>NC_084823.1:39276058-39627920 GCF_958449725.1 Rosa rugosa
TGCCACCAAACCCTCTGTCAACGTGCTTCGGTCCTAGTCTCCTCGGGAGCCGACGGTAGTGCCGCGACCACAACGGTTACAGAACCAGCCAAGCAAGGGTAACGCCCTAGCAACCCAGCCAAGCTAAAGTCACGCTTTAGCAAGTTCTCCTCACTTCCCAGTGGTTCTCGCTCTGCTCGATCTACAACATCGAGTATCGATTGTGTTAACAAGAAGAAACTTCAGCAAAGTCCTCACCACGAGGCACAAAGAATCCCACGATGAGGTTGGTGCTCTCCTCGTCTACAATCACTTGAAAGAAGTCAGGTCAAGGGACACCCCCGACGACCGCACCCGAACGGTGCTGGCACGCCCGCGCAAGAAAAGAGACTGTTGACCAGCTGCAGCAAAATTGGAGCCAAACATCAGCCAATAATGTTTTGGTTTTTTTTTTTCAATTAACCCGAATTCTAGGGTCATTTATCTCACTTACTCCATTAAGTTTTTTTTAATTCCCCCTTACCCATAAAGACTCTAATGAGGTCTTCCCTAATACCCAAATAAGTTTTTTGTTTTTGTTTTTGTTTATTTTTTAGACTATTTTACCCTTACCCATTTGTTACATAGAGAGAGAGAGAGAGAGAGAGAGAGAGAGTGGAAGAGAAACAAGTCATAAGAGACTTCGCTGGAGTCCTGTCACTTGTAGCGGGATTCTGATCATCGGTCGCCGCCCACCAGATTTCTCTGAAAACCTCATCGGAGCTCCTCAAAGAAATCGTCGGAGATCTCATAGGTCGCCAGAAAGGTTTATTCCCTCCCCCCCCAAATAGACATTTATTGCCCCCCAATAAACCTCTATTGGGGGGCAATAAAAGTGTATGAAACCTCGCCGGATGTCCCCAAAGAGGTCGTCGGAGATCTCATAGGGAGCTGGAGAGGTTTATTGCCGACGAAGATCTCATAGGGAGCCGGAGAGGTTTATTGCCCTCGCCAATAAACCTCTATTGCCCCCCAATAGACCTTTCGGTCGCCGGAATGGAAACTAATCTCCTTAAAATTAAACAAATAAATCTTTGATTAATGAACAAAAAAACAAATTACATCAATTCAAAACATGTATTGCCTGTCAATAGACATGTATTGCCTCCCAATAGACATATATTCTTTCCTTCTAAGCCTT
The DNA here is from genome assembly GCF_958449725.1 of Rosa rugosa. NCBI lineage: Eukaryota > Viridiplantae > Streptophyta > Magnoliopsida > Rosales > Rosaceae > Rosa > Rosa rugosa. The sequence continues at coordinate 39,277,218 of NC_084823.1, forward strand.
CTGCCACCATTTCACCAAAAAAAAAAAATTGATTTGGACACCCACGTCTTTTGCGGTTCTCCCTTCTTCGCCGGTTGCAGACCCAGGACCGAAACTCTAAGTTCAAGGTTTCCTCTCTAAAGAAAACCAAACTCAGGCGGCTCATATTTGGGGCTTTCAATCCCTAAATCGATCTGAGAGTGATAGCTTACCAGAAGACGTTGGGGAGGAGAGGGAAACCGGGGTCGTGTTCGAAGGTGTACTTGTACGTCTTGCGCGTAGCGGCCGGGGCCTTCGTCAGGTCTAGCTATTTCAGCAGCTACCACGACCGGATCAACGTCCCCAATCTTTGATTCACTTCCTTCGACTCGACCTCCAACAATCACATGCTTTCCTTCACCCGCTATATCGACGACAACCAACGCCGACTCCGAAACGTTCATCAGCTACCGCAAGAAAGGTGATGCCAACCAAAACGAGTTCAATAGCTACGCTGGAAACGCAAACATAGTCGGGGCGGGTTTCATCCTAATTTGGTTCCTTTTAACCGATTAGCTTCCATGGAATTCAAATTTCGATCCCTAGACGTAGATGACCGATCTTCTTCTTCTTCCTCCACCGTCCAATACTTATCCTTTGAGAAAGAGATTTTCGGCGGCGGAGGACGACGGCGACGACCACTGGGCCAGCACTCCGCCGATCGGTGATTAATGTAGACTCAGTTCAAGAGGGGCGACTGGCGAGAGAGAGAGAGAGAGAGAGAGAGAGAGAGAGAGAGAGAGAGAGGAAAGATTGGCATGCAGTTTCTTAATTATACGAATGGCAAAATTGTCATTTTATTTTAAATTGGGTTAGTGAGAATAAAATCTGTTGTTGAGGCAAGTGAGATAATTTTGCTGAATTTTAGTGCTTTTAGTCAAAAACCCCAATAATTTTTTTACAGATCAAAAACCCTAATAATTTTTTTACAGATCATTAGAGAGTATCTTTTATGTTTATTGTGCCCTATAGGTTAAAAAAAAAAAAAAAAAAAAAGGCAATGTAACCTATTTGGGTTCCAATTGTTGATCTTACTTAAAGAATTGAATGTGCGGACAAAGAGAGGGTACTGGAGATGCTTGGATTAATTAATGAACAAGCCATTACAGGATTTGATTAGATTAGCACATGGGAAAAAGGGCTATAATTTGGCATTTGTCCTCCATCAAATGTCACCCAACCAAATCCCATTTAACAGCTACATGCCCCATAAGGAACATTAATATATATAAACAACTCGAATCATGTGGTCTATTTTAGGCCATTTTAATTGACATGACTAACCATCCCAATGGCCACAACTAGATGCTAAATCCACTGAAATATCCTAGCTCCAAAGTTGAACCCACACGTCCATGGTCATGAGCTTCTAGGCTTCTAGCTCAAGTTAAAGTAGAAGGAATGGAGGAAAAAGGTAGGTCATACAAGGAAAAAAGGTTAAAACACCCAGAAAAGAAATATTGCCAAGCTAGCTTTGCTGCCTAAGTAATGGATACGGCTGCTGTGCCAACATATTAATTAAATTATTAAAATTAAGCGTATATGAATTCTATTTTGAAATTGTCATTGTCATTGCTTTTATAGGATAAAATATCTAAAGTACCCCCACTGACCCTTTGTCATTACTTTTATGTTTATTTTCACCCGTTAGGTCTGGATTACTGGATCAGTTTTGGGTCATTCTTGTCACTCTATTAGTCATCAGTTTCCTAACCTATAAACAGACTCAAAGTGACCCAGATCAATTTCCAAACTGACTCAGTGACCTACACCCAACGGATGGAAACAAACATAAAAAAGCAATGAACAGTATCTGATCCAGTGACCATGACCCAATGATCCAACGGGTATACTTGCTCTAAGTAATGGATACGGTTGCTGTGACACGTCTGCAATTCAATATGTCAATTAAATTATTAAAACTAAGCATACATGAATTATATTTTGAAATTGCCATTGATCCAAAATACCCCACTGACCCTCGCATGTGCTCTCAGTCGTTTTAGTTAGGTCTTGCCAAAGTAAAAGCTTTCACATTATATGCGAGTGACTCCATTTGCTTGAAGCCATGGAACCAGGGGTAGATCCAACAAGACCCAATAAAGATAGAAAATCATGATGTATCCCTTTACTAAGACAAAGTCCAATGAATAGACTCCATCAGATGCATTAATTTGAAAGGACTTGGGCTGAGCTATTTGAGGCAATTATTTTATCCTACTTTCGGAGAACGAAATGCAATTTGAGTTGGCTTTTTGTGATGAATGTGGATAATCCACCTGTATCTTTATGTTGAGTTGTTGACTGCATCAGTTTTCAGTTTTCACGGATTATGAAGGTGGGCAGGGTCAATAAATACGCAAGTAGAGGCAGCCTAATTCCAGTCAAGTTTGGTAATTAGTCCTTGGCCTACATGCTTGGAAAGGCAGAAATGGAGTTCAATACTGCTATGTTTGAGTCCGGAAGGAGCACGAGTAGCCGGTCTTTGAAGGCAACACGAGGCGCTCAGTCACCCCAGTCCCGCGGGGTTTGAACAGAACTTGGGACCTGACGTATAGGAGTTAATACTCACAACGACGGCTACAAAGCTCCCACATCCAGAGACTTAGGAGTAAAGGTTGAGTAGAGATTTATTTGGCACGCGAGAACCTTCCAACAATTACTTCAGTCTAATCTCAGCCATCACAAACTGCAATTGTATAGGGAGGAGAGGGGGTCTCCGGTCTCAGCAGCAAAATCACTCCCTTTTCCTTGTGCTTTTTCGTTCTAATTCATTTGTAGCCAAATTGTCCAAGATGCATGCAACGAATGCAGTATTATATACAACAATCGTGACGTGATGTTGTATAAATTCATTACTGAAGAAATGGCGAGGGGAGAGAACTGTGTTACATATGATGAGACAATTACTTTATTGCAAAGTCGGTTCATAATCCAAGAGTTGTGGTAAAACTTGCAGTACAAAGTACTTCTCTTATATTCATACCAAAGCACAGTTACTGAAACAACCAAAACTGATAATGCTCGTACAGGAGTAATCCTAAAGCTATATTACCAATTATTACAAAATCATCTTGTCTAACCTTCAGGGGGGCGGTGGCAGATGTTGGGTATTAGGTCTTGGGTCTTGGTTCTTCTGGTTTGTGTCCACTATTTGTGCTTTTATTTTTCTCTCCTCTTCAGCTATATCAAGCATAGCCTGGTCATGCATGGTTTTCATCATCTGCTTCATTGTTCTCTCCTCTCCTTCAAGTTGTGTTTTCATTATCCTCTGAGCCTCTTGGTCGAGTGGCTTGAAGTAGTCTTCAATAGCAGCCTCCTGCAGAAAAATCAGAAATGCATTCAATTTCGTTAGATGAGACAGGCTTCATCAGAGAAAGCATACAAAAAGACAGGTATACTAAAGTAGGTAGAAAAAAAAAACGATTTCTTATACTGCAGGCATGATTAAAACCAACACCAAGGGGGATTTTGGGGTGTATGCTTTATTGAGGGGAATTTGCGGTACATAATTATTATGCCATTATGTTCAATTTTAAAACTTTTGATTGAGTTTTGAGGTGCGAAAGATGGCAAATGTATCCAGTATATGTCTCGAAGGATAATGCTTTCAATCACACAGATATCTTTGTGATGAGATTTTAAATAGAAAAACAGGAAGTTATCAAAATTCTACTAACATAAGCTTATCCCAAATGAGATCAGCACTGGCAATAGAACTTACAGTCTCTTCTAGCTTCTTATTTAAATTCTGCATCTCCTCAACCATACGGCGAACCTCTGACAAAATAGTCTGCTCAGGAAGCTTTCTTATAGCCAGCTTCCGCTCTTCTGCCTGGAAAGAGAAAGATAAGTGCTTTGATAAGAAAAGAGGTGGGAAAAGGATTTTGCACTCATAGAGTATTAAGGCAGGTGCAGTTCGGCTACTGGTGTACTCTAAAGCTAGATATTTTATAGCAACAAGGGCGAGAAAAGGAGATACCAAGTAAGAGATCCAGTCTAAAATGTTTCATTCTAAAGTAAAGCCATGATGCACAGTTCTGAGGACAGAATTGCTTCTATTGCAGATAATAAATAGTTCAAAAAGAGAACAATTACAAATTGCAGAAGAATTGACAAGTACAAGTCATTTCCACAAATTCATTCAAATTCTTGAACATGAAACAGTTGAATTATCATACTTGGTGCATAGAATAATTTTCCGTTTGCTCGTCTACATCTAAATCCTCCTTATGATGTTATGTTTTCTAATCACCAAAGTCGGAACATACAGAGGGCAAGTAATGAATATTAAAAAGCAAGAATGATAAATGAGTAAGGAGAAAACAAACATTTCAGTAAAAAGTGGGGTAATCTTTCTTCATTTATCTCTCTAGTCTCAGCCCACCCTTTTGATGCGGATTTTAAGGCCACACAAGACAGGGAAGAAGTTCATCAGGATATTTTCTTGGTCATTCATGAAAACACTGTACATGTTAAGCCCATATACAATTCGCAGGTGAAAGCTATCCACCATTGTCTTAAGTAGTAAACAAGTTCTTAACCGGCACTAGTAAATAGTTCTTAATTCGTTAGAAAGTAAACGACGTTTAAGTCGTGAATTTGCATCATTTTTTGTATAAAATGATCACTATATTAGCTGCAAAGCATAAAATGTCCTGACCTGGTGAATATTAAAGTTAAACTAGGACCCTAAACACTAAAACCTAAGGTAACGCTCGATTCTTTAGAACGAACCTGAGAACTGAGAAGGCCCTCAGGCTCATTTCACAACTAGGTTAACAAAAATGAAAAACAAAGGATTCGCAACTCTCCTCAAATTCTACATTCCATTATTGTTTTGATTTTATCTCAAACCGGATCCGATTCTCTTCCAATGCTCGGTAGCAACTAATTCTTCAACATAATCAAGGAACGGCCCTACATCTATAATTTCATTTCAACAGAATTTGTATCAATCAAAAGAATAACAACAGTTGAGGGTTTAGGATCGGATTAAAACAAGAAGAATAAGAATTCAGAGATTAGAAAAAAGAAAAGAAAAGAAAAGCTTCTCGACCTGTTTGATACGCTTCTCGACCTGCAAGCGATAGCTTCGGATTCTCCGCTCTTCATAGCCGGAAAGAACCCTGGCGTAGAACAGAGCTTTCCTTCCGAAATCCAAAATCTTATTCATACCAACCTCCTAACACTCGCGATTAGAATCGCAGAGTCCTCTGAGTCGAATCTGCCGATTTCAATTAAAACGCTGCGTTTAAATCATCCCTCGATTTCAATATGACAAATAGGAAAAGAATTTGAAATCATGAAAATTTTCTGACCTTGGGGAGTGGAAACAATGGGTGCCCCGATAGAAATGCTGGCGATTGAGACTGACCAGAGTCGGGGCTTGTTTGGGCCGGTTAGAGCAAGTGCACCCGTAGTCAAGAAAAGGCAAAGTCGAGAAGTCAAGAATTCGACCGGTCAAGTTACTATTCACTGCCACTGGACATGGGTTTACACCCGTTGTTTTTCTTGCCCGGTCAACACTGTTCATTATTATATAATTTTAGGGGGGGTCTCGAAAATCGACTTTTTACACATATATAATTTGGGAAAACTTCCTTCATGAAAGTTATAGAGATCGTCGATATGAGTTCGTACATATGTGAAATGCAAAAATCGGAGTTTGTATGAATTTATTATGAATTTTTGAAATCTGAAAATTTTCTATAAATAGAAAAAAAAAATTATATTTTATTTCAAAGGCAAAAACTGATTCACACGCAAGAAACAACTGCGCTCCCCCATTCGTCCGTGGAGAACACGCCCTCAATCTCTGCGCAGTACCTCTGACGTCAGCCACGAGCTGCTTCTCTCCAACCTTGCAGCAGCCCAAGCCTGGGCAAGAAAAAAGGCAACGGCATGGAATTATTCTTGCCCTTGGTCAAAGAAAGGCAGAGTTTGCCTGGTTGAATTTACACCGGTGGAAGGGAGATTTGACATTTGACTGTTCACCACATCATCATTCCATGGTTTTGCCCGGGCAATCCAACACCGGTGGACTTGCTCTTATGGACAACATATGCGGTTTTGGATCCGTATCATTTCTTAGCTTTATACGTAGCACTCCCGGTTTTGTATAACCCGGATGGGGTGAAACTCTTAACAGAGAGTTCTCGTAAAATTCTCACTAAGTAATAAAAATTAGAACAAATCATTCGATGGTTGATTTGAAAATTCTAACGGATTTTTTTTTTTTTTTTTTGTTACAAGAAGGGTTAGAAGTCCGAAAAACTAACTAGCAAGAACAAGTCTCGCTTTCAGTGAGGGTCTATTTAATCTTTTTGGAGTCTTCATTCAACACAATCAAGTGAGGTTACTTAATCTTTTTGGAGTCTTCATTCAATACAATCAGGTGGCTTCTCAAAAAGATGTTGTCCCAAATTTAAAGTATAAAGTTTCCGGTAGAGACTTCCATCGATTCAGTTATTGGATAACCAGTGTCTGAAAACTATACTCACGCTGATATTTTTTTGTATTTTTTGGCAGACACACCGGTTAACTACATTACCGAACCAAGACATTTTCCGTCAACTTATGAGTAATTGTGGAGTTAGTGGCGTGTTGATTTGAAGAATCGAAATTGGGGAGTTGATCTAATGACATACGTTCCGCACGTTGTGTCTTGTATGAAGCCAAGACCATACGTTCAGTAGTCATCTCATAAATAAATTTTAAAAAAAAAAAGAAAAAAAAAGAGACATTTATCAACACTAAACTCGTCAGGTTTACAAGTAGCTTATAATAGGTAGCATTCAAAGCATTCTGCAAGTAGCCATGCCACAACTAGCAGCAACACCAGAAAACCACTACCAGTCTACCACCCACAAAAGTAGGGAATATTAACAGAAATTATGGTGTTTCCAAAGTTGGACATAAAACCCTATTGACATGTAACTCTGATATTGTTGCCTTTGTATGCACTCTTGTTATCCAGGGAAAAACAGCTCAATCCCTCCTTTTCTTCTTCTTCTCATTCTTGTCAGCATTCTTCAACTGCATAAGCAACAAGCAATTATTTAGGGTCTCAATCTAGAAAGAACTGCAAAAACTGACAACAGAAGAAAAATTACTTCGTTACTTACCATGATGATGAGTATGCGAACAAAAACAGCAATGAAATCAGTGAAAAGGGTTAGGGCATGCTTCACATAGTCCAGATCACCAAGGTGTGCCCTCTCAATCATCTCCTGGGTGTCGACTACCATGTAGCCCACGAAAATCATAAGCCCAAAATACAACTGCAAACACGAATAAACAGGTGTAAACAGCCAAAAAATACCTCCCTACTTCTTCAAATGACCATGTAGAACATTGTCACATTAGTACATTATGATTCATTACCTCAAACTCAAAAAGGGAAGCAGAACCACCAAAGATGGCAGAAGCAAATCGCAACCAGAGAAGGATGGACACGCCTGAAGAGAGCAAGCCCCCAAGGTAAAGGAATTCTCTGCGCTTTGCCAACATGGCTGCTGCTGAGAAACAACCAAAGGCCAAAGCAGTTCCCCCAAAGGCACTGATCAGGATGCTGTTCAAAAAAGAGAAAGGAAAAAAAAAACAGATCAGGATAGTGCTCAAAATCTAATATCCACAAGTTAAACCATAAAATTAGCCAAACTTAAGTTGGATAACCCATAAAAATGAAAGGATACAACTATCATACTCTCATCAAGGTGAAACAAAACCAATTGTGTTCTAAGAACTTAGTTCCCATAATTGCATGGTTCGTTGCTCAAAGCTAACAATACAGTTCAATCTAAAGTAACTGGCAATTACTGTTACAGAGAAATGCACAGCAAAAACCTAATAACAGGTACATACCTTGGGTTCATGTTAATGGCCAGATCAATGAGAGGACCAACAGTAGCCCCTTGAAAGGTTGCAGCCGCCATTAGTAGAGATACCCTCTTTTTCTGTTCAACAGAAAATAACAATCAATACAGACAAAACATCACAAAAACACATGAATGCAGGAGGCAAAAGAAAGAACAATGAATAACTCTACCTCTTCATAGGGAGGGGTGGAGAGTAACCAGATAGTACATCCCACTGTGGCAAGAGTTGTTAAAAGGCCACCAATGTTCCAGATAAGATGCAGGTAAGCTCCAGCAGCCGCACCGACGAGAGCACAGCATAGTGTGAGGTAGACCTAATATGACATTAAACAATAAATCACATTGTTTAAAGTTTAAACAAGTAAGCCATTTGGGCCAAGCAAAGAAGAGAACCAAAACAAAAATTCAACCAAGCTAATCCTAAGAACTCAACCACAAAACTAAGCGAAATAAGTTGTCCAGCAATAAAGGAACAATTGTACTCTCAATTCCAAGCAATCAACCTAACCAAAATAGCCGAACACTAAGGGCATGTTCCTCTATGTTCTTTAATTCTGTTTATCTGGAATACTAATTTTGAAAACCATTACATACGTGTTTCTCTTTCTCTTTTACATCTCGAACCTCATCTCCTTCTAATCTTTTCTAAAAGAACTAAACATGAACAAATACAGTACCAACGCATTCGCGAATTACAACACCATGACCACAGAAAACAAATTTCCGAACAGAGAACAAACCGACTAGATATCACAATCTATAAATAAAATAAAAAAAAATTTTAAAAAAAGAAGAAGCGAGATTACAATTCTTTTCTCATCAAATAATTGAAATCAGAAAAATATACGAAACGAATGTGAACCAGAAACTATAATACACAACATAAGAAAATCATATACGTATTTTCCTCTTCTTCAGTAAAGGAAACAGATATCACAACCAGCACAATTTTCTGATCAAAAACTGTAATCACAAAGATAAACCAAATGAAGGCGAACAAGAACGATAAAACACACACACAGATAAGAAATTTCATACAAATATAACGATCTTCTTCCTAAATTTCTCGGAAACCAAACACGGCCGGAACGGAGAGAGAAAATCTGATCGGAGAAAGAGGCTTACCAGTTTGAGATGGTTCTGAACGACGGGAGAGATCTGACGGAAATTCTTGAGCGAATCGTAAGTCCAGCGGTTCCTTGAAGACGATTGGGAATCGAAGAAGGATGTGAAGGCGTCCATTGCTTGCTTCGCGGAAAAGAAATTTGCTCGGAAAAAATGTGAAATACTGAAATATAGAGGAATTGGGGATCTGATATTTATAGCGGTGTCTTGTAGATTGTTACCTGGAAACTTCCAGATTTTAATGACGAAAATGACCTTGATAGGTACAGAAGCCAATTGACCGAAATGTCCTTGTGGTATGGAATGAGATCCATCAAAATTTGCTTAGGATCCGAAAACATTGTTTTTGTTTGGTCGAAAATAAATACTTTGTTTCTTTTGTTCGCCAAAGAGAATGAATACTGACCCAATGGAGTTGGTCTAATGGAAGCATACTAGGCTGTAAGTAGGGCGGATGCAGCAAAGTTTCTCTTGATAATAGAAAGTCTTTGGTTCGAACCCCAACTTGTGAAAAACATTCATTCGGGAGGGAACATACTTAAGTTGCTCTCGGCCCCGAAATGGTAGCTCATTTGGCTACCATTTTTATAAGAAAAAAAATAAAAAATAAATACTGAAAAATATTTTAAAAAAAATTGGGGGTTGAAATTGGAGGGAGTTAAACACTTGGATAGTAATGAATTTTTATATTTTGGAAAATTTTATTATATTTTTTGGGTTAGCCAAATGATGAGGAAAGATTGTGAATTGAGTTAGAACTAGGTTGCATCAGGGTTCAATTTCTCTCTAATGAAATAAAAAAAAAAGTGAAATCCACACTTCTAATTTTATAAACCACACTACTTTCTTTTTCAGGTTAAAATTCTTATAAAAAGACAAAATGTATGTCAGTATGAAATTAAAAACAAAATTTAAGTTATTAAAAAGCAAAAAAAAAGAATGTGGATGGTAAAATGGGAAGTGAAATTCTCCCTAAAATAGAATAAGATCATTTATACTCTCGTTAACTTTTCAAGTTATCACTATCATAAATACAAGTTGAGCACATTAAATTATTTTTCATAATTTTAGATAATGAGTGTGTTGCATCCTCTTTGTGACCAGAACACATTCTAATTTTGAAATGTTTAGGAATTGCTATTGAAAATTTCACAAAAGTATCATCCAAGTTCCAATTTTAATCAGATATTTCTTATTTTCAAAAACTAATAAGTTTTGTATCATGTCGGCATACCAAACTCACCGAAATGAGTTAAATTTAATCATAAATGGTTTAGACAGGGGTATTTTGGTAAAATTGACGGATGGTTCTGGACCTTTCTCGTTGGGTTGACTCGGCTCGGTAATGACGAGCAATAAATCCGGTTTAGGTTCATCCGCTTCTTGTTGACGATTTTAACTTTGCCCATAAGAAAATAATCTAACAACAAAACCTCACCAATCGAACGCTGCCACGTCAACAACATGACATTGTTTGCTCTGATTGGTCACAATCAGTCCCAATTTACTTACAATAGTCAATTACCACTTGATATAAGTATAACTATATGTGCAGAACTAAACATTGACTTCAGCAAGTCCTTGTCTAAACTATCGCATTTTGGTAATTTATACATGGTAATTGTGATTAACCATATAATGTAACATGAGGTAGTGAGTAGGTAAAGGGGTAATTATGCATGATTCATATCGATCAAATTCGCATACCCAACACGCTTTTTGAAATGAAATTTTATACCCTTAACTTTACCGGCATAAATTAAATAAATATATCACCTATATTCTCATCGTGTCGTGCATGTGCATATATAGGAAGAAACACTTCCTAGAAATATCCTTCAGAAGAAGGGTTGACATAATTTCTGATTTCTGTTACGTTAGTAATTACAAGCTTTACAAGTTACAGGAAGAATACAGCATCATAAAGTTGAACTTTGGAGCCTTTAATTAGAATGGAATTTACCATGATTTGTTAGCTGATTAAGCCTTCAATTGAGACAATGTTAATTGGCTTGGTGATGATGCCTTGTCATGTATAGAGCACCTTCTATTCTAGAGTACAGGCTATAATACCTGCCTTTGAAGCCTGTGCTTTCTCAGTTCTTCATGGCATGGAGCGAAAAACTCATGTTTAAGCGCTTCCTCTGCACTCAATCTAACCCTAGGGTTCACCATCAAGCATTTATCCACAAGATCGAAAAGGGGTCTTGGGATTTGCTCAAAGAACTCCGGTCTCTTTGTGTTCATTCTACACCACTCCTTTAGTTTAATAGAGGGCAAACAATCTGTACTATAGAGCTCCTGTGAAAAAAATAATATTTCGCAATTCAATATATCTTCTCATGAACACTATCGGTTAAGTAATTCACAGTTATGAATAATAAATACCACTGGAAATGAGGATTCACGGTCGTGTAGCTTGGCAACTTCCCATAAATCTTCACTGCCTCTCAGCTTTGCTATATCCTTGATGTTCCTGGTAATAACCATAATATGGTTGGCAAAATGAAAAATTAGAATGCAAAAGACAAGTACTCATAAATCTTAAGGATCAAAAGCAAGGATATTTGAGTATTTACAGTTCAGGTTCACCAAGGAAGGGTGTTCTGCCAATCAACAAGTAGAGTAGCGTGACTCCGGCAGACCAGATATCAATTTTGGGGCCTTGATGTGGAGATCTGAAGAGAACCTGCATAGACCATGGTCAGTAGCCCCGTCAGTCCAAGAAAAAGTTTCCAGAAATGAAACGCATACTAAATGCTATAAGGTTACATATATTATAAAATATAATCATTTGTAAGTGCACAGGGTACTAACTAAAAACAAAAGATTTTTTTTCTCTCTAAAATCTGGAACCTATTCCCATGATCCATTGAGTCAAAACTACACTTTTACAAAATAACATAATTGCTTTTAGATTAGGTAAAAGGGGTATGAGTCATATTCATTTAGCAACTCCCCACCTACTTGTTTCTCCTGAAGAGACAGTATTATTTTGGGAAAACAGAAAGCAACTTCAATCATTTACCAGTGGTAACTTTCAACTATTTTGCGTTCATAGTTGGCAAAAACTCAATATATCTGTTGCTGTCGACTTAAGAATGTTTCTTATTGTAAATAATCACAATCATACGTGTACTTGCAACACTCATATTGAGGATATAAAGATTTAAAGCAAGGCAATATTTAATGTTTATTAGGAAACCACACCTCTGGAGCCCTGAAGCCTTTTGTTCCAGCACAAGGGCCTTCTTTATGTTTTCCAAGACCTAAGAAAAAATTTAACATGAAAATTTGAGGAAAGAAAAATGTTTACTCCAACCAGATTGACCAAATTAATAAAGAGAAACAAACCTCTGCTTCTTATCAAGCATGGACCACCACCAATACCACTGGTAGTTGAGTGCATAGGCATCGGAGTGACATGGAAAAGCTTGCCATCAACATTTACGGGAGGGGCAGGAACCCTCTTTCTCATAAGAGCTGAAATACTTGATGCCTCATGATTTGGACTCTCCCTTGCTTCCTGTACTAGGCTGATCAGTTCTTTCCTTCCTTGGCATGGCAAAGGTTCTCTCATCCTTTCTGCCGAAGGAGTTCTGGTACTTGTAACATCCTTTACTGACGTTATGCCTGAGCCATCTGCACCCTGACTTTTGATTACCTTCCTACTACCCGAATCATTATTGGCCTTCATTTGGCTGAAAGCCATCTTTTTTAGATCCTTCATATCAAAAGTGGATTTCAAACCTTTTGAGGTCTCTCCATTGGCTGTTAGTAAAGATTTACCACTTGGCAACTTCCTAAGTGTGATTGGAGGTAAATTTTTTGCAGTCATAAGCTTCTCATCATTGCTGCTTACATCAAATCCCCCTCTTGACTTACCTGTGAATTTTTCAAATTAGTTTCACCATGTTATAATATTTTAATGCCATATACTAGTGACAGAGAGAGAGAGAGAGAGAGAGAGAGAGAGAGGGAGAGAGAGTTTGCTCAAAGACAAAATGTATCAGATATATAGCAATCAAACTAATCTTAACTCGTGACAATCTATTTAATCAATAGCGGAACAAAATCTGAGTCTAATAACTAAAACCATGTCAACAGAAAATCTAGATACACGAAGGGAGATGAAAGCTTACTATTATTTCCATACTTCTGATGCAAGTCCTGTCAAACAAAATATAAATGAAATACAATTAGACAAATACATAAATAGTGACACAAACTAATAAGAAAATAGAATACCACTACAAGTAAACTAACCATGGATAGATTGAAATCAATAAGGTAACCCTTGTTGGCCTTACGAGAGAAAAGGAAATTGCCGGGTTTAACATCTCTATGTACGATTCCCTGGAATGCAGATTATATACATTATAGAGAAACTTTTACTAAAAGATCCAGAATCCAAATAGAATATAGATAGCAACTGTGCCTACCTGCTTATGAAGGCTTGCAAGTGCTCTAAACAAGCAATATCCATACCACCGGAGCTCACAAACATCTATCTCTTTCTTTAAAACCTAAAGGTAATACCGACGTAAAAAAATAAGACCAAAAAGTAGCGTCTTCTGAAGAAAAAAAAATAGAAGTAAAGTGAAGTAAATAAAACTGCAAGTTATCAAAATGTCCAAGGTTACCTCAGGCCTATCATGCTCAACATGCTGTAATACAAAGCAACTTGAATTTCCATTCTTGATACAGCCTTCATATTTGATCACAAAGTTCTTCCCCCTAAATTACAAATTTACAGGGAAATAAGAATTTACTACTTCATGTGTCAGAAGCACAACATTGGCTGGAGTAAAACTTCTCAAATACTTACCCAAACCTTTCCAGCATTCTCAACTCATTGTTAACATGGCTCTTATGAGCATTAGCATGTGGACCTGCAGGGCCATTTTAGAAATTTGAGACCAGGAACTTCAATTTGGGTTAAACTCACAGGGGTGAGCAGCAACAACTTTCATAATGAACCAGAAACCTCTAACTAGAAGGGCTTTAAGGTATGGGATGCAGCTCAAACCCCTTTTAAGCCTTAGATCAGGCAGGACAAAAAAAAATGTCTCACTTACACTTAATGGCAACCCTTGTCCTGTCATTCTTACTCCTCGCCCTGTAAACAGTGCCATAACCACCTACCAGTTTAGGAAACAGCAATTAATTAATCCACAATACAAACAGCTTGTTAAGGATACCAATTTTCAATATCTAAGTAAGAGCTTTACGCCTATACATACCTGAACCTTCTTCTTCTTCTACCATATAAGAATCAAAATTTGGAAGTTCTTTTTTCTCTGGCTGATCCTACAAAGCATTAGAGTTAAGATCATAATAAAAGCATACTTGCAGTTATTGACATTAATTTTTATTAGTGCAGCATACCTTAGAGGAAATAGATTTGTATCGTCTCTTTCTTTCATTAATATGCATGTCACCACAATTCTGCTTTGATTTGTGTACCATGCTATTTGTCTTCTGATCCATTTTATGGTGGAGGTTCACTTTGGGAGTGGCAACAGTCTGATCTTGCTCTAGACTACAACTATATAGAGATTGCAATCTTGAAGATATTTTATCCTTGTTCATGGCCTTCATTGTTGCAGAGGACTTCAACAACTGCTTTTGAGGAACATAGAATTCAGTAGCAGGACAGGTGGTTTGGGTCTCATTTCTTGTCATAAGACTTTTATTCACAGGTGTTGTATCTTCATAATCATCCTCATTCAATCTTCTGAAGTCAATTCCAGCCAGCTTGTCAGAAACATTAGTATATGACTGGTATAGAATTTCTGTTTCTCCAATAGGGTTGCCAGGATTTACTAACAATCCTTCCTCTGCATCTCCCACAATTCGTTTATCTTCAAGGATTGTAGCATTTGTACCTTTACAGTTACCACTAACACTCTCTGGCATTATGCTTTCTTTGATTTTCTCTTGGTAAGAGTTTCCCTGGATATCTATCTCATGCATGTCAGCTCCTTCATAGAGTACTAAATCATTGGACACCTTAGGAGAGGAGAGATCAGTGGCCACACAAATGGTTTGGTTCTCATGTCGCTCTTTATGCAATGGTATCGTATCTTCAAAATCCTGCTCTTTTAAGCTTCTGGAGCCTGTTCCAGGCTGCTTATCAGAAACAGCAGCAAATGTCTGTGATAGATTCTCAGTCTCTCCATTAGGGTTGCCAGGATCTATGAACAGTTCTTCCTCATGATTTCCCACAGTTCTTTCATCTTCAAGAATTGTAGCGTTTGTAACTTTACGACTACCGCTAACACTCTCATCCAAAGCTGGTGAGATTATGCTTTCTTTGGTTTTCTCATGCATGTTAGCTCTTTCATAGAGTACTAAATCCTTGGACACCTTTTCAAATGGCTGCAACAATTGCTTTTCAGCAACAGAGAAATCAGTAACTGGAAGTTTGACTCGGGTCTCAAGTATTCTTATAAGCCTTTTTCTCAAAGGTATTGTGTCTTCATAGTCCTCCTCTTCTAATCTTCTGGAGTCGATTCCAGGCAGCTTATCAGAGACAGCAGTTTGTGGGTGGGACGTGTTTTCTCTTTCACCGTTGTGGTTGCCTGGATCTACTAACAATTCTTCCTCCGAATCTGCCACAATTCTTTCATCTTCAAGGATTGTAGAATTTGCAACTTTACAACTACCGCTAACATTCTCATCCAGCATAGGTGACAAAATGCTTTCTTTACTTTTCTCTAGGTAAGATTTGGCCAAGCTATCTATCTCGTGCATGTTAGCTTCTTCATAAAGTACTAAATCTTCTGACACTGTTGGAACAGTTGGCTCTAAATCATCTACACAGGCCATAACTGTTTTGTTAATGTTCCTTTGCAGAGTTAGATCGGTCTCCATTTGATCTTCTACATTATCAATGTTCTTCACTCCACCACTGGATGGCTCAGCACTATATTCAATAAATAATGGAGAACTGAACATCGGTTTATTCAACCCCACAGCCACATCACTTGGTAGCATATTTATTTTTCTGCTGAGGTAGTCAGTCATATGAAAATGTATCTGCAAAAAATGATCTGGTTTAAAAGCTGTCCGGAAAAGCAACTTTGCTTGGTTGTACTTTTAAGCATGCAACAAAAACTCTTTTAAAATGAATAGAGAAGCCGAAAACCTGGAGGGGATTGTGCTTCAAACAAAAGAGTGCTTCAAACAAAAGAGAAAGAAGGACAGGAGTACAGACACAGCCGCTTTACCAGAGAATGCAACTAAACTAGCCACTTTTTTGTATCTTAGAATATCAAATCACTCGGACTATTTACTTTTCGCCAAACTAAGGCCACAGTTCTTTGAATGACGAAACTTGGGAAAAGAAATTTGTTCATATTGCTATGACTAGCTAGACTAATGAGGAAAAGTAAAGTTTATAATATGCGAAAATTAAATAATTTAAGCAAAGCTCTAACAGTTGTCATACGTAATTTTGGATTTTGGTAACAAGATAAATGGGATCTCAACTTAATGTACACCAAATTCTACTATTTTAAGTTTATTCAACATCTATAGACTCAAAAATAAAATTATTCAGAAGAAAAACAATTAATTTACACAACTACAGATGCATTGCGAAACCGCTTAATTTTACCTTTGGAGGAGAAATTACGACTGATTTCCGCGCTCCTTTCTCTTCATATACTGCAATTCATCGCCACAATTACTAACCAAACTCATCATAAATTTATCCAAAAAAAAAAATTAATAGGAAAAAAATGAAAAGAAAAGCGACAATTTACCATTTTCAAAATCCACAATCAATCTCCGTTTGGCCGAGGGCACAAATCCGCAATCCAAAACGACGCGCTTCCTCTTCCCTGAGTAGGTTCTCAGTGCACCGGCGGCGGCGCCGGAACATGAAACGGACTCCGCGAGAGCGGTTACGGCGAGTAGAGACGGCGTGACGTATAGATCGTCGGACAAGGAGAGCGGCGAATTGGCGACGGAGCAAAGGCGTCGGACCAAATGAGTAGTTGCCGGGAACGCCGTGCATCGGGCGGCGAGCTCGGAGGGCGGGGTGCGGCGGCCGAGAGATAAGAGGAGGGCGAGGAGGTGCCAAGCCTTGTCGGAGTCGGAGATGGTTGAGGCGGTGAGGGCTGAGTCGAGTGGGTTAGTTGCCATGGCTGTGGGTCTGAGATTTGGATCGGGGAGAGAGAGAGAGATGTAGAATTGAGGGGGAAAGAGAGGCGGCAATGCGGGGACACGTGTAGGGTTTGAGATTGAGAGAGTGAGAAGTTCCCGCCATTACTGTTTTTCCAATTTTGAATTTAAAATGTGATGGTGCTAACGTTTTGCGTCTAATCTAATTTTCTAAACTCTAATCTAATTTTTTTTTTCTTCTAAAAAAAAAAAATAAATAAACTCTAATTTTTTTTTTTTTGACAATTATAAAATCTGATTAAAACTAAGTTTTTTTATTGATATCCTCATCTAACCAGCTCCACAGAGTAGACAACGTCCGAATACTCTAGGATTTCCGTCTGCTCTAAGATTTCTAGAGCTTTTTTTTATCTGGGACGGCGCCGAAGCCGAAGCCGGGTCTGTTCCACTTCCCTTGCATTCCAAACACTCCGACAAGGACGGTGATGTTTGGTCCGATTTCGTGCTGTGGAACAACCCCAAGAAATTTTCTTTTCTTTTTTATTTATTAAAAAAAAAAAAAAGATTTTCCAAGGTGGATCTACGTTCAAGATCGCACCACCACTATTCTTTTCCTTTTTATTAAAAAAGATTGACTTTCTAAAGGTGGATAGTCAAAAAAAAAAAGGTGGATAGTCAGGAGACGAGTTTATCCTTGAAAATATGTCAGGTGACTTGCCAACTAACGGAGTTATTGATGGCGTGTACCAAAAGTTGGTCGGGTTTTATAGTCTAGGTACCAAAGTGTAATTAATGTAAAATGAGGAACGTTAATTCACAGTGACCTTTAGTTCATGTATTGTTTGACAAATTATCCTTTTATGAAAGTATTGCATGAGATATGTGCACTTTCACATGAAATGACATGAAAATCAATAAGGTGTGTAAGAAATTGCTTATAACTAGCTCTTTGCTCATGTAACTACTATATGGGTGCTCTGCACTATGATGTGAAAACCCGTGAAAGTTTATGGAAAACCTGTTAAAAAAATTATTATGGAAGTTCTACGTGAGTTATGTGCACTTTCACTTGAAAGTTGAAATGATACATTTTCGTGTTAAAATTGCTTATGCCTAGATTTTTACTCATTTAACCGCTACATGGATGCTTTGCACTATAGCGTGAAAACCTGTGAAAAGTTTATGAAAAACCTATTAAAAGTTCTTATTTATGGAAGTTCTACATGAGTTACGTGCACTTTCACGCGAAATGACATGATGAAAATCAATAAGGTGTTAGAAATTGCTTACACCCAACTCTTTACTTCTGTAACTGCTATATGGGTGCTCTGCATACGCCACTACCAAAATAAACTTTGATTCCCCCATCGGTTTTGTCCTCCAGTTTTCTATAAATTTATTCGTACCTTCTTTCTCGCTACATATGTGAGTCATCAGTCGTGTTCTTTTCTTAGCTCATGGTTGTCGATTTGAAACTTTTGAGTGTCAATTCTTTTCTTTTTAGAGGTAGGATGGAAAGAAATAGAATGGGAGAAACAAAAGCAGAGAGACGATTAAGATTATTCAAACCAACTTATTTCTTCCTAGAAATGGGTGGTATGGAAAAAATTAGAGCAGAACAGAATGCTCCTATAGATTGCATAGCATCTAAGGAGCTTTAATGTTCCTCCTCCTTGGCCTTGAAAGGTTTTTTTTTTCCTCTTGTTTACTTCCTTTTTCAGTTTTTACTTGCCAATTTCGTCAAGTGATTATCATATTCCATCAAGAATATTTATATTTCAATACCAAATATGATGGAGTTTCATTCATTATCACATTCGTTATCCAAACCTAATGAAATTGTGCATATATTGATATCGAAATAACAACTAATCTTATCTTTGTTTGGACCCAAAATGAGCATTTTTGTTTGACAAAGCGTGTCTTGGAGAAATTGAGCCAATATCAGTGACTCACATATATATTTTCGATAAGTTCAAAAATATATTATTAAGAGGCTAAATAAGGCCTACCAAACATGGAAATGAAAAATCAACTTTAGCACATTTTCCTACTTCGGCTAGGAGAAAGCGAGCTAGACAAGAAATGAGGGATGGCGGACTAACCATCCGAACTCCAAATGAGTTGAAACTTTCCAGATTAATTCTAGACATCCCATTGATCATTTCTTATGAAGAGTGCCAAAGCTCGTTCGGAGTGGAAAACCTTCAAACAAACAGTCCAATTTTCTGCAGAAGCAAAACTTGGAAACTGGACCTGTAAGAGGTCCAGCAGCATTTCCAGCCCAACCACATGGAAATAAATTCTGAAATTTTACCACAATAATCTACATTCATGGTGGATCATTTCATATGAAGAAATCGAAGGTTGAATCTGAGTTCTTAGTGGAGATAAAAATTGAGGGATAAGGGAGCAGAAAATGACTTAAACCTAACAAATTTCATTAAGTGTTTAAGTATTCAAACCTAACATTCCATTAATGTTTAAGTGCTAAAACCTAACCCATTATGAGTTGTTTAAGGCCAAATAGTGTTGCTTGGTAGCCTATAAATAGAGGCTACAACATAGAAAAAAACACTCATTCATACATCAAAACATCTCTAAGATGATCTAAGTTCTCTCTAGAGCAAACCTCTCTAAGAGCAACTCCTTTCCTTCTCTTTCTCTTATCGGTGATCACACTCCTAGTCCTAGTCTTCTCAGAAGCCGACTTTCAGTGCCACCAAACCCTCTGTCAACGTGCTTCGGTCCTAGTCTCCTCGGGAGCCGACGGTAGTGCCGCGACCACAACGGTTACAGAACCAGCCAAGCAAGGGTAACGCCCTAGCAACCCAGCCAAGCTAAAGTCACGCTTTAGCAAGTACCAAACCCTCTGTCAACGTGCTTCGGTCCTAGTCTCCTCGGGAGCCGACGGTAGTGCCGCGACCACAACGGTTACAGAACCAGCCAAGCAAGGGTAACGCCCTCGCAAACCAGCTAAGCTAAAGTCACGCTTTAGCAAGTTCTCCCCACTTCCCGGTGATTTTCGCTCTGCTCGATCTACGACGTCGAGTATCGATTGTGTGAACAAGAAGAAACTCAACAAAAGTCCTCACCACGAGGCATAAAGAATCCCGCGACGAGGTTGGTGCTCTCCTCGTCTACAATCGCTTGATAGAAGTCAGGTCAAGGGACACCCCCAACGACCGCACCCGAACGGTGCTGGCACGCCCGCGCATAAAAGAGACTGTTGACCAGCTGCAACAAAAACTGGAGCCAAACAATCTTCTCTTATGCTTACAAATTTTGCACACGGTGAAGAATCTATCGCAAGTTCCCCTCTTTTGAGGCTTTATGGATCTAAAGAACTTGGAGAGAAGGGCCTTTAACACTAAGCCGACCAAGAGGATCAAGTGGGTGATAAAGCCCTTGTCATCTTGGGTTTAGAAGGTTTTGTATGTCACAGACAGATATCGTGACATTTCAAGTTGTTCATGATTTGTTGTTCAAGCTGGTAGGGTAATGGGTTATGGGAGGATTTATGGGCGAGGGTTGGGCTAAACTCTCCATTGATGATGATTTGAAGAAACACAAAGAAATGAGATAGAGATAACGATGGTTAGGATGGATATAGCAATTGAGGAGATAGAGATGAATCTAGTTATCTCTTATAATTGAAAGGAAAAGATATGTAGTGTGATTTTTCACTCTTTCATGGAATACCATATTTGTTGTTCAGACAAAATACTGCTTACTCTCTATACTTTGAGGGTCTCTACATTCCAATCATTTACCTTCTAATCTCAACAAAATACTCCTCGGACTCTCAAATCTCACTCAAGACGTCCATTCCATTAACTTTCCGTCTAAATGTGCCATTAACTCGTGACGTGGCAAATCATTCTACGCCACTTCAGCTTGGTGGGACCCATTTTAATGGTAAAATTTCTATTCTAACCCTAACTTCCTCCCCTTTTAATTTTTAAAATATTTTTTATTTTATTTTTCTGCATACCTCTTTTTCTTCCCTAGAAGAGCTAGGCAAAACAGCCATTTTCCTTTACCACAATTGAAACCAGAACCATCGAAAAACCCCAAATTGGTATAAAACCTTGAGCGACTTATAACAATGAACAAAATGAGAATTAAGTCATCCATGAGAACTTATTTAACTGAAAGTTAATAGTGAGAATGAATACCCACATACAATTGCCCACCAAGAACAGCAATAATGAATAATAGTCACAATTGCCTCAAAAATCACCAGCGCCACACAAAAGAAAAACCCACATACATAACCTCATTCAGATTCACAGAAAGATCAATACCCACATTCAAAAACTGGGTTCTCGAGTTTGAATCAGACTGGGTTGTTGTAGATGACGGTGTCAGCGTTGTCGATGGGGATAGGAAGGTCGCAGATGAGGCCAACGATGCCGTTTTGGATATGGGAGTCGCTGGGAAACCGCGATGGGGTTGAATGGATCGAAGAGAATTGAGATTGACAGAGAATGGGATATTGGATCGGGAGGTTTGGAAAGGTGGGAGTTTAACTGTTAAAACCCTCGAGCTTTGGCTTAGGAAGAAAAATTTGTGGGTTGAGCTCAGTGT
Source organism: Rosa rugosa (assembly GCF_958449725.1). Classification (NCBI taxonomy): domain Eukaryota; kingdom Viridiplantae; phylum Streptophyta; class Magnoliopsida; order Rosales; family Rosaceae; genus Rosa; species Rosa rugosa. Next base: position 39,298,961 of record NC_084823.1, read on the forward strand.
TTGTGGGTTTGTGATCGGAAAACTGAGATCAATGGTGGTGATGGGGTTGAGCTCTGCCTAAAAAGAAGAGGTTTGCAAAATGAAAAATGAGAAGGAAAAAAAAAAAGGGAGGAAGGGAGGGGTAAAATAGAAATTTCACCTTTAAAATATGTCCCACGAAACTGAGTTAGCTTGGAAGAATTTGCCATGTCACAAGTTAACGGAATATTTGGACGAAAACTTGACGGATTGGACCTATTGGGTGAGAATTGAGAATTCAGAGAGTATTTTGACGAAATTAGAAGTCGAGGGATTGAACTGTAGAGACCCTCAAAATATAGAGAGTAAATAGTATTTAGTTATTGTTGTTCATTCAAAACCAATAAAAGTTAAAACAACCTTGAATAATTTGATCAAGTCTAGAACTTGGTTCTATGTCCTTAAGATGAAATTGTCTCTTTATCAATGTTTAAAGGTTTTATTGGCAAACGTTTTCCATGATACAACAATCTTTTTCTTGGGGTAGTAGCACTCCAAACTTAAGAACAACGAACTTAGATTGTGTTTGAACTCTCTCTTGAAAATGACTCAATTGAATTTCAAGACACTAGGAAAAACTCATATGCAAAAGGAGAGGAGGAGAGATCAAATTCAATTTTTTGAAAGAGGGCCAGTACGGCTGCCTTTAAGCCTTGATCATTAATGATATTGTAGAATACATGTTGAGGCGGGGGGGATGATACATGATCCCCAACTTACAATAAATATAAAGGGAACATCTCGAGATAATAACGAGAGTGTTATAACATTACCAATTAGCGAAGAATGCACTTTTGGCTACCCTGCTTGCTTTACAAATGTAGTGATATACCTGAAAGTATATGCTTACTCAAAGGCATAATATATTAATAATATCAGTTTTCCCACGATGTTGCCACTGAAAAAAGAATTTGATAACATTAGTTTCATCCTGCCATTAGAAGGTTACGAACACCATTTGACAAAACAAGGAACTCGCCTCCTAACTAGGCAGACCAGACATACAAGGCGTGCAGTCCGGGACAGAGCCCACGTCGCCTTACTACAAAATAGTAAGGACTTATTGCCGGCATAAAACTATATTTGATTATACTAACAAAATAACGAAAAATAAATAGTAAAAGAGATTGGGCCTAAAGTAGAAGCCTAGACCCATTTAATCCTTAATTAATGTAAAGACACAACCCACCAGAAATGGCCTAGAAGCCTAGGGCAGGCCCAAAAGCATACAGCAGCAGCAAGGTAGCTGCGCATGGCTGCGCACCTTCAGCACTGCCGAGACTGCACCTCAGCCTCCAACAAGTCACGTTGCTTCACCGAACCTTCGCCACCAACTGATTTTCCCGGCCAGATCTCCCAGGATCTCGGTTTCAATCCAAACCCATATCGAATCCAGGGAAGATCACCACGACCTCCATCAGCTTCCCACAACCCCAACACTAGGGAAAAAACAACGACAGCCTGCCTCGGAGCCCAAAATCGTCTCCACCAGATAACAGTTCATCTCCACTGTGCCACCCTTGCTTTCGTTCTCTACATATGCGCAGATTAGAGGTGCACCACTGCCTTGCTCTTGCTCCGGCCCCAACACTACTGTACCGCGTCAGTGGACTTACAGAACTAAGTTTCCTGTCCGACGACGACGTCCTAAGAACGCGCCCCCAGACGGGGCATTGGAACTAGACAGTGAGCACGCTAGACTTTCTTGGAGCTCATGCGACAAACTATTCTTTTTACTTGGATGTCTTTTTTCAATCAATTTTTTTAATGATATTGAATGTAATGTGACAGTATTTTATAGCGGTAAGATGACTATTGGAAGAGAAATGACTTTTCATCAAAATTGTCTTATGTGAATAGTTATGACTTCTCACTACATAGTCATTTATATCTATTCAACTTCACACATTTTCATTATATTAGTCATCCACAAATTATAAAAAATTAATAATTTAATATTAAATTATCCAACAAAGCCAACCATGAGTCCGATAATAAGTCCCAAAAAAATTGCGAAGGTGAAGGAAAAAAGCCTGGGTCACCTTGCCGGTATCTCCACCTCTTTAATTAGCAAGGCAGCTGGTCTCTTTCCACCTATCCAAGGTTCGAGTTCCCTTAGAAGTAAAGTTGCTTCTTTTTATGCTTTTCCAGTTTTCCCCCAGGTTCTTCTTTCTTCTTTTATTTTTGGTACAAAAATGGGGGTTACCACGGATTGAACACTCGACCTAAGGTGAGATAACTCAGCTGCATAACCGTCTTACCGCGCATTCATTTTTTCTATTTTTTTGACGAAAATAGGTCAGCTCTTTCATTAAATTCAGCAAGCAGTACAAGAACGAAACACCCCAATGGAGTCGACAGAAAGCAATCGCTCCTTCCTTTGGTTACAATTTCTTTTTCCTTGTTTTACCAATTTTCTACTTTTTTACTAGTGTTTCTTTGAAAAAATTTCTAAAATGTTTTCTTATTTAGTTCTACACTTCCATTAGTGTTTCTTTAAGAGAATTTCCAATTTTTTAGTGTCTAATACAATACACACACACACCTACTAAAATTAGCCCACCCCAACTTTATATCTTGTATCCGCCACTACCCCAAATCCTTCATCCTTATAGAAGCGGTCGACACCTACAGCTGTGCTAACTTCTCTATATCCAGCAAGCTGGTCTGGCCAGTATGGTGGAGAGATTAAAATTAGGATTTACCGAGCTATAAGCGTATGATTTTTCTCATTTATCTATTTGATCGAGTTCCCTTGGCTGTTGAGTAAAGGAGGCAAATTTTGGTCATCTATTCAATCATTTTCAGGTATCTTTGGATTGCTCTGTTTCAATTATATGTGGTCAGTGATACTATTGTGATTTTTGTGAATATAACAATCATCTTCCTTGTATGCGTTTAGACAATTTGAATTCAGTAATAGAATCACAGGAACAGTGCAACATAACACGATGAAAAGTAGACAAATAGAAACATATATATTTATAATAAATCAACTAATCACGATGCAAATTTGCAACAATCATCAATATACAAAAGGAAAAAAAAATTGAAGTAAAGCAAACTTTCCATCAACCAGAACGCCCAAAGGGATTATACAATGAATTTTGTCACGAAGATATCTCCTGATGTCCTGAATAACGTCAATCCATTAATGGTGAAGATTCTGTGGATGATGAAGCTTCTATGGGTGGTGAAGACAATGACAGATTCAAGAGGAAGCCAACCATGAGTCCAATAAGTCCCACAAAAATTGCAAAGGTGAAGGAAAAGCCTGGGTCACCTTTCCGGTATCTCCGCCTCTTCAGTACGTCCTGCAGTGAACAAGAGTAGACCATCAGTGGTGAGGGCTGCGAGTAAATATTTGATGCTCTTTATGTATATGTTCTTTCAAACGACATCTCTATATTTAATATGGGACTATACCCACTACTTATTTCAGGCTTTCAGCTCTTGTCAACCTCAGGTATACTATTTGACCTTATGTTGAGAGAAAGTGAACGAAGCAAAAATGAAAAATACAGACAGATTATGCTATTTCCTTTTTAACTCCTTCTATTTATGGTAAAGTTCTAGGACAGGTTAACTACTAAAGTCTTCTGTATGTCACTGTATAGCAAGAAGAAGAATAATTATAAACTGACCAGTTCCTGTTGAAGTGTCTGTGTTTGTCTAACAGCAGAATCTCTTTCTTCCTTCAGGCGCTGGAAAGCCTGATTCTACAGTAAAAATAAATAAATTTAAAGAGTAAGAATATGAAAAACTATCATACTATACACCAATGTGGTGTGCTTAGCAAGAAACTAGATATTGGACTTTACAAGATTTCAGTAAGGAACTATGGATTGAAAAAAATTAAGCTAGAACAATATAGCCACACTCGTAGTTGTGCTAGCAACTGGAGCCTCTTCACATCATCCCTTTGCTATTTTAATATCATACTGAATACCACCCTCACTTAATTCACACACTACTTGTAATCTCAAGAAGTCTAGAGCTGGGGTTTGGGTTTCTAGTTACAAATCATATTGCAACTTGCAAGGGAGGAAATTTAATATGCACCACATTCTTGGACTAAATATGTGAAGTAATTCAGTGAAGAACTGGCCTCAACAAACCAAAACAATAATCTGTACATGCACATTTTAGCAAGACAAACGGTTATTCCAAAATCGTGTACTTCAATAAAACTCACAGAATTGGCATCAAGACCACGCATAGAAGCTCCGTCTTCTGAGTTTCCTTGACCTGAACCCGGAGTTAAATAGACAACTCTAAGCTTGCACTCCTCTATTGTCCTTCCACTTTCTTTGGTGAACTGGATGAAACATTAAATAGTGCACAACGTCACTACTATTTCATATGAAGCAAGCTAATATGTAAAAGACAATAGTGTTCAACTTAAGCGTCTTACAGTATCTTGTGGAAGTTCATCAACATCAGAATTTGGAGGCACCGTTGTACTCTGTAGGAGAAATTTATCTTTGCACTGCATGTCTGGAGGATATTCTCGTTGGGCTTGGAGGGTGACTGCAGACCCAGCAGTTAGTGGAAGACAGTAATTATAAAATCTTTAAAAGAGAATAGAGGAGAAATAAGCACTATTAGCACTTTTGCAGGCTTGTGGATAGAGCTTGAGAAAATATTACACTCTTACAACTGGTACAACTCTTAGATTAAAAGGTTCTCATTCGTTGGGCAGTGTATTCCTAAAATTTCATCATAGGTGAGAAATTTCTACTGCACTCATTACAGTTACAGCTAAAGCAATGGAGATGATTATTGGCGAGTGTATTTCTAAGAAACCTTTATATGTCCTAAGAAATTTAGTACTCAACTTATTGTAAGGTATCAAATTTACAGTGTATTCCTAAGATACCTCTATATCTTATTAGCTAAAGCAGTGGGGAGATCATCTGCTTTGCAGCATAGTTCTAGGATACCTTCACATTTTGTCACAATTTCTTTCAATGTGAAGCTAATAAAAATAGAAAATCAAAAATGAAAACCGTAAAACTGTAACAAGTAGCACCTCTGATTACACATGAGTCCCAAGCCTGTATAACACCAGTGTTGGGCCGTACAAAGTACTTCTTAGGGGAAGTGGTTTTAACCTAGGGAAAAAAGTGGAAACTATCAAAAACATGTTGAACAAAATGTACTTTTAGTGACAAAAACTAAATATCATTCACCAACATAACTCGTACCTTGAAAGCAACATGGTTTTCTGTGTTGTTGATGACTTTTAGATCACAAAAGCTTTGCTTTTCCAGCTCAACTGATCAGCAAATGTCAAAACCACTAGTCCATTAGAACAGTATCAAACAATACTAAACTATCAAAGAAGAAATACATGACCAATAGTTTGAAAACCTGCCTGGAGTGGTACTATAAGGAGATCAGGTCACAGTTCAATGTGTGCTTATTTGCATTAACTACTAGAAAGAACTTTTTAATTTGAATCCTTTCAAAGAAAAGTCATCATATGTGGTGTATATCCTTATCTTATTATGGGTCAATACAAATTTAACCTTGAGGAAAAAGAAAAGTTTCATAACTAGGGGAAGCAAGTGAGCTTCATGTGGTCCAGTGTTGGCATGTTCATATGGTTTCTAGTTGACTCTGTACCAGCTTATTGTATATTATTTCCAGCATCCAGCTATTGCTGCTATTCTTATATTCTGTTAAACTTAGCTAGGACTACTACTGATATACCAGTTTTCTTTACATACTCAGACTAGAACCTAATATGTGAAGATTCCTACCAAAACCTAGGTTGTGGCCATGGGGATGGTGTAAAGCGATACGGTAGTAACAAAACTACCACTTAGCTCAAAGAACCGCGCAGATCTCAATTAAGGGGGAAAAAAAGGTAAAAAGCAGAGCTTAGAAAATGCAAAGGATACAAATCCAGAGGCCATGAGGAACCAAACAAGATTACAAGAGAAGCACATTAGCAGTGAACAAGAATGTCCCAGTGTCAGGTGAGAGGTCAGGCACACAACCATATTAAATCAGGTAAAGAAACCATCCCTAAATTTTATTCCCAAACACATTTCCGGCTTTCATTTTCTTCAGATGCTACGATCTTTGATCATATTCCACCTAGTCTTGGCACCTACTGCCATCTTAAGAGTTAAGATACTAATCTCAACAGCTCAACCATACCTACCAGAAAGTTTGTATGAATTGTATCTCAAGCCTTTTGAGGTCATTAATCTATATCATAAACTTTGCTTAGCTTTTACTGATCAAACTTCTGATTATAAATAATCTACTGTTCAATTGATCCAAAAAAAAAAAACAATTAACATGATCAAGAAAATGCCTAATTTTCCACGTTCATGCATTTCGATTATCATCAATATCTCCAAGAACTACATTACTATTGCAGAACAATTTCAGAAATGCACAGGGAATAACAGAGAGATTATTACATTGAAATCTGAGCTCCTCCGGAAGAACAGAGATCAACTGATTACCACCACCGGCACTCATGATTCCACGAACACGTACTGTTTTCTAATTTTTGCAAGTGATTCACCAAACAATTTCAAACCCTGCCATTCACATTAGCACAACAAACTCTAACATGTTTCAGAGAGAGAGAGAGAGAGAGAGAGAAGGTAGGCAAATTGAATGGAGAAGGAAAATGTGTGTGTGAGAGAGAGTGAAATTGAATTGGGGACTAACACATGGAGGAAGCAGCGTAGGTGGAGGAATGAAGAATGGTACGGATTGCTCGGTCCAAATCGGGCCGCCAAGATCGGGCGTCGGTCCGAGAGAGAGAGCGATCTTCTTTCTTCAGCGCCCACACCACAAAACCGTGCTCGGGAATTTTGGAATGGCGGAGCTGCTTCGGAATTTCAATGAGAGAGACGGGAGGGAGTGTAGCAGAGGACACGTGGCGACAGCAGGGGAATGGTGAAGCCCGCTTCAAAAGTGAGAGAGAGAGAGAAAATGCGTACCGGTCTTTACAACTACCAGACTGGAAGTGGGACCTCATGACGTGTCAATTGATCTGGTATTTTATTACGTTGACGTGTCTCTCTGCCTTTTAATCTGGAAATAAAATAATTTATTTGCCAATAGGGTAGGAGGAGTTGGTACCAATGACCAATGCAAGGGTTGAGTGGGAGATGTTTTCAAAATTTTATGGGACAATTGTCAAAGATAATATGAGCTATTAGAAGTGACTAACATGGGTTAGTTCAGTTGGTATGGGTGTGCAGCGTGCTTGTGGTTGAGTATCAATCTAAGTTTGATTTTCGCTGTTATTAGTCTTGCGTTGGGTCACGTGGTCTGTAAATTTTATGCATAAATCCATATTTGAGGGTTATGGAGATATGTATGATTGTATGTGTCACATGTCAGTTCTTCAGAGTCAAGGTTGTAGGTTTGCCTTGACGCACATGTGTAGGATAGCCTTCATCTCTTCAAAATATTTAAGATCAACTAAAAAAATCTTTATATAAAAGTGATTTCTGATTGGTAGACGCATCATGCTATGTGATGCAATAATACACTTGGTGAGGTTGTTATTGGCTAGTAGTATCATCGTATCTGTTAGAAGAAATACTGTAGATAAGAGAAGATCTTTAGCATGTCATCAATATACTAGATATTCTTAGGTAAGGCAGGAGTGCCATGTGGCAATACACCAGCCAATCAATGTGTATGCAAGGGATTGTTTTGGGTACTTCATTTTAATTAAATATGGGTAGTTTCAGAATACAATTAAAAAATAGAGAAATATGATTGGTTAGACATACCGGAGCACGTCTGCTCGTTAATCTCTCTCAAGAAGTTATACTACTATCTTCTCAAAAAACAAAAAACAAAAAAGGAGTTATACTACTAATATTGATCGACTAGCCAATCCAAAAGTGCCACGCGATTATCAATGTTTTTCAAATTCAACATCGGCTTTCTATAGTGAGACTGATGAATGGAGAGAGTCGATTGTATCGTGGTTTTTGGTATGGCAAGATCGTGTCTTTCAATAACCTTGCTGACAATGAATGTTATTTTGGAGAACTGGTGATAGTTTGATTGGATCGGGTCCGTTCATGATCAGCAGTACTACTACGTACTGGAGTAGGTTGATCATCATTTTCAATTATTTCAATGTAGTATTTGAAAGGCCTGTTGAAGGAGACCTGGTTTTTTTTTGGACTTCATCTCTTGGGTGTGTACAAAGGCACGACCACTACGATGACGATACTGACTAACCTGAGTTTTTGGTTTGGGTGTTGAAAGCAAATGGCTGTTTGATGGTGCTGGAAATTGGTCGGAGTTGAAACACATGAATAGTTTTTAACTGGACAGGAAATGATGATCCGGAGGGTTTAGATATAGTTACGGGTAAACCAATTCCGGAGGGTTCAGATTTAGGGTTGACTATTCTGAATTATGACTGCATTATCAATAATAGATATTGTTGTCTCTTCTCAAAAGAGTAATATATATACAAAATAAAAAATAAATTGAAAAACCTATAAAGCTAGAAAAGCTAAAATTAGATGAGCAAAATGTTATATATGCCATTGAGCCAGTGTGCGTGATATGGTCATGATGCTATAATTGATTTGATCTCGAGGGTCTATTCAGAAATTCAATACACTGTTGCAATCACTCTCGACCTGCTAGCTAGCACTACAATTAACGTACTTCTTTCAAATTCATCATGCATGACTGAACCTTATTCTCTTGAAACTTGAACTTGGGGAAAGAGAGATCGATATGCAAATATATAATGATTCCAAATTAAGGGTGAGTAGAAATTAAGCCCGGGCCGGGTCACCTTTGACTCTCAAAGCTTGGCATCTTCCGTATATCCTGTAGCAAATAAAGGAGATATAAGAGAACGTCAGTGGCCGGTGAGAGTTGCAAGTAATTATTACCTTGGATTTGATACCGATCGAGTGTATAAGTGACTACATTTCCGGTACTTAATTGAGCTCATTGGGATGAACACAGATCATATGATTACCACAACCGCCACTCATGATGGACGACCACCAAGATCTGAATCTTTGTCCAAACCCTGCCACATTCACATTGCCAAAACAAACCCTAGCTCAGAAAAAAAAAACAGAGAACTAATCCCTCTGAACTCTGAAGTACATGTTTGAGAGAAAGAGAAAACGTAGGCGCAAATTGAATGGTAAAAGAAAATGTAGTGTGACTGTGTGAGGGATAGAAATTGAACAGAAATTGGTACTAAATTAAGTATACAGAAATTCCAAAGGTGAAGAAAAAGCTTGGTCACCTTTCCGAGATCTTTGCCTCTTCAGGATATCCTGCATGTTGCGAAGAAAAGGAGATAGAATAGACGTCAGTGGTGACAGTTGCAAGTGATAATTACCTTGGCTTTGATACTTAAAAATATGTAACTATATATAAAGCTTCCAGTACTTGTTTCAGCCCTTATTAACCTCACTCATACGTACTGTTTAATAAGCATGTTGAGAATGTGTGAAGAAATAAAAAAAAGATCAAACTCTCATTACAGAAAGGTTATGCTAATGTACAGATGCTCTCTCTTAACTCCTTGTAATGTTGTTTTGAACATTTAACTTCAGTATTTTTGTGCGTATGTTATAGCACTAGCTACCTCAGTCTTTTGTATGTGTAGAATAGGAAGAAGAATTAATCAACTATATATAAACTGACCAGTTCCTCTTGAAGTATCTGTGTTTGTTTAACAGCTGAATCTCTTTCTTCCTTCAAGCGCTGCAAAGAATTCTACAGCAAAAAACATTTCAAATATTAAGAATAAGAAAAGATTGCAAATATACTAACCACTGTGAAGAGCTTTCACAAGGAAACAGATTACAATTTTTCAGTATGGACTGAAAGAAAGCACATATGGCAGTGTGGCGATGATCGACTATTAGAGGTTTTCTAGTAGTGTACATGAATATGGAAATGTAAACACACCTGTAGGTGAACTGCACCCGGATAGATATACACAACCCTAAACTTGCATTCCTCTATTGTCCTTCCGATTCCCTCGGTGAACTGGGTGATACATTAATTGGTGGACAATGTCACTACCATTTCAAACTGACAAAGGAACCTAGTAAAAGAGAGAGAATAGTATCCAACTCAAACTGCTTCTTACGGTATATTTTGGAAGCTCATCAAAATCAGAATTTGGAGGCACTATTGTGCTCTGTAGGAGAAACTTATCTTTGCACTCCATATTTGGAGGATATTTTCGTTGGCCACGGAGGTTGACTGCATAGTGCAGACCCAGCAGTTAATTAAAAGCCAGTATTGTTAAATCTTCTAAAGAAATAAAGAAGAATATGATAAGCACTATTAGGCACTTAGAAGACTTGTTGATAGAGCACAACATGCTGTATCTTAATTACTTTCTTATAACTGCTCCGAGCCAGATAGTAATTCTTTGATCAAAAGTTCGCAATTGAGTATATGACAGTATTTCCTTAGACATATTCCTTTGGGCAGTGTATACCAAACTTGTTCAAGTTATAGCTAAAGAACTGAGAAATCATTTGCGTTGCAGTGCAATCTTAAGATACCTCCATATGTTGTCAGACATTTCTTAGTACTATTGAGGTAAAGGCGATATAATTAAAAAGCAAAATGAGAACTGTAAATGTATAACAAGTAACAAGTAACACCTCTGATGATACATGAGTCCTGAGCCTTTATAACCCCCATGTTGGGCCGTACAAAGAACTTCATAGGTGCACTGGTTTTAACCTAGAGAATAGAGGAAACAATCAAAAATAGAACAGAACAGATTTACAATGACAAAATTAAAACTGATTAACCAAACAAAATCGGTACCTTGAAAGCTACATGGTGTTCTGTATTATTGACAACTTTTAGATCACAAAAGCTTTCCTTTTTCAGTTCAACTGATCAACATATGTCAAAATATAAGTGTATTGGAAAAAAGAAGAAAAAACAAATCATACTATGACAGAAGAAAATACTTAACCAAGAATGTGAACTACTCCTGCCTGGACTATAAAACAAATCATGTTATAGTACATTAGCTGTTATCAGATTACCTATAGCACAAATTCTTTCAGTTAGGAACATTTCAAAGACCAAGCAGACTAGTATTTGCAGCAATTATCATATGCATTGTACATGACTTTTTAAATCATGGATCTAAGACCTGCTTAACTTTGAGAAAGATATCTTTGATAACTTGTGATTGGCAAGTGAGCTTCATGTGCTCTGCTGTTCGCACCAGTTTTTCATGTGGTTTCTAGTGGGACTCTTTAGCAGGGTATATTTACATACCTGTTATAACTCCCATTCAGCTATTCCTATATTGCTTCCAAATTGTGCTAGGACTACTAGTGATATAATCACCAGTTTCCATTACATATTTACAACTCGAGTGATAAACACATTACATATATTCACAGTTTCACACTCAGTGATATACATATTACATATATTTCAGGCTAGAACCTCATTATGTCCCAATTCGCACCAAAACCTAGCTTGTAACCATGGGAGTGGTATTAAGCATACAATTATAGCCAAGTGACACTCAGTTAGCTCAAACCACCGCAGATGCAGATTAGGAAGAAGCTTAATTACTAAGAGCTCAAAACCCAAACGATACTAATTCAGAGGCCATGCATGTGAACTAATCAAGAGAAGCACAATATTACTAAATAAGAAAGCAATCAGTGTCGATGAGAGGTCGAGCAATACACAACCGTATCAAATCAGTTAAAACAAAAACTCTCTATATGACTTCCAATGGCTTCCTAGACGATGATCTTTGATCACGTTATTTCAACCCTATCTACCATCAAATTGTAACTTAAAAAGCCTCTCCAGTCCCTCTCTAGATCTTAACATTCGAATAATCAATAATATCTAATGTCTAATATATTTTCATATAACCACAAAGAACAAAATGCCCAAGGTTTCTTGTTTATGCAATTCAATTCAATTATCATTGTTCAAGATATGGGAAGAGAAAGATAGAGAAAGTACATGGAAATCTGAGCTCATCGGGATGAACAGAGATCAAGTGAAAACCACCACCGTCACTCTTAAAAGACGAACAGCAAGATAAGAACGGTTCTCTTCCTTTACCACACCCGTCTCTTCCATTTATGCACATTACCACAATAAACAAACCCTAGCTCAGAAAGAGTGAACTAATCCCTAAATCTGTGAGTGAGTGAAAGCGAAAAAGTAGGTGAGAATTGAATCGTAAAAGAAAACGTATGAGAGGCTAGGGAGAAGTTCAGTTGGGGACTAACACATGGCGGAAGCAGCAGAAAATGTAGGGTTTCCAATTTCTTCAATCCAACTTGCTCTGCTTCGGTGTCCGGGAGAAAAATAGAGCAATGAGAGAGGACACATGCCAGTGTAGAGGACATGTGTCAGCAGGAAGCAAATGGTGAAGTCCGTTTCCTAAGGTAAGACGGAGAGGGGGAAGGCCAGGGGAGCAAGGAGAAGCTTATGAGTTTTGAGAGAGGAGTGAGGCCATTGTTGACGTGTCCCGCTGGTTTTCAATTTTAATTAAATTTCTGCTTGTAGAATTTGTAATCCTCCTCTTATTTGGTTTTGCATATCCTACAAGGAACAAAGTCTATTTCTAAAATGCTATTGAATTGGAAACCTTTCCAGTTCCTATATATGTCGGCTAAAAGTCACGCACAATATATATGCGCGAGTGGCCACAAACTTTTTCATTCAAATTCTTAGTTGTGCATCGATCTCTCTTTGGTCATTTCTACTTGATTTGTATTCCTACTACTTTTGTTGTTCCGTCATGGCTTTCAGAAGTATCATAGTGATTTTCTTTGTTACGATGACTCTTTTACGAGTTTGTTCCAATGCCTTTTCATTTGAGGCTGTTCACAGAGCTGGAGTAGTTCATAATGTCGGTGACTCAATTGGGTGAGTATTTTCGGTGATTACAAGAACTGGACTTCCACTACTAGAAATTTCCCCATTCCACACTGATTTGAATTAATTCCCTTTATCCCAATACACACTGATAATAGTGGCTAATGACATTAGCCACTAATAAGGGATCAATCCCCTCTATTACAGGTGTTATTGGGACAATCCAGTATGGATTAAACAAGGCATACCAAATCAAAACCCAATGCAGCACATAGCCTTTTTCTTTCCCACTGTTATTGTATCTGTGTGTTTTCTAAATGCTATGGGGAATTCCACAAAAGAATTTCATGTTGGAGACACTCTACTTTTTGTTTATAATAAGAAAATTTCATAACTTGATGGAAGTGAATGGAGAAGATTCCCAATCTTGCAACAAAAAGTCTCTTCTAGCACACTATGCTTCCGGACATGATTCTATCCCTCTTAACAAACCTGGCGACTATTACTTCATTTGTGGTAGATATTTTGAACTAGAGTGGTATGCTATACGACTCTCAAGGAACCATGCCACAGTTGCCAAGCAGGACAAAAGCTTCACGTCAAGGTCACTACCAATGTCAAATCACCATTTCATTGCAAGTCCAACCCTAGCACTACACCTCGGTGATCGATAATGTACATGTCAAAAGTTTTTTTTTGTTAAAGTAAAATGGAATTGCAGAGAGAATTGTGTTGTATTATTGATAATAGGAGCCCTTTATATAGGGAGTTACAGAGTACATGAAAGGAAATAGAATCCGAATCAACTACGAAATCTAGAACATTCTCCTATTACAACTCTACGACTAAAACCCTAGTTTGAAGAGGCACACATGATGTCGACATCCTTCAACACTCCCCCTTGTGCCGCTCAAACGTGGTGATGACGCTTTGATCGTTGCCTCACTAAAAACCTTGCCAGGTAACAAAAACTCTGTGGGACAAAAATAACCCTGGTCGAAGGACAAAAAGAGCACAACACGTCCTTCACTCTTCGAGATCGAACATGTAGACATCATACCTCCCCCTGATTGCAATAATCATGGGAGTTCGGATAACTTTCTTAATCCAATGCTCTTCACATGTTTCTCGAAAGTGGATTTAGGTAACGACTTAGTAAATAAGTCAGCTATATTATCCTCAGATCGGATTTGATTCACTTCAAGATTTAGAAGTGCTTGTTGTTGCTGATTGTAAAAGAACTTAGGCGATATATGCTTGGTGTTGTCGCCCTTGATGAAACCTAATTTCATTTGCTCAATACAAGCTGCATTATCTTCATAAATGCATGTAGGTTCATCTGTGGTAGACTTCAAACCACAAGTTCCTCAAATGTGTCTAACTACAGACCTTAGCCATATGCATTCTCACAAGGCTTCATGTAGAGCAATAATCTCTGCATGATTTGAGGAAGTAGCAACAAGGGTCTGCTCTGTAGACCTCCAAGATATCGCTGTGCTTCCCATGGTAAAGACATAACCAGTTTGGGAGCGACATTTGTGAGGGTCAGAGAGATACCCTGCATCAGCAAAACCCATCAAGACATCGTTGTCATTTTGATGGAGGGGAGGAGGAGGACGTCGGTCACCATGGACGGTGTCACTGGTGTCAACATCACGGAAGGTGGCATTTTGCCTTGACTCGATTATTTGAAATCCGGTGATGTTTTAAATGTAGGAGGAGCAATGGCAGGTGAATGGTAAAGACTGGAACAGTTAGAGGCCTAGAACAGTACAAACTCAAATTCACGTTCGATCTACTCACACTAATAGGCCGCAAGGCGTCCGTTCATCATCAACCACCTCAGAAATCTTATCAACAATAGCTCGAAGCCTATCTTATAGGATATGATCCTACATTTGGGAAACAATCTCAATCAAGGTCTCTTTGTGCTCACGTCTCCTAGATGAAAGCTTGAGGCTGGACAGAGAAACCCTAATCACTTATTCTTCCCGGAGAGGTTGACCTTGTAATGGCTGACCGATATGTTTTATAATAAACCTTTTGAAGTAATTCCACAGCGTAAATCTGATCGGAACCATGTCCGCCACATGCTCGGAGGGCAGAGGTTCTGTTTTAGGAAATGATTGATATACGCTGCTACAAAAAAACTGTCTCTCGTTGACCTTCATCTGCTTCAAATCTTCATTGGAAGAGAGGAGTTGGGCAGGGTACCGGTTTATCTTATTTATAGAGAAGTGAACCCTAACTGGTTCTCTCCTTCTCCTTTAAGGATTGGAACTTCCTTGTTATCCCATAAAAAAAAAAAAAAAAAAAAAAAAAAAAAAAAAAAACGGATTGGAATACCTGAAGAATTACTTCTTTCGGTTCCATAAATTTAGAAACTCTTAGGCCCATTTTCTTGTTTGAGATAAAAAAAAGGGCCCATTTTAAATAGGCAAAATAGCCAAATTACCCCTTAACTTTTTCCATAACTGCCAATTTATCCCTTGACATTTCAATTTTGATTTTTCACACCCTTACTTTTCTAATTCTTGCCGAATCACACCTTACCGTTAACTTTTAGAATTTCCATCCAATTTCTCCGTTAACTTGCTGGGCGTTTTCGTCTTTCCAACTGTCACCCAAAAGAAAAAAAAAGAAAAAAAACTTAACAAACTAATTGTTCAAGAATGTCAATTCGTACAAAAACAAAATAACATGAGGGTAATATTTTTTCTTTTCATCTCTTCGCTTTTATCGTTTAATTTCTCTCGAAAAGAAAAGAAAAAAAAAAGAGTCTCATGGTTAAGGATTTTTTTTTTTGGGTGACAATTGGAAAGACAAAAACGCCCAGCAAGTTAATGGGGAAATTGGATGGAAAATCTAATATCCAATAAAAATAGGAACTTCTATTTTTTGGTACTCTGTTTCACAGTTCTTGAAAACAGACTATATGAAGGTAGATAGAAGCTAGCAGAATAACCTATTTCTGCTTATTAACACAATTAGAGTCATAAATTACTCCTATTGTTTCCAGACAAGATTAAATACCATTGAAATACAGACTTGCTTATGCCTTCACCTCAAAGATAACTAAGTGATTTTCAAACCCCGTTTCAAAAAAAAAAAAAAACTAAGTGATTTCCTATACTTTCCTATTAAAGCATTTGACATAGTACATTTGTTTGTGGCCATGGGTCCAATAAGGCAACATACATCCTGAAGAATCATCAAGTCTCTGTTTTAAAAATTTCTGAGAAGAAGCAGATAAAGATTTTCCTGATTCTTTGATTCTTGCTGTTCACCTTTCAAAGGAGCAGGTTAGTCTGTAGGCTTGAAAGAAAGAAAAATAAGATAGCAATATGAGTGTTCATTTCATGTAAGTGATTAGAATTAGGTTCAAGAAGGCATGATTTATGCCCAAAACCTCAGCCCATGTCAAGAATAAGTAATTTAGAGAACAAAGAGTTAGAGATTAGGTGATTAGCTAAGAAGCACTGAAACGGGTACGAGTTTCCGGATACGTTACGATCGGAAACGTGGAAACGACAAATCTTAAATGTAATAGGAAACGGAAACGTGAAGGAAACGCCAATTATATATATATATATATATATATAATTAGAAAAAAAAAATATGAAACATAAACAAAGTACTAGTTTATGACAATCAAACATTATCAATCCAAAGGTTCCTATTTATAAAACATAAACAAAGTACTAGTTCATGACCTCTCTCTCGATCTAGGTCTGTTGTTTTTTTTTTTTTTTTTTTTTTTTTTTTTGTACAAGTAAAAAGTCAGTATTACCCCCACGTTTCCTATTTATTTACATTCTGGCGTTTCCACATTGGATACAGACGTTTCCAAACCGTTTCCAAATTCGGATACGCGTTTCCGAGCGTTTCCGACCCGTTTCCGTTTCCGAAACGGGAAACGCGGCCATTTTGGCGTTTCCATGCATCATAGGTGATTAGAAATAGGTTCAAAAGGCCGGGTTTAATCCCAGAACCTCAACCCCTGTCAAGAATAAGAAATTTAGAGAAGAAAAAGAGAATAGGTGACTAGAAATAGATTCAAGAAGGGAGGGTTTAAGCCCAGAACCTCAACCCTAGAACAAGCAATTTAGAGAAGAGAGAGAGAGAGAAGATTGAGAGAGAGGAGAGGGGGAGAGAGAGGAGAGGGAGGAGGGGGGAAGTTTTACCTGGAGATAGTTGACGGAGATGAGTTCGCAGTGGGCAGGTCTAGTACTCAGAGAGAGAGAGTGGTTATATTTCAGAGAACTTCTATTTTTTGGCTTTGTTTCACGGTCTTTGAAAACAGAGTACCTTCAAAAAGTCGGTCATTCTTTTCTTTTATTATGTAATTTTGCGATCAATAATAATAATAATAAGAATAATAATAATAGTGGTAGTAGTAATAAAACTAAGTTTTTCTCGCTAAAAAAAAAATGTAATTCAAAAACACTGACTAGTTTGTCTATCATGTTTAAATTCCACATTATCCTATCAACATATTCTTCTGTAGAAGATTGGTAGGGGAGATTGAATTTTTTTGTGAAATGTTGTTCGATTAGGGGAGAGTTGGGTACTGGGTATGATAGTAGATTGTGTTTATTGATTTGAATTGAGGATGTTTTGACACACATATATTGTCGTTCTATATTCTGTAATGTGTTGCTGCTTGGGGATTTTGTTGTCTGAGGCAAGATAGCACTTTCTCTAGATTGTTTTAAGTCAGTGCCATGGTACTCTAACTTTTGGAGAATTGGAGATGAGATTGAACTGATAGGAGCTAGTGACTGGTTGAAATGTTCATGAATTTAGTGTATGTCTGACTAACTCTTTAGGTCTTAAGACTTAGGTGACCATTTCATGCATTCTGTAGAAACAAATTGCCCAATTGAGGATGTAAGTACAAAAGTTTGTACGTCTTGAGTGGTTGCATTCCCATACAAAATCAAGTGGAGCACTCTCACATTTCGTCATTGGAAGTTTTTTTAATATTTTTTTTATTTTTATTTTTATCAAAATGGGAATTCATTAATCCTCAATAAAGAACTACATCAAGAAGTATATAGTGGCCTCATTAAACCCTACAAAACCAGAGGGAAGAGTACCACACTCCATATCAAAGACTCAATGACATAACTCACTGACTTAGATCGTCGACTAGAATTGGATTTAGCCAATCTGGTGTCATTCTCCACCAATAAGTAGGGAACGACATAGATAGGCCAGCTCTGGCCACACAATGGACAACCTTATTACACTCGCTAGGGATATAACCCCAACTACAAGACTGAAAATGACTCAAAAGAACCTTGGCTTCCTCTACTAATGCTCCATCCGGGCTAAAATCCTCCTGTGGAGAGTTAAGAGCCGTAAAAATGTTCTGAGCATCACCTTCAATCTCCAAGTGTGAAAACCCCGCTTGAAGACAAAAATGCAACCCATTTATTAAGGCTAAAAACTCACAAGTTTGCGGGCTCAAGTAACCAATCCCTAGTACTGCCAGTACACACCCCGCTTGGTCCTTATTTTAGTCATTTAGGCTAAATCACCACCTATGTGCCCAAGTGGCGCAATATTTGTCACACAAATTTTCAGTCGCAAATAGATCTCTCTCTCTCTTTGATACTCCGTTTGTAATTCCTTGCACTCTCCTGTTTCGGTCTCTCTACTAGAGTTGTTGTTCCATCATGGCTTTGAGTTATTCCATAACAATTTTCTTTGTTACAATGGTTCTTCTGAGTGTTTGTTTAGAAGCTTCTTCATCTGAGGATATTCACAAAGCTGGAGCTGTTTATAATGTCGGCGACTCAATTGGGTGGAGTATTTTCAGTGATTACAAGAATTGGACATCCACAAAAGAGTTTCACGTTGGAGATGCTCCACTTTTCTCTTACAATTAGGAATTTCATAACCTGATCAAAGTAACTAGAGAAGGTCTCCTATCAATCCTGCAACACAAGGTCTCCTATCGCCTTCTATGTTGCTGACCAGCATGCTATCCCTCTTGACAAACCCGACGACTACCACTTCGTCTGTGGTAGAAACTTCGAACCACAGTGGTATGCTAGGACTCTCAAGGAATAAGGCCACTGCCAAGCAGGACAAAAACTTCACGTCAAGGTCACTACCAATATCAGATCACCACTTCACTGCAAGTCCAACCCCAGCACCAGAGAGTGATAATGTCCAAGTCAAAAGCATTTAATTTTTCTAATTTCAATATATTCAAGTTGGGCAAATAACGTTTGTATCTGCTGTAAAAATCTCATCAATAAAATGGGTCATCTATTGAACCTATAGAATGCAGATTATTGTTGACAACACAAACCTCCTAATTAATTTGTTCTCAACTCTATTCAAGACTAAACTGGAAAATTTTGAAGAAAGAACAAGCTCCGAGTAGTAAAGTGAACAAAGAGGACTATGAATAGCTTTTTCCTCCATAAATCTGGAAATAAGAAATTATTTCATTTATTTTTCCCATGATCCTCTCCTGACATTCCTCATGTTCTTCTATCAGAATGATAAAAATATGAAGAGAGCTACAAAACTAGAAAATATAGTCTAAGGAAAAGGATATACAACAGAGCCAGTCTGGTTTTGAGGGATCTGGTGCTTCTTTCCAGCCAAGGAGAGTCAAGCAGTCAATAATGTCATAATTGATTGATCACAAAAGCTTGAACAGAATCCACACTAAAATTGCAATCAATCTCTATCACTAATGATTACTTTCAAATTCATCATGACAAGAGATGTTAGTGTAATCTAAACCTAGAGAAAGCAAGATGGCTGTGTGTGTGTGTGTAATAATTGTGTCTAAGATGTGCCTGATTTAACACAAAACTAACAGAAGCAAATGCTAATTTTGAAGCAATTTAGTTACTATTCTTAAAAACCACAGACAAAATCAAATAACCAGCACCAATGCTGACACATTAAGAATCATTGAAGCAATACATTAGTGTAGTTCAGTATAGCATACATGGAGGCAGGGAAGGAGGGAAAACCGGGGGGGGGGGTGGGTGGGAAGAGAGAGAGAACAGTACTGGTGCTTGCATGATGACAACAGACAACAGTAAAACATGAAAGGCATAATGCATCTTATGATTATACAGAAAGAATGAAACAATTTTCTACGAAAATGATGCTTTACCATGGAACTGGACATTGTGGCCCTAACAAATGGTTGAGACGTGTTCTGAGACAGAGCTCTATTTGCAAGCTACTCACATCCATACACACACAGACATGTCACACAGAGACAGGGTATTATCTCCACACTTCAGTTGGGTGGCCAGTAAAGAAAACAAAAATTACATGCAGTGTCGAAAGTTTGATGTCATAGTTGGAGGAAAAACTTCTTCCTTTCTAGTAGCAGAGTTTAAAGAACAATTGAAAAAGGGAAAGAACTGATACATACAACAAAACTATTGGAGACAAGTGATACACATGACATCAAATGCATTCGAGGATATAGTTCTTACAACGTGACAGGATTCAGGGGACTAGTCTGACACAAAAACAACCGAAGAACGGCTGCATCTCTATTTCTCACTTGAAAGTCGAGAACCTAGGAAGTTTGTCTCTCAAATAGTACAGCCTTGCCCTTCTGACCTTCCTATGACTAAGTACCTTCAACTCCTTAATGTTCGGTGAGTATCTGCAATAACAAGGAATGAAACATAAAACATCTACACTCCCTTCACAGAAAATATAAGATATGATGACAAACATTTTAAGATTTTCACTAATTAGAACTCGAGGAGAGTCTTCAGGGGAGCAGGGGAGGGGGCAGGAGAATCCAAGCATGTTAGGGGCATACATAAGTAGCAAATCAAGGGAAGGACAAGTGAACATATAGTACATAGAAGAAGAACTTACAGAGGGAAAACAATCTCAACCCCTATGCCAGCAATAATCCTCCGAATGCGAAATGTTGTATGAATGCCAGCATTTTGCTTTGAAATAACAATACCTTTATAGATAGACAACCTACGCTTGTTTTCAGGAACTTCCTGCAGCCCATATACATACACAGAATCACAAAACGTTCACTTCGAAATGGTATAAAATCTGAAGGAAAGCCAAATCACAAACACAAATACCAGTTTAATTTGCACAACGTCTCCACTCCTAATGTCTGGAACTGGCCTTTCCTTCTCTGCCGCCTCAATTGCCCGGCTATTTAGTATCTACACAATCAAAAGAGTTCAGTCAAACCTAATCTACATTTTCAAGAACCAAACAAAGAAACAGGTTTACAGCCATCAGAACAATCAATTTAACTCCTCGATTACATGCTTAAATCCACATTCCAGCTCAAAACACCCAATGACAATGCATACTTGGAAACTACATTGCAATTTCGATTACAAGAAAACGAAAAAGGCAAAGGATTGATTCAATAAGTTACCCCCATTATGTCACCGAGCTTGATACGAGGCTTCCGCGGCGGCTTCTTTTCTTCAGGCTCAGGCTCAGGCTCAGACTCCAGAACTGCTTCTGCTTCAGCTTCCACCACGGTCTCTGAAGCCGGTTCAGTAACAGCTTCTTCATTCTCGGTGGCTCCCGCCTCACCTTCCGACTCGGCTCTCACAGCAAAGCCCCGTCTAGATTTTGCAGCCACAATGGGGCTGAATTTGGACCTAATCGAGCTCGATGAAGCCGTGCAGAGCGAAACCCCAGTGGAATTGAAGAAAGACCGACGAGACACGGCGGCTGAAAACCCGAGCTTTACCGGCGCGTAGTGGTTAGGGTTTCTTGGGATTGTTAGCAGAGCCTGCACAACACACACAAATTCAAATTCATTTCATTGTGAGAATTGGCACACATACCCACTCAATCAATGTGCACATAGAAAGAGAGAGGAAAGTACCTGAGGAAGGACTTTGGAGCCCATGATTATGGGAATTTAGGGTTTGTGGGAATGAGGAGTTGGAGGGAGAGAGAGAGAGAGAGAGAGAGAGAGAGAGAGAGAGTTAGAGAGGAGAGGTCATGGGAGTGTGGATGGATTAGAGCTCAGAGGAGGAGGAAGACGAAGGTCTCTTATCTATTCTATCTAATTGTCACGTGATTTACACGTGATACACTAATTTTTGAAACTTCGTCGTGCCACTCTGCACTGAATTTTTATTTTTATTTTTATTTTAATTTTTTTGGCCCCTTCTTTCTTCGTTGTAAATGTACAATTGCCGGTTTGATTCCCCATTTCTCTGAGATTTTATACCGGTCGAATGAGATCAAACCAATACATTGTATACTCCTTATTGTTAGGATTTTGAGAAGCTTGGGTTTAGAGTCATGTCATCAATTAAAAATTAAATTAACACCCAAGGCAATGTATATACTGTATACACTGTTATGATTTTGGATTACTTATTATATCATAAGAACGAATACACCTAAGTAACCAAAAAAATTGGAAACTTACAATATCTCAAACCCCAAATGAGAAAATATAAGGTTTCACAATCTTAAAAGTGTGGGTGGGTTTGGAACACCACTACAAGTATACTAGGCAGGTTAGAGAAAGAAAAAAAAAAAAAACATTGAAATGGCAAGAATAAACCAACTAAGTACATTTTGGAGGCAAGTGACTGAGTGAGTGTATGAGACTTAGGGTTGAGCTATTGCAACTATATATCAAAGGAGTTTCAACGCATGTAGCCACTATATGTTGAGCAAATTGCATGTGCTGCACCTACTCAAGATACGGAACATATAGGAACTTTGATAAATATTTAGATCTATAAATGTGCTTCTTATATTTTTAAGTTTGTTACACGAAAGGACAAAAAAAGAAAAAAGAAAAAAGAATATGTTCAAATTAAAATGCGCAAATTAAGAAGTTGACTGGTTCGTGGCTGGAGGGAGTTTTATCAAGTGATGTCATTTTTTAACTTCTTTAGTTTGATTATTTGTACCTCATCAATGTAATCACTAACTAGATAGCACATCAGCTAGCTAGAAATGCGCATTTTTAAATGCAGGAAAAAGGATTTGGGTTGAGGATGATATACTGATATCCGACTATGCTCAATTTCAATCCCACTCCTTAGTAATTCGCTGAAAAAATCATTTGTGATATATGAAAACACTAATTTAGTGCCCTTTATTTAAAATGAGAATCAAATGACGCTTGCAAATTTCTGGTTGAGGTGAAAGAGTCCAGACTATTTGAGCGTTGATCATGCTGCGCTCTATATTTTTTGCAGTTTGTACTCATTGCGTGATTCATGCTTCGCAACACCCGCCACGCGTCCCGCACCGTCACTCCATTCAATAAAAAACCGCCGGTCGGGTCACCCCATCACGATCAATCGTCATGCTCTGTTTGGAAAATTTGGCGTGGCGCCCAAGTCCAGTAATTAGAAACAAACAAATGCTCTCTCTCTCTTTCTCACACCCTGCCACGTGTCCTCCCTCATTTCTTCATTGCTCTCTGTGTCTCCTCCGCCTTCTTCGCTTTTCCCCACACACTCTGTTTCTTTCAATTTCGACCATCGCCGTCCAATTCAGTAAGGCTCTTTCTCTCTGTTTTTTATTTTTTATTTTTATTTTTTTATTACTTTTGACGTATGAAAGTTACGATTTTGCGTTCTGGGTGTTGCTTGGATTTGGGAGATGAATGTGATATGATATGAGGGTGGTGCAACGTTTGTGAAGAGAGAAAGAGAAAGTGTTCTTCTGGGTTTGGGTTTTGTTGGGTTTTGGAGGAAGAATGGATCGTGATTTTGATACAGTGAGAGGAAGCCCACCTGGGATTTTGTTGATCAGAAGCATTAGAGGAAAAGATTGGAGGTTTTCTACGTATAGATATGTGGTTTTGTTTGTTACGTTTGTAGCTTATGCTAGTTACCATGCTTCAAGAAAACCCAGTAGTATAGTTAAAAGTGTTCTGTATCCTGAGCCCACCAATAAGGACAATGGCTTGGTCCTCCCCTGGCTTGGCCAGTTTTCTATTAAGACAGTGTCTGGGGGGAATGAGAGTCATCATCATCATCATCATAGGTTGAGAGACAAGGGCTGGGCTCCTTTTAATACCAAGGACGGGACGTCGAAGTTGGGTGAGATTGACGTTGCATTTCTAGCATGTTACTCTCTAGGAATGTATGCTGCTGGGCATTTGGGAGATAGGCTGGACCTCCGGCTGTTCTTGACATGTGGGATGATTGGGAGTGGCGTTTTCGTTGCGCTATTTGGGATGGGGTACTTTTGGAACATTCATGTGTTTGGATTCTATCTGGGGATGCAAATGGTTGCTGGCTTGTTCCAAGCAACAGGTTGGCCTTCTGTTGTTGCTGTGATTGGTAATTGGTTTGGAAAGGGAAAGAGGGGTTTGATAATGGGTATATGGAATGCACATACGTCGGTTGGGAATATTAGCGGCTCGCTTCTTGCTGCTAGCGTTCTGGACTATGGTTGGGGTTGGTGTTTTATAGTTCCTGGCGCGTTTATTGCATTGGCAGGAGTGCTAGTTTTCTTGTTCTTGCCTGCATATCCTGAGGATATTGGATTTTCTAGTCCACATGGTTCAGCTGCGAGTTTGGAGGCAGTTCCTAATGATGACGAAGCTAATATGGGAAAAGGAATTGGGGTGGAAAGTGAAACAAATATTCCAAGAGCTGGGTCTGTGAGTAGGACAGGTGTTGGTCTTCTTGAAGCTTGTACCATACCAGGAGTTATACCCTTTGCGTTATGCCTCTTCTTTGCAAAGCTTGTGGCCTACACATTTCTGTACTGGCTACCATTTTATTTAAGTCAGACAGGTAATTTATCCCTCACAGCTTTTTATTCCTGGGTTGCAATATTTGCTTTTTTGCCATGTAGTTGCTGATATAACTTAAACCTTGTAACGTGTGTTGTTTGTTAGATAGATTCTAGTCTTTTCTTTTCTATCAAATGTACTTTAGTGCTTCAGTTTAGAATAAGAAGATACAGAACGTTGCAAGTATCCAGGGTTGTTTATTCATTATTCATAGTCAAGAATAATGTTGGCTACTATGGTCTAGCATTTCTCTGTGATATACAAGCCCAAAACTTCTGTATCAGACACTGACTAGTTTATTGAGTTGAATTCATTTATCTTATTTTCTGTAATCTACGGCAGCTCATTGATCCTACAAGCAATGCTATTACTTTATGTGCATTTGTGTTTAATGACACAAGTTCTGAAAGAGAGATGTTTGATTTCGCCAAACATCATATGGATGGTAGTCACTGCGATCAATTAAAACTTAATAGTTATAAAACCTTTACTAAATCAGATATAAGAGTATTTAATGAACTTTTAGCTGACAATGTAGGTTTTAAACAATTAGCGATCTAGCAAGTCTTTGGCAGCTATTAGTATTCCATAGGTGGTTTATCTGGTTGGCAAACATGTTTGAGTAACAGCACCAACAGAGTCCTTTGATGATCTAAGTTGGATATCTCTATGATGGTCCCCTATCAATGTATGCATGAATGCGTACTTTTGTTGATAGTAAACTAAAACTTCATTTTTTTATTTAGTTATATATATATATATATATATATATATATATATATATATATATATATATATATATATATATATATATATATATATATTTCACTATCCTTAATGTTGTTGTTATTTAGAGGCATTGCTGCTATCACTCTAAAAATTTATAAATGCAGTTTATGAACTGGCCATGAAAAACTAAAGTGACATCTCTGTAGTTGAATTTTCGAGGCATTATTTGATAAATGTAACTAATGTAAGTTCTCACCTTGTTCCCTCTTATCACTATGCAGAAATAGGAGGAGAGTATGTTTCTGTGAAGTCTGCTGGAAATCTCTCCACTTTGTTTGATGTTGGGGGCATAGTTGGTGGAATCCTTGCAGGCTACATATCCGATAAACTTAATGCTCGAGCTACCACAGCAGCCTGCTTCATGTATGCTGCAATTCCAGCAATGCTTTTGTATCGCAGATATGGGAGTATTTCACACAATATCAACATTGTGCTTATGATGATTGCTGGACTGTTTATTAATGGGCCCTATGCACTTATCACTACAGCAGTTTCTGCAGACCTTGGCACGCACAGTTCACTTAGAGGTGATTCTCGAGCACTGGCAACAGTTACTGCCATCATTGATGGTACTGGATCGGTTGGTGCAGCTTTTGGTCCTCTTCTGACTGGTTTCCTTTCAACAAAGGGATGGGATGCAGTATTTGTGATGCTAATGGTCTGTGCACTTATAGCGGGGCTTCTTTTATCACGTTTAGTTATCTCTGAAATTTCTGAGAAGACTTGCAAACCGTCTGTGTCCAGTGGGCGACGTAGTTTTGGAGGTAATGTTTCTTGTATGTTCCCTTTGTGTTTTCTTAGGAAGGAGGTATGTGCATAAACAAACTCATTGCCCTTTCTCCAGCCAATCTATCCAGTCAATATTAATTATATCAAATGACTGGATGATCCCTTATTTGCTTAACCAATCACCGTGAACTAGTGTTAAGCATTCTCCATCACTCCTCTTTTACGTGGCCATACGCATATGTGCTATACTACTCCCTTCTTTGGGAAACCAAAGTCCTTATGTGTGATCCTTTAAGCTAATCTAGACATGGTGGCCAATCTGTTGTAACGCAAATCAAGTGGGTGCTTGATCAGATGTTGACTATCATATTTAAAACCTCACATTACTAGGTCGAGCAACTAATATGGTTTAAGCAATTGCCTGAATTAATGTGGATTATTGCTCAGCACATGCTTCCTTGTATGGATTACACTATTTCAACTACTATATATGTTTTCGTCTTTACTAATAAAGTTTCAAGGTATTCTGTTGAGCCAGTTCAGAATCTTATGATTCATGTTTTTTTTTTCCTTTCTGATTGTGAACTGATTCATGGGTTTAGTGAATTTGAGTTGCTGCTGTAGTTAAGTAGGTTTTTAAAAGACGAGGAATGCTTTTAAATAGCCTACCCTTCTGGATATTCTGACATGATTTTTGTTTTTGATATGGTGTGATATGGTTCGGTTCTGATTATGACTCCTAAGAAGTGAGTACACAATAATGTTTATATTGGTTGGCCGCACTGATAATCTTCTTTGTTCTTTACTTTTTTTTTTTGTAGCTCCTGCATCCCAACCACTTTTAAGTGATCAACGATGATACTAAGGTCTGCAGAAGCTTCATCATATGCCGGAGATAACGAAAATTTCAGTATATTGAGACATCCAAGCTCAAAATATAGGTGGTACCTTGTACTCTTGAACAAAATTTCTTTTGGCCGTATTACAAAAGAAAACCAAAAGCCTCATTATATGTCAAATTTGTATTGGCTCCAGAAGTAGTTTCTAGCACCCATTTTGGTGTTCATCGTCTGTAATATATGTATACTGATAATTAATATTTAGATTTTTTGTACTTTGGTCAGTTGTCCTCTCCAAGTAGAACTTCGTCTTTGAAATTATTTATGACTATTGCTGAAGATAGATTCTATCGTGAGAACATATGTTTGCTCTCTCGATCCATCTAGGTGGCCCTGCACTTCAGTTTTCTTCAGGCTCAATATTCTTATGCATGGTTTTTAAATGTTTCATGAGAAGTATTACAGGAGTTGGAAACGATTGGTTAATTAATAATCTATGAGTATTACCGATTGGAATTAGATACTGATCCAGCGGTCCCAACTCCTTGAAGAGACTGGTAGTAGATATGAGTTTGTAATCCTTCTTTTATTTGGTTTTACACATCCTACAAGGAGCAAGTCTATTTTTCCAAAATGCTATTGAATTGGAAACCTTTTCAGTCCCTATCTCGGCCAAAAGTCATGCACAACATATATGCACGAGTGGCCACAATCTTCTTCATTCAAATTTTCAGTTTGTGCATCGATCTCTCTCTCTCTCTCTCTCTGATCATTCCTACTTCATTTGTATTCCTTGCGCGCTCTCTCTACTACTGTTGTTGTTCCGTCATGGCTTTCAGAAACATACTAGTGATTTTCTTAGTTAACATGACTCTTTTAGGCGTTTGTTCTCAAAAACATCATAGTGATTTTCACATATGGATTGATTGGTTGTTAGCAAAGGCTTTAGTTCTGTTTAGTTCATGAATTCAATTAGCCATTTGGTGTAGAAATGGGAGTTGAAACTAGAACTACTCTTTTCTTTTTTGTGATTAAAGTTGAAACCTTTCCATTATGAGTTTCTCACTAGACAGTAGTAAACAAGACATAACCTCTTCCCTGCTCTGTGGCCATATGTATAAACCACCTGAACCGAGAAATTGCCATCAACTATCGAACTAACTGGATCACATTTGCTTCACTCCATTTGAATCTAATGTTATCTTCTTAAATGTGTACATTTTTCATTCATTGTTGCCTTAATTAAGTATGATAAACTGCAACGCCAATCATGTATATCCTTATTTTTCATGTTTTGGAGTTTTTCTCCTCATTGTGCTTCCCGAATTATGATTTTTAACATTTACACTATTTATAGTGTGTATATATGCTCATCTCATTTACATTGGTTTTGTTGTATGATGCATATATATATTACTTGATTATCTCTGCCTTTTAGTTGATGCTTTCCAACAGATTGTTATTCACTCCCATTTATTGTCAGTCTCAATTTTCACGTCGTTGTCTCCTGCTTCCACAATTATTGAGTAATTTATGATAACGCTTCCAACTAGATATGAGTTATACAACTTTTCCTTCATGCATCAAAGCTTTTCTTTTAGGGATCTAGACCATTTACCCAATTTAGGCCTAACAAATGCTCACTTACTTCACTAAAAGATTTGTGTGCCCACTTATCCAATTTAAAGGTAGAAATAGACCATTTACCCAATTTAGGCCTAACAAATGCTCACTTACTTCACTAAAAGATTTGTGTGCCCACTTATCCAATTTAAAGGTAGAAATACAATTTTAGGTTCAACTCATTTATTAAATTACAATGTGCTACTATCTATCTCTCCTACCCTAACAGCAACGACGCTGTCTCTCTCTCTCTCTCTCTCTCTCTCTCTCTCACGACGACGAGGGCTTGGTAGCCGGAATAGTGCCCGTCATCATCTCTAAAAATCTCTCTGATGATTCTCTTTTGTCTCCGGTTTCGACTCCGGTTTGATCCTCACCAGCGAAAATTCTCAATCCAATGGAACCACAAAGCCACTTCCTACTCCCCCACTCCACCTCGTCGGAGTTATCAGATTCATCACCGAAGTCAATGACGTCAGTCACGCTCGGCAGAGTAATGGCCTCTCTCCTCTCCACCCGCCCCCAAAAGCTACATGACGCCATTTCGCGACTCTCTCCTCTTCCTCGACAACTCCACCGGCCATGTCTCCATCTCAGGCTCGCTGGACAACTCCCTCCGCTTCCTCTACCAGTACCTAAACGACGCCGCTCGGAGAAACGAGCCTCTCGATGAAATTCTCATCCCTATGCTCAATAATGTACACAATTCCATTTCTTTTGCATTGTTCATAATCCAGATTGCTGCTAAATTCGTATTCTTGATAAACTCAGTCATTGAGGAACAAGGACTTGAAGCACGGCGGCCAAGCTATGGTGGTTTTGAACAGGCTATTTCAAGACGGTTTCTTTTCGAAGCTATTGCCATGGCTCTGGTAAGAGTGATTTCGACGAAGGATGATCGGTTAATTGTGCTTGGCTGCTGTACTTTTACACGTGTTGTATTGGAGTATGACAGCTCTGTTACTCAATTTCCGATGACTGGTAACAAAACCTAAGTTTTTGAAGCAAAAAGAAGTTTTTTGAATATTTAAATATGTTAGTGGTGGGTAGCAGATGGGTTAGGGGTGAGGTTGGAGTCTTTGTTCCATGTTCTTGTATATATTTGATACTTTGGCAGTGTAATCTTGGTCTTTAGTGAGTGGCCGTATATACTATCCACTATTGCTGTATTAGTTTTATTTCATGGCAATGGTTTATGGATCACTAAGAAATACATGAGATTATTTTAAAGTAATTTAAAGTTTTTAAAGCTTCTATTGCCTCTAATAAAACATTATTGACCCCTAATAAACTTTTTATTGGGGGGAAATAATAAGATTATTGGGGGTAATAATACAATTATTGGGGGCCAATAATAAAATTATTGGGGGGCAATAAAATCAGACGCCGGATTCCGGTGACCGGTTGCAGGAATCCGATCACTGTCCGGTGACCGGTTGCCGGAATCCGGCCACCGGACTCCAGCGGTCGATCACCGGAGTCCCGCGAAGTCTCTGATGACTCTCTCTCTAAGTGACAAAGAAAGAGAGGGCAAAATTGTCCTAAAAATAAATAGAAAACAATAAAAAAAACTTAATTGGGTATTAGGGCAAAAGATATGTAAATTATTGGGTAAGTGGGCAATCTCATAAGATATTTGGGTAAATGGACATTTTCCCTTTCTTTTAAGCATAGGTTTCCTATGCATGACGTACTGAGTTGAGTTCTTTAAATTTGCTCCATTTGTGCAAAACATTGCCAAAGATATCATAGAATTGTATATCAGCACTGGTTTTAGTCATTTGTACCGACATAAAACCTTGGCCATCATAGTACTCTTTTTGGATCCCACCATTTTATATCACCTCTCCCTTGGAGTCACCTCTACAGGTAAAAAAATTCTATTTTACTGCGGTAACAACCAAACCCACATGCGAAGAACATATAGTTTGATATGAGAATTATATGTACCTGTTAGGATCATTGATGTACTGCAAGCAATGGTCATGTCCGTTTATAAAAAAAATCTAAGTTGTTTGCCTAAACAGAGTGAAAGAAGAAAGCAAACATTAAAATTAGTAAGACCTAAATTGCAAGTTTCTTTCAAGTAATGGAACATTTGTTTTGTTCAAGGGATTACCTTAGGATTGGGAGAAGGTGAGTGACAAGATAAGTGGTGTTACCATGATGTACTACACTTCTAATTATATGTTAACCGACCATATTTGGTTAATTTAATCATTTTTTACTGTCATTATCAGTAAATGATGAGAGCAATATTTACTATGTTTTTAACGTTATTCTCTCTACATTTTACTTAGTTATTCTCTTAACATCATCATTTCTAACTTAGTTTCTGTTTTTAGGTACTTTTGAGTCCATAAAGGCAGGCAAGGAAGAAATAGCGCAGAAATGAGAAAGAAATGGAGAAATAAAGTTTTTTCAATCCTATTAGGAGAAGGAATCCCAGTTGAAGTAGGAATCCTGAGTCAACTAAGAGTAAGTTTGTGAAAATGATGACAGAAATGACAAATGATAGAATCTCAGTTGGACAAGGAAACCCGTTCCTGTTAGGAAAAGGAAATCTAACATGACTAGGAGTCCCTGTTGAACAAGGAAAGCTTCGGAAGGTTCTAGAACATCTCGGAAATGAAGAGTCCTAAATGGATTAGGAAACCTGTTAACATTAGCAGTCCTGATGATACTAGAATATCTGGGAAGGTTAGGAGATGCCGTGGCTTCAAGATGACTCAAGAATATGCAAGAATGTTCTAAAATATCAAAGTTGGTGTCATAATTAGAAGATGGGCTTTGAAATGTCCAAGTGAAAAAGCCTGGCCCAAAGATTGAAGCATATGACTTCTATGTGACTTCTAGAATGATCAAGACATCTTGGAGGAGTCCTAATCCCATAATATTTTCTTTTTTCCGTGAGAAATAAAGGAAAATAAAAGAAGATTTCAGCAATTGATCAAAAAGGAAGAGTTTTGGAGAATATCTACTTCGTAGGAATTATGGAAAAGAAAATAAAAGAGAATAATTATCAATTTAGGTTTCCTGATTGCATACAAGTTGAATGAAGATCAAATTGAGGGAAAGTGCATAGTATTTTTGGCAAAGAAGATTACAATGAAAATTAATTCAAAATTGTTCTCTACTTCTCAAGGAATATTTTGATTGGTTGAATGATGTCATTGAAGTATAAATTAATCAAGACTCTAGGAGAGAGGCCGTGCACTATATATAGGGAGCATTTTGAAGACGTTTTCACCACCACAAAATTCATAATCAAATTCACAAACACTTCCCTTATTTCTCTCAAGTTTCGGCATTCTTCCATTCTCCAAAGTTCAAGGCCGTGAAGCATCATCAGCTCCATCAAGCGTCCTTGCCGTGAGCCATCTTCAACATTCCACCATCTTTGAAGCTTCTTGCATCCTTGAAAAATACAAAAGTGTAACCATGAACACCTTTTTATTGTTTTCGATTTTGATACTTTGTAAAACAAATTCTATTTCAATTTCGATTTTGGTTTTTGTTTTTGTTCAATGGTTGTTGCGATTTCTGTGAGAATGAAGCTTTGATTTTAGATGTTTAATTTTCGAATACTATGAAGCATGTTTTAGGTTTTCAAAACAGAAAATTGTGATTTCAATATGTTTATGCATGATTGTTGGTTTTGTGCGAATAACCCATCGTTTATATGTTAATTGATCTTAGGATGCATACTTTGATTAATAAGCATGTAATTGAAGTGGAAAGCCTATAGTTCCTTAGGTAAATCAACAATGAGTTTTGCATGATAAGATTAGCGTTCTAACTTGTTATCTTTGCTTGAATTGATCAAACTTCCATATATGCTTAATGCGTTGATTGTGTTTTTGTTAGTGATTAGCTATCACTAGTAATTGCATGCTTAGTAGGGTTAACTATGGTGTGTTCATCTAGTTAATTTAATTAACGGAAGTAAAAAAGACTTTGTATGTGTTCATCTATGTTCTTGATTGATTCCTTGCTATGACATGTTTTGATTCGTGATTTGAGTTTTGAAACCTTGCCAACATGTTAATAGTGGTTAATTACATCTATATTTCATTTCATTTATGATTATCTACTTGATTCTGTGTTTTGGTGAGCTAGTCACTTATATATTGGTTAGTTGTCCGATTAAAATTTAGCTATTTCTTGTAAATCGTTAATAATACTATGTAAATATATTTTTCTTTTGTTGTCTAACATTTTCTTTTTGTAGGAATAAATAATCCTCAATCCCCGGTTGAGAACGATCCCCACTTATTCTTACTACATTGATATGGTTTTAAATTGTGTACTAATTTTGGTGCAGTCAGTAAACCAAAGAGTGCATTGTATGAGACTTTGTTGACGAGCATAATAAATTGCCCTATTGATTTCTTAAACTGTGGTTTAAGTTACAATTATCAATATCTTCTCAGCTGGATCAGACATATCTAAGTTTATCTCGCTATCTGTATTACCCTCACAAAGTGAAATGGAGGTGTCGACACTCGGTAGTGATGTCCAACATGTGGTGGTAACCAATGCATATCTTCAGAAAGATCTCGCTACTTCGGGAAATTTGTGGGAACAAACCATGTTGTTGTTGGAGGAGCTGGAAGCCACTTATCTGACTTTAGCCAACAACAACCAGGTTGGAGTCTCTAACCATGGCTGGGAATTTGTGAAACTGACAGCATTCAATCACACATCTTTTCTTTTTTAGTACAAGAAAAGCAGTGACGGGGAGGTCTACGATTCCTTCACCGTATTAGGGGACTACTACATGGATGTATTGGTTTTGGCAATACGTAAAATAATAACGTTTCTTCAATTATGATTGCTACTTTGTTATGTACAAAATTCAGGAAGAAAAGAAACCCACAGCATCACGCGGGTTAATCCTCTAGTGATCATAGATCACTACTATGCTTTGACTCCTGTTCTTGAGTCAACATTGGTTTAGAATTGGCGAATTTGGCGGTGACCTTTGATCCGGTACACCACTAACACCAGGCATGGAAGGCGATTGAGAAACAAAAACAAATCAATCCAAATGCAGAACCAACTTTGTGCAATGTAATCCAAGAATCAAAGTAATGAAAATAATCAAAGTATCCTCACGTGTTTGCAATGTGAGGATACTTAACGATGAAACTTAACGTTGCGTTTGAATGAGACAATTTTAAATTTTTGAGAAATTGTGGAATGATTGAATCTATAACTCCATCAATTATAATTCCATTAATTACAATTTCCATTTTTTGGTTATATCTATTTAGAGTTTGGAAATGTGTAATAAATTAAGAAAGTTTAAAACAAATTAAATTTTAAAATGAAAAAATATATTTTGTTGTGGAAACTAATAACGAAATGAAGGAAACTTCTACAAGGAAATTCTAAATGACACATATTTTGATGGAAATTGAAGTGAAGAATTCAGACAACCAATTCCTTCATTTTTTTTCACAGAGAAATTTATAATTTCCAAGTGTAGAATGTCAAACTTGATAATTAATGTTTAAGAATTTTGAATTCCTCGTTTTTTTTCCTTCATCCAAACACACCATAACATAAATGTGAAAACTGGCAAACTTTTGAAAATATAGTTTTTATTGGGTAAAATTGATAACTTAGTGTGTAAACTGATAATAGAATCAAGGAAAAAACAAAGTATTTATGCCATTAATTATCAAATTGAAACATGCATCATTATCAAATTGCAACATCTGGCATTATCAAGCTAAAATATCCAGCATTATCAAAATAAAACATTCAACATTATCAAACTGAAACATCCAATTACCTTATTCATGAAGGTTAACTTTCCTCATTCATGTAGAGTTTGAATTTGAATATACATTTATCACTGTGGTCATTCTCCTCTTGATAGCTAATGTACAGGCCATCATAGAAGAAGATCATCCTTAGAATTAGATCACTCTCACTAGATTTTTAAGATCCACACTATTTGCGGGGGCTAGGTGATCTAGTTCAAGGTCCTAATCAGTCATCACATATGCTCCTTGCCCTATATAAACAATGGAATCCCTATCCTATAACTCATCCTTGTAGTCTCTAGAAGCAACAACACTAGTTGCATAAGGCTTTCCACTATACTTTAGATAATCAAATACTATTTTGAAGAGGGTCATGTAAGCCAATGATACAGAGTTGCACGCGAAATCAAAACTTATCCACACTATACCAAATTTTTTTTTAATGACATTGAAAATACTAGATAACACTTCCCAAAAACGTCATCAATTAAGGAGTAATGGTAAGTATCCTACGAGGATGTCCGAAAAATATGGTCTAATGACTATAAAGATATTGTAAAAACATTATTTATTCTTAAAAAAGTGTCATCTAGTTATCAGTAGGACGCAAGAAAAATGTAATCTAAACTCAAAAAACTTTCTCTAATGTATAATAGGACACAAGACACTGAAAAAAGTCAATGAATCTCATAAAAGCATCATCTAATGTTTATTACAATGCTAAATATGTCCTCAAATCTAATAAAAATATCATTTTACTATTACAATAAAAAAAAGTCTTTATATGAAAAAATGTCACTGAAAGAAATAGAGGATGTTTGAAAGAGTCCCTAAAACTTGAAAGTGAAAGAAAAAAAAATTGTAAATGTCTTCTGATTTGGCTATTTTTTTTGTAGGATTCATATACATGTATATGTAACTAGAGAATGAGGGTTTTAGATTCTTAAACTACTTGCTCAAAATAAAAACATTCTCAAATTTCAAATTTAATGAAGTCTTCTCCAGAACCTCCTTCTATAATTATATGAGGCCCGTTCTAGAGAGAACCTCCTTAGTTTTTAAATTTGAGGATTTTTACTATTATTCCCTAGTACTGTACAACCTAACTCAACGATTTCAACTATTGATCATTTACATTCCTAAGAATTGTGTCAACAAAAAATCAATGGTGCTTCTATTCATACGTCCAAAATTGGTATTTAGACCTTCTTATTTTTTTAACTGATAATTGACTTTGTCAACTAGTACAAAATTACAAATTAGGACAAATGAGAGAAAAACAATCTCTATCTATTCAAATGAACCCAGCATGAGATGATGATTCATACTATCTTTTAGTCATGACCTGTGACAAAGAGTAACAAACTGAAGAATGAAATTGTATGATTTTCAAGGTTAAATTTATGAATGCTATGGGAAGATATAGTTCTTGGAAGATGGTTCCGGCCTGTGTTGCATGTTGAGGTCCGTGGTCATCTTATGCTAACCCTTGTATTCCAGAAGTCCACGAAAGAAAATATAAATGGGGTTTGCTTGTTGATGTAATCAGTTGTTGTCTAGCCTATAAAAGAGTGATTGTCCTTGCTCATGAATCTTCTTGAAATTGGCCAACAATTGGGTCTGATAGTTCTTTATCTACAAAACGTATATGTCCAGTAAAACAAAAGTGGGTCTGATAGTAATACATTTAAGTTTCTATTGAATATACAAGTAAGTTAGAGAGAGGAGCATCAATGATCTCAGAGGTAAGATGGGAGTGGATGCTCATCATCTCCTTCAATCCCATCAAAGCCCAAGGTAGATTCTAGACTCTAAGTCAATCGACGATTCAGCCAAGGAATAGCTTTGACATGAGATCTTGCTATGTTGTTTAAATCACTAGATTATCAGCTTAATTCTCATAATCTTCAAGAAACCTAAGATATTTCAGGATTATTACTGTTGGTAAGATTTTCATGAACAATAATAGTTTAAGTTGGAGAGAAGAACTAATGGTAGCTATTTACCTATTCATGCTTATGTAGAAAAATTTTAACTTGAGTTTTGTTTATAAGATAAGGCCAATTCAGAAAAACTAGGGAGGTGTACTTAGTATATTGGTTATTTAAAAAAGAAAGTTGGAGGTATAAAAAGTATAGAGGTCCAAATACCAATTTTGGAGGTACGAATAGAAACACTCAAAATCAATCAAATCCATAAACTAACAAAGAAAAACTAGTATTTTAGTTTTCTTGTAGTGACTCACTAATCAGGCCAATGTATATGCTGGTCAAATTAAAAAAAAAAATTGTTTGCATCGATAACTAAAGTAACTTCGTACGTATTACAAAGGCCAAGCAGGCATCTACCATCTCGAGCCGCATCGCTGCATAACGGTGAAGTCTGACCTCCCTCAATGTCCATCTCCGTCCACCACCATCGTCTCCGAAACAACTTCTGCCCAACATCTCCCTTCCCCATTTCTAACACGGATTTCAGACCAAAAGCTGACCAAAGACCAACAAAGCAACCAAGAGAGGCGCTTCCTCGTAGCTTTGCCATAGGTGGATTTGCAAGCGGGCCATTAATCCCAGAGAATTAGAGAAAGAGAAGAAATTTTGGGGATAGAATTAGGACCATTTTTTGCTGTTCTTGGAAAACCCAAGAAATTAGGAAGGGGGTGTTGTTGAAATGAAGATTCTCCTTCTTGATTTTGCTTTGGTCTGGATAGTAGATACTGGGTATGAAGAAGAGAATGAACGAGAGAGATGAGGAAAGAGAGAAGATAGAAGACAGAAGAAGAGAGGAGAGGAGAATAAAAAAATAAAAGACAGTTTGCCTTTGGACTGTCAAATTTGACAGCCTCCTCAATCTGTCTTTTGCTACATCAGACCACGTCAGAAATGGCACATGAATTGGAGTAAACAAATATGTCAAAAGTAGCCGTTCAATTGTCTAAGTGGCAAAAAGACTAATCCATTGGAGATGGTCTTACAGCGACATTCCTCGCTAATATAAGTGCACATGTAATCTATTTCAAAATGACCCAGTATCATTGGCATGTTGAATCTTTGATGGTGGCTTCAAAAGTATAATGTTTGAAAAGTGCAGAGATCGCATTAATAAACAAGCCAGCGGGTGCATATCAGTACGGAGAATGAGGCTGGGACAGCAACGTAAACAAACTAATCGCTGTGTTTAAAACTTACGACACTAAGAAATGAAATGCTAAAAGAAATGAACCAACCAAAATATATATTTTGGAGTCCCAACATGTACCCAAAATGGATTCTGCCAAAGAAAGTAGAGATATAATTTAAATATTTAAAATAGTTTTGTCCTGTTTTTGCGAAATCATTAGAGGAAAGAAGATGGGATCTTTATATGAGTTCAAATAGTGGATTCTTCATAAGCTTGCTTTACAAAAGAAGTTAATGACAATACTAGACAACAGAGAGTGATAAATTTCCAATAGCTAGGATCACTTGAACTGACCACCCACTTGGTATCGGCACAGGGGACAGACATGATTGTTTTTGAGCCACTTGACAATGCAATCTCCATGAAAATGGTGTGAGCAGGGCAAGCGAGCAATTACCCTCGAAGGGGGCGGCTCTTTTCTTGGCCTTTTAGCGATGGTGGTGTTGAGGCTTTGTAATCCAAGCAGCCTCTTGCTCTTCCTCTTAGGTTGTTTGAATTGTTTCTTGCCTTCTCTATCAATTAGGTCCTCCCTACAAATAGCACAAGAGTCTTCTAACCCCAAGAAACAGCTATCAACTCTCACTTTCTCCAAACCCTCGATTGATGATATCGCATCGTCTAGAAAGGCAACGGCAGCAGACTCAAGCACGAGGTCAACCACTTCCAATATGTCGACATGAATAACAGAAAATGATGAGGCCACCACTAGATCTTTTTCGACCACCCGGAATACTTCTTCAATACAAGATCGTCGCACATCATCGGGGAGTGGCTCCTCCTTAAATGCGCCTGAAAAGAACTCGACCATTCTCCATGTATACTCACTCCTATTGGATAGTAGCTCGCTACGAGAGAGATTAGAAATGATGAGTTCTCTACCTTCACTGTGGTATGGTTCGCCATACTTGGTTGGAGAACCAATCCTCAAGGCGGCTCCGATCTTAGTGTAGACCTTTATTTCGATCAGAACCAAGTCCTCCCCTCCCCTTGGGTTGGGTTCGCTTGTATGCCACACTTTACTCTCGAATGAATATTTCTCAAACAACATGATTGCTTCAAAACAACCGAATGGAATAATCTGCAGTCGATCGCTTTTATATAACTAGCTAGCTAGGTAGTCCTAAATCGATAAGGACTTGTACTTAAGGTTAGGCTAAAGGGATTTGGAATTTTCCGAATGGGAAGCGGAGTCCCTTTTTTATAGCCAGCGTGCACCTAAGCAACCAAGTCCTTCGGTAATAAGGAAACAGAATAAAATTCGTCCAAAAAAAAAAAAAAAAAAAAAAAAAGGAAACATAATAAAACAGGAAATAAAGAAACTACTTTTTTTTAACGGTAAATAAAGAAACTATTTCTATTTTTTTGGACTAAATACCCTCAAAAAAAGAACGCGCCTCACGCGCCTGGTCTCCTTGAAAGCGAGTAATGCTCCGTCCGGCGGCGCGTCCTCGGGGCGTCGTCTTCGGACGGGCCTGTGTTGAGTCGTTGCATTCTGGTGGGGGGTTCAGGCGAAGACGTGGCCGAGGGTAGGTGGTTGGCTCTGGTTTTCCGGAAAGGACAGAGATCTCGATCTGTCCTTTGCAGCTTGTCGACGACTGCAGGTGTGGTGCGGAGGAGCGGCGGCTTGATCTGTTGCCTTCTATGCTTCTGGGCGTCGGCGGTTTGTTGGGTTTCTGGGCAGAGTCAATCCAGATCTGGGGCTCCGGCGGCCGTTTCTGGTCGGATTCATGCTGGGGTGGCGTAGCTGTGTAGCGCCTCGGTGGCGGGATGGGTGGGTGCCAGGTCGGGTTCATCTGCGGTGGGTGAGTGCTTGGATTGTGTTGCTCGAAGGTGATCGGGTCGGGTCGTGGTCTCAGGTTTGGGAGTGGTTGGTCAAACCTTCCTTGAAATGGATGGTGGGAAGGCGGTGGCTGATGCTCCAAGTGTGGACTGGGTCGATTCCGGTATGGCCCCACGACGGCTGGATTTTCCTATGGCCAGCAGACAATTACTAGATGGTGCCCTATGGGACTAGTTGTAATAGTAGACCCTTTGAACTATTGGCTATTGGAATGTTAAAGGAGGAGACAAGGAGATATGTGTGGTGGCAAATGGAACCGGAGATAAACTGGTTAACCTTGACAACATTTACATGTGCTGGTGAAGAACACTAAGAACCTGGTCTGCACTCAATAAAACAATTTACATTCAGGGAACTTAATTGTCATATTATTATTTACTGCTGATGCTAATTTGGAAGTCTGTATAATCATATATATATGTAGAAAACAGAAAGGCTCCAAGGAAACTATTTAAAAGAGAAGTCCCTCAATTGCTGAAATCATATGGGTTCTCTTAATAAGTTAATATGCATTCTTTGCTCAGTCTGCTAGATAAATTTGTCGCTTTAATTCGTTTAGGGTAATTCGTCGACAAGGTAACAGTCATCCCAAAATGCAGGAACTTCAGATATTCCATGCACGCACAGGCTCTATTTGTCTTGTTAACTGAAATATTAAGGAATCATATATCTTTTTTGAATAAGCGCGCGTGTGATTTGTCTCTGACAATAAACTCACAAACACTGCCATTCACCTCAACTGAAGTAATTGAACTACAACCAGATTCCAGAAGTCTTCTTTAGTTCTTTCTCCTTCATCATATTTTGTGCCTGCCCTGCCTCCTCTCACATATTCAATTCTCTCTACATTTTTGCAAGCATAACAGAAATTCCAGTATTATGAGGATCCAACTCAAGAAGTTTGGAAGCTGCTCTTTCTCAGGATCAAAGCAATATTATGAATATATATAACAAGCAAAGAAATAATGCACCCCACACCACCGCATCTGCCTTGCCACGCTATTTATAAGCTCCTCTGCTTCTTGCTAACGAGAAGCCCTACCTAGAAGGCCCACCATGCAAGAGTAATGTCTGAGTTTTAGGCAGGGATTGAATAAAGTGCTCACCAATGAAAACTGCGATCTTCAATCAAACCTCCATGTCAACATGTTGATTATACTCCAAGACACGTGAACTCATCGTGCTTCAATCCTGCATTTAACATCGATCTCTTCAAACTCCAAAGTAAGATAAAACATCATGTGCATTAAGCGCTAAACCACAAATCAAAGATGTCCAAGTGAAAGAGTTCTTTCCTGGCGTGTCCCAGAAAATATTGAAAGCCCTCTGAGATGCTCCCACAATTAGCATCATCTCAAAATTAAGGGCACTAAGATTTTTTAAATTGGTCGTCTCATCTCTACTCATCCAACACATGATCATTTCGTAAATTTGAGAGATTTCAGACAACACTAACAAGGATATCTGTTGTCTGAATAACCGAAAAAAAAAACAAACAATCATTAATTTATATTTATTTTTTTCCCCTCTCAAAACACCCAAAACCTTTCCGCCAAAAAAAAAAAAACACCCAAAACCTAACCTAGCAGTAAACCCGAGTTCCCTCCTTAGCTAAAAATTTGGGTCAACTCTCTCTCTCGGCCTCCCTCCGACTCACCCTCAATCACCATTGCTCTCGGCCTCCCTCCGACCCTCTGACTCACCATCGCTCTCACCCTCAATCACCATCGCTCTCACCCTTAATCCCCCTCACCCTCTCAACCTCACCGACCCTAACTCTCCACCTCGCTCTCACTCGATCTGAGCGGGTTTTTCTTACTTCAAGCTTTGATTCAGATTATTTCATTGCTTTTGGAGAATGGAGCTGATGTAAAACTCCAGAAATTACTGTGGGGCAGGTATGATACTTGGTGTTGTTCTAATCTAATTATGAGTTTGTTTATTTGATTTTGAGCATTGCAGTCTCTGTTTGAGTTAATTCTGAGATGTGGGTGGATAGAAAGATTATAACTTTGTGTGGTTTGATGCATAAATTGGCTTTGGTGCTCTGATGTGTGGATTTGGGATCCCGGCGAAAGCATAAATGCTTTCTGATTCTCTTGTGAAGGCATTCCCGGCGACGACGTCATTATAGTTCAGCAAGGCAAGAATCCCGGCGACCCGATCGTTGTCACGGTCAATTGCCCCGACGAGGCCCGGCTTCGGCTACGACCTCTGCATAATTGTGCTCCAGTTCGGCCTTTACATTACCAAAGGAGGTAATCCAAATCTATCGAAAGTTTAGGGTTTCGATATACACAAATCTATCTCTATGTTATAATTATATATAATTGATTGTTTTGTTGCTCAGAAAGTTTGAAGGAGTGAATTTGTATTCTAATTAGCACCGGAAATTTATATGAATTTATTGATTTTATTGCATTTGGTGTGAGAATTCGTAGTTGCATTCAATTAGCAGTGTGAACTTCATGTATATGACAATTAAGGTATTGCAAAGAAAGCCATGTTTTTCAATGTAGTAGTGAATCCATATTCCAACATCAACTGCTCCAAGTTATGAGCGCAGACAAACAGCAAACCACGGTACGTTGTTTCATGAGGATTTATGTTGCTAGCCAAAGCCTCCTTGCTACGTTTAGCGTGGCCATATCCACCTATCATTTGCATTCCATGCATAACATTCCTCTCTGACAACTCGTACAAAAGCCGGCGAGCAATCACCGAAACCCCCATATTTGGCCTATGACACTATCATTGTACGTAGTCCATGAGAGATCGATTTTCTTTGTCACTGTCAAATATATATGTTGAAACTCAATAAATCAGTGCAGAAAATGTACTGCAATCTCACTCATTGAAATTCAAGGAAAACAGATGGCTTACAAAGAAGCTGAAAAGCAAACAGCACTAACTAGAAACATGGAGCATGATTCTAGAAAAAGCAAGGAAAGTCCAAACTCCAAACCTAACGCACTACCCTATTGAATAGGGGATTATTAACACAAAACATATTTTAATAACTTTGGAAGATAAGCTCCAACAAAATAATGCTTGTGCTGCTTCAACAACCCCACAGTTTGCATTATTTATGCAATTTAGGCCTGCAACTAGTCGCTAATAAAATCGTGCCACGTCAACCTAGTCAGAGTCTGGGGAAATAATTAAATTACGAAAATACCCCTAATGATCCAAGTGTCAAGCAACGGGTAGCCCAGTCCAGAAGTTCGGACTTTGATAACCCGCGTATTACTGACTTGGGATCATTACAAACTTCCAAGGCTACTACTACCAGTGCTAGATTTCTTGGGTTTCTCTGCAATTTGGGTAAAGCTGCTTCTTTACCTCTTCTTCTTCCTTTTTCCTTCTCTTCTTTTCTTTCCTGCATTTTCCATATGAATTCTACTGGGTCTCTGAGCATGGTTTTTTTTCCCTTTTCTGTGGAGGGTTCTTGGTAATGAGGGTTTCAACTTAAATTCGTTGCAAGTGTTGCCTTTTATGAATCTTTTAGAGTATTGGGTACGATTCGAACAACTACATTCTGTTGTAAATGGACTTTGTTTATTTGGGGTTACAGGGTGGTAGGAAGAATGTATTTAGTTTACCTTGCATGGGTTCTTCTCTGTTTTTTGGTTTCTTCATTTTGGGTAAGTTTCTTTACCTCTTCTTTCTTTTCCTGCATTTTTTTTTTCTACAAAAAATTGGAGTTCTTGGTGAGGACGGACCATGTGTTGAAATGACCCTTTTGAAACTCAAATTTTGCTGCAATTGTGGCCATGTATAGTTGTTTTTAAGAGTAAAAGGGTGTGAGAAGAAAAACTATCTGCTGCTATAAATCTCATTTTGTTTAATTGGGTTAGAGTGTAGTATGAAGATGTTTAATTACTCTTCATGGGTTCATCTGTTCTCTTACCTTAACTTTCGTGTTACCATTGGTACTCCCAGCATTGTATTAGGAACAGAAGCTAGTTACTTAACAAATTCTTTAACATTTGCAAATCATTCTGCTGGTATCAAATTGACAAATCCAGATTCTTTTGATTCAGTAATTCTACAAGTTTCCACATTTTGTGGTTACTAGTACGTGGAAATTTAAGAATAATCTTTGGATGCTTAAATGTTCTGTTGCTAATATAGATTCTACTTGGTTAGATGCAAGTGATATTTGGATGCTTAGAATAATTCTATAGGTGCTATTTTGGATTCTTAGATGTACCGTTGTTGTTAGACAATTGTTAATACATGTGTTTTAATGATTACTATGCTTCTAGGTTCTTGAGAATTTCACTGCATTAGGAATGGTGGTTGAAGAGACCGTGCATCTTTTGGCACCATCAAGAGAAAATGTGTCACGAAGTAATATCCCTTCTCAGGAAAGATTGGAAAGGTTTCCCATGGAGAATGGCGAGTGTTTTTCCCATACTAAGTTACCTGAGTCTAGGAGGCGTAGAGTCTCTGCTGTTCGTGATTTTCCTCTAGGGTGTGGACCATATGATCAGTTAAGCAGTTTGAGACCTGTCAAAGAGGTGGCTTCTGTTGGTATTCCAAATGAAGAGGTGGCTACTGCTCTGTTGGATAGAAATTGTTTTTCACCACCTGATGGATCCACATCTGTATCTAATGACAATGATCCAGAAAAGATTCCAGATAAAATGTATCCTCGTGGAAGTGTAGTAGAAGCTGTTGGGGACTTTCCTACATTCTGTGGAGTAAATGCTTCTTTGGAGGCCAGGACTTTGGGTCAAAAGAAGTCAGTTATGGGTTACAAACCATCATCATTAAACACAGTGAAGACTGATGTGAAACAAACGGGAATTGGGGACAGAGTTCAACCTAACACTGAGGAAAAAATTCACAGGGAAAAGCCTTTTGATATATCTCATTCTCCCAACCATCTGCATGAAGAAGATTTTGAAAGCTCGCGACTTCCATTGGATAAGTTGGTTGTGTTGGATTCTGATCAATTGCAGGTTAGTATGGGAGACAAACCATCATCA
Source organism: Rosa rugosa (assembly GCF_958449725.1). NCBI lineage: Eukaryota > Viridiplantae > Streptophyta > Magnoliopsida > Rosales > Rosaceae > Rosa > Rosa rugosa. The sequence continues at coordinate 39,343,369 of NC_084823.1, forward strand.
TCAAACACTGCCAAGACTACTGTGAAAGAACCAGGAGTGAATCTTCAAAATGAAGAGTTTTTGAAAGAATGTGATCACAGCATTGAGATGCGAAAGAAGGTGTCAGGTGCATTGCGCCTGTTTAGTGTTGTTTTTGAAAGTCTAGAAGATGAAAAGTCAGAGGAAGGATCTGCTCCTAAAAGGGTTGATCTTAAAGCTGCAAAGATTCTCAAGAAGGAAGGAAGGTTTGTAAACACAGGCAAGCAAATTATTGGGCCTGTCCCAGGTGTTGAGGTTGGTGATGAATGTAAATACAGAGTTGAACTCACAATTATTGGCTTACATCGCCAGACTCGAGCAGGTATAGACTTTGTGATGCATGGTGGTAGGATTCTTGCCACCAGCATCGTTGCCTCAGGGAGCTATGAAGATAAGATTAGCAATGAAATGTCTATAATATATACAGGCCAAGGAGGAAATTACATGCTTCCAAGGAAGAAAGCTTATGATCAGAAGCTTAAAAGGGGAAACCTTGCTTTGAAGAACAGTTTGGATGAACAAAATCCGATCAGACTCATTCATAGGCTTTACTCTTCTGATGGTCAAAGGAAATACGTGTACAAAGGGCTGTTTGTAGTAACAAAATGTTTCCGGAAAAGAGGAACTCGGGGAAAGCTGGTTTGGGAATTTCATTTGCGCCTCCTGTTGTAATATGCTGGTTTGAGAAATTGTAATTACTTACTACTTGGACCAAGTGTATTCAAATTGGGCTTGGTCACGTCCGGTCCAACTGAACTTCGCCCTCTTGGTGGAAACAAGTGTTGACATACATTGTGCCTTGGAACATAAGCAAACCTGTAGGTTTTTTTTAATTGCTGATCAGCCTGCCTACTACATCTCTCATGGTTTTAGAAGCGTCATATAAGATTATGCAATTTTTACCTGCTGTTTGATAAACCAATCATTAATTGATCAAGCACGACTTATCTTCTGTTACGTGATACACTCACTATCTGATATTCCATTGTAATTATCTTCTCTTCTCCTAGACGTACAAGTATAGATAGGTTTCTGTTTACTAATCTAAACGTGTAGGTTTGTGTAATAAAATACCAATTATATATTAATAGACACAAGAAGATTCCGTTAATGATCAATACATTCGAGCTGTAGAGTTGTTTTTGCTACAAAGTAGATAAAATGTCAGGATATACAAGAAGGCATGCAGGGATTGATCGATAAATATTACTGTTTGACAAACGACCATTACTCACTACCTTACAGACAAAAGTTACAAAACCTAGCAGTCATAGACCTTGTTGCTGCAGTACATCACAACAAGATCTATGACTGCTATAAGTAAATTGTTAACCATCTATCTCGATCTCCCTATTACCTTACCTATGTAAAGTAACACTGCTAATTACGCTGAACTTCATTCTCCTAGGCCTGGGCACGGGCCGAGCCCGTTTGGTATTTCACTGGGCCCGGGACCGAGCCCGAATAGTTCGGGCCGGGCCCATATTAAGTTTTCAACATCTAGGGACCGGGAAGGCCCGGACCGTTAACAAACGGACCGGTCCTTTAGGCTTTTCGGGCCCAAATAATTTTTGGAAAAAAAGCCTGAAATGCTCCCAAACATTAGAGCGACAGCTACTGCTTCGAGTCCGAATCGAATCCTCCCTCTTTCTCTTTGCTGTGTCCACCTGGCTTGAAGTTGCCTCACCGCCATCAGTCGCTGCATCGCCACCAGTCGCCCCACCGCCATCAATCGCCGCACCGCCCTCAGTGGCTGGATTAACCGGCACCATCTCAGTCCCAGAAGTGGCTATTTCAAACTGATGAATGATGAATTACTAACTGGATTGTGCTTTGAATTGGATATTGGACGAAATAGGCTGATGAAGCTATACCCGAATTGATCGAAGCTTGATTTTGGAAATAGGATGGGATTGGAAATCTGAAATTGGGGGTTTTAGGGTTCGAAGAATAGAGAATAGAGAGGCAGAGAGTTGAGGACCTGAGGTCGTGCTGAACGAATAGTGAAAATAGGCTGGGATTGGAAATCTAAAATTAGGGGTTTTAGGGTTCGAAGAATAGAGATTAGAGAGGCAGAGAGTTGAGGACCTGAGGTCGTGCTGAACGAAAGGGTTTTCCAATACGAGTCGTTTAGGTGAGTATTGAGTAGGCTTCAGTGATCACCTGTGGTCAATTCCACAGTATACTCAAATAACTAGCCTATCACAGAGGGACATATGGCATATGGGTTATACGGGCTGTTATCCGGGTTTTTACATAGCTGAGATATCAGGCCCGGGACCGGCCTGTTTTATTCATAAACGGTCCGGGCCTTAAATTTTCGTGTTTTTTTTTTTACAAAGCCCGGCCCGAACCCGGCGGTCCGGACCGGTCCGGACCGGTTTTTCGGGTTTCCGGGTTAAAATGCCCAGCCCTACATTCTCCAATAAGAGAAAACTACTAAATGATGGACTCATATCTTTGCATGCGTAATAATGATTAATCAAATTAAAAGAAATTATTAATGTAAGTGTTATATACCGGCTCAAACTTAGGGAAGTAAAACTAAATTACGGTCTATAAGAGAAGATTCATGACGATTTATATGCTTCAAATTCACATCGACAACTGATCAAAGACGAACGTGTAATTTTAGACTATGACCAAATGTACGAAAGCAAAACTATGGTTTTGTTCATGATGTTTGTTGTGTATGTCGTGAAAAACTGATAGTTTCTGCTTTATCGGGAAGCTTACTTTTCACTTGATTTTTTGCTACCTCGTTGACGATTCTGACCGGTTCTTTAACTCACTCATGAAGTACAACATCATATCTTTAAGTAATGCTGGCACTTTCTGTAAAAGTGCAGTTGGAAGAATGCAAGAAATGCTCTTCAAAACTGTTCCTGAAAAGCTGATTCTAAAACTGCAGTTTTCTGCTTGGCAGTAACTGTTTTACATAACGATTTCCGTGGACTTCCCTTGTGATTTCTAGCCAAAGGAGTGGTCAAACTTAGTCCTTTGCATTAGTACTTCATGGTCCATGTCTTCATTGCTCCCTTTAAACTCCTATTTCTCTTGAATTGCTTCACAAATTACCTAAAAAGAAAACATAGTTAAAATAAACTTTTTAAAGGAAATAGCTAAGAAAAGTATAATAGATTGCACATTATATTTGTCGCATTTTATGTAGAGCCGACTTAGAGCAGGTGCAAGATGGGTGATGGAATTTGGGGGCCTTACTTTAAGTTCTAGGCTGATTCAAAAGGGCCTCAAGACATAGTTTTGTTGTAGTTCAGTTGGCACTAAACCCTTCTGTTACTCCTCATTAGGAGTTCGATTCTCACTATTGCATGTCTCTTGCTTTTTTTTTTTTTTTTCCTTCTCCTCTTTCCTTCTTCTATTTTCTTGGTTTTATTTTTTTGGTGGATATTGCAAGGCCCATACTGTATTTATCTTTGATTCTTCGAATTCTTTCAAATTTTGTATGTTTTTTGGGCTTTTTTTGTACTTTTTTAATAATTCAATTGTAATGTTGCTTCTTTTAATGAAATTTTTGTAACAAGCTTTAGTCCCCTCTCTCAATTTTTTTTTCTTTTCAAGAAGTGGAAAGGTAATATAAAAAATCTAAACAATAATTTTGTATTTGTTTAAGGATATCTCTATTTGTGTTTGGCCCAAACTCTACGTTACTTGACCCAGTGGTAATAGGGTTAAATTAGAAGGATCTAGATTCCTATTCAATGTATGATTACTTTCCTTGTATGATTGAGATTCTATACATTGTAATCCTCTATATAAAGAGACCCCTATTATCAATGAGTATACACAACAATTTCTTCTCAATTTCAGTTTCTCTACAACACGTTATCAGCACGAAGCTCTAACCCTGAAATAAATAACCAAAACCCTAAATCCGAATAAAAAACCTTGAAACTCTTTCGGCCCCTGCTTCCTACCTTGAAGCTCTCGATCCCAGAAACCCAGAACCGCCAGCGGCGTCACCGGAACCGGCCGGAAAAGCTCCGAACCGGCCTCCAGAAAAGAAAAACAATCTCTGCCCGGTTCGTACACTTCCAGGTCATCTTCCACCGTCATAGTTGGCCAACACCGACATCACATCTCTGAAATACTTCACCAGAAATTTCATCTCCAGAACCGGCCGGAAACTGACTGAACTGGCCACCGGAATTTCAGAAGATCCCTGAACCGCCTCGCCCAGCATCCTCGGCAGGCCCTCGGCAGCACCTGCGCGCAAACCCTCGGCAGGTTCTCGACAGAGCCTCGGCAGCCCCCGCGCGGATCTGTCGACAGGCTCTCGGCAGCACCAGCGCAGGCTCTCGGCAGCACCAGCGCAGGCCCTCGGCAGCACCAAAGCAGGCCCTCGGCAGCACCAGCGACAGCCCCTGCAAGCACCTCGCATGCCCCTGCCGACAGGCCCTGCAGCAGCCCTGCAGCACCCCTGCAGCAGGTCCGGCCACCGCCGACCACCGCTGGCCACCAGTTTTCCGGCGGCCTCTTTCCGGCGACTTTTCACGTACTTTTCCGGCGATTTTTCCCGGCAAAGTTTTACACTTTTTGAGGTATGTTTTAAAGGTTCGTTTAGTTCCCGTTTTTGAAGTTTTTTTTGTTTTTCTCTTTTTTTTTTCTCGGGGACTTGCAACCTCCCTTCTTCTACCCCCCTTTCTTCTTCATAGGGGAGACCAAAAGCCGAACTGTGGGGGTTCGTGCTCACTCCAAGCTTGGAGCTTGTAGAGTCCTCCAAACTTAGAGTTTGTTGAGAAGAAAACGATCGACCACACACATCATTGTTTCGATCTAATCCAACCCCTCTTGGAATCTAATTTCTTGGAAGCGACTACGCTCGGAAATTCCTAATTTCTTGGAAGCGACTACGCTCAGAAATTTTATATATTTTCGTGGTAGCCCTTTACGCTCCGAAACTAACCCCTTTTCTTGTTCTCTTTCAGGATGAGTAACCTGAATAGATTGGACTTTGCTCCATTGGGAACAACTGGCTCTGGATATCACAGGTGGATTCGTGATGTCCGCCAGCATCTCAAGGCCGATGGAATCCTGGATACGATTCTCGAGCCTAGCTAGGACGTGCTAACTGTTGAGCAAGCTCAAGCTTTGGAAGCAAATAGAGCAGCCTTAGAGGCACATAAGGCGAAAGCCATCATCCTAATGACTCGTCATATGGATGATCCGCTCCAGTACGAGTGTATGAATGAAGAAGACCCAAGAAGGTTGTGGGTCTCACTCGAAGAAAAATTTGGCAACGTCCGTGACTCCCTGCTTCCTGAACTAGAAGTGAGATGGCATAGCCTCCGCTTCTGTGATTTCAAGTCAGTTATTGACTACAACTTGGAAGCACTTCGCATTAAATCCTTAATGGAATTCTGTGGTAAAGAGATCACAGATGCGATGTTGATTGAGAAGACTCTCTCTACCTTCCCCGTCTCTGCATTGATGGTTGCTAAGAACTATCGAATTGATGTTACTGCAAGAGGAATCACAAGGTTTCATGAGCTCATTGGAGCTATGAATGTCGCTGAAAAGCATGACAACATCCTTGTGAAGAACTATAATTCGAGATCCGTGGAAATAGAGCATATTCCGGAATCCAATTATAGTCGCGCCCCTAAGAGAAGGCGCCAAGAGCGAAACCCTAACCTTAGGGATACTTCTGGACGTTCTGGTCCATATAATCGCTCTACTTGGGAAGGTAACCGCCAATATAGGCGAACACGGAACCGAAGAGGTCAACGTGGAAAGAGAGAGGGAGGCAACGCCTCTGGCCATGTTGGTGGCGCCACCAACACTAAGAGCCATCTAAATGACGCTTTCAAAGCGCCTCAATCAATGGAGTTTGAGCAAGAGATATATGTTCTCGATGTGGAGTGTCTGATCATTGGGCACACATTTGTAGAGCTCGTGAAGAAATTGTCACCGCCTACAAAGCATATTGTGAAGCAAGAGAAACTCACTATGTGGAACAAGAAGATCAAGAAGATGATCTAGAGTGAAGGGTTCAAGACTACAAATCTGGCTGGGATCATTAGATCGCCAATTCTGTTTAAGTCTTTATTTTCCAAGAGATGTAGGCAATTGCCATATCATTTTTGTAGTAGATGCCAATGCTTTTGTCTTTCTTCAAAGTAGGCGTACTCAACGTAAATGTGATGTCTAGGAAGGTTTTGAGATTAGTGGTACTTAAGCGAGCCTTGCTCCACCGACATCTCTTTACTCACCTGGTCACATCTATTTTGGAATTACCGAAAGAAGTTAGACGATTACCATTGTTTTGCATTAGCTTGCATTTGGATTAGATTCTCCTAATGGTTAAGAGACAATGATGTACTCCGTTGGCTTATGAATAAAATTTCGAGTTCTTTTCATTATGACTCAATTTTGATTCTGAGCATATTACTTTGTGACTACGATGGCTGGGCCATCAATATTAATTCAAGGACATGGAATAGCCCAAGTTCCCATTGCCAAATGGCACCTTGATTACTGTCACAGAAACTCTCTACGCTCTTAGGGCAAATTGCCTTATGAATAGCCAAAGGATTCCATGCGAAAACGCAGGTAGAGAAAGGAGATGAGTTCCTTTGCATTACCTCTAACGATTGCGAACAAAGGCGCATCTTAGAGAAGTTTATGTGTCTCTCTAGTGGACTCTCTGTCACTATTCGAGCTATTAAATCCAATAAAGTTATGAGAGAAGATCTCTTGGATTTAGACACATATTGGCTTTGTCACGACAGGATAGATCATCCTAGTCATGACATGATGATCTGTCTACTGAAGACTTCACAAGGACATCCATCCTTTTGAGCAAAATGAAGCAAGAATCAAAAATTGGTTCCTGGACTTAGCAAGACCGCAACAATTGCAGCATCTGGCGCTGCAGCTGTCTTGGGGCGCCATATGGCCGCCCAAGTCCCTTGTGACAACGCCATATATGGCGCTACCCATGGCCATGACGCCATGGATGTCAATCCCCATGGTTATAACGCCATGGATGCCACTTCCCATGGTCATGACACCATGATGGGTGATGTAGTCACAAACTTTGCTTCAATATGCGTTTCAAACGCTTAGGCCCAACTAAAACTCTCATTGGTTGCTTCTAAAGCCTCTCGCTCATTTTACAAAGCCATTTCCTTAGGAAAATTAGGACTGAGACCGTCCTATGCAAAGGATATAAAAATACTCATCATGTTCTTACATAGAATCCGTAGGGATTCTGTGGACTGATTCCACCAACTTGCGGACGTTTAAATATCTCATGATGTTGGTTGATATGCCCACACGCTGGTCCCGTGTTGTGCCATTGTCCACCTGTAATGCTGCTTATGCTACACTCCTAGCACATATCATATGACAACGGGCTCACTCCCCGAATCATCATATTAAGTCAATTGGATTTGACTATGCTAGTGAGTTTACATCGAAGACTCTCGATGGTTATTGCATTGGGACTAATGTTGGACATCATATTCCCATGTACACACCCAAATGGTCTCGCGGAAACGACTACGATGGTAGTCCGGACATTGGTAATGCGCACCAATCTCCTTATATCCGCTTGGGGTAATGCAATATCGCATGCAGCTATGCTAATTCGTCTACGACCCACCGCCACTCAATGTACCTCCGCGTTACAGCTAGTGACTGGGTACTAGTATCGTACTTACGCATATTTGAGTGAGCCATTTATGTGCCAATTGCGCCGCCACAGCGCTCTATGATGAGTCCTTACAGACGAATGGGCAACTACGTTGGATTTGAGACTCCAACAATCGTCCGCCACTTCATGCCCTTGCTAGGCGATCTCCTTACCGCTAGATTTGCAGATGTCACTTTGTTGAGACAGTCTTCCCGTCGTTAGGGGGAGATAAGAACACGAATGTTCAACAGGAACGACAGGAATTGTCGTAGTCTGTCCCCACTATGTCTCATCTCGATCCCTGTTAAAGTGACGAGATCACACAAATATGCTGCAAACATGCCTGCAAGGATGGACGTCCCTACGAGAGGACGTAGCGCCACCCTACATAGAGGTAGGCATGGTGCCAACGCCATAGAGAGTGGCACTCTGGCGTCACAGGCCATGGCCCCAGCTAGGATGCATGGGAGGCCAGTGGGTTTCGAATGATACTTTGGCACATTGCAATTCTTTGATCATCGACACTCAAAATCCGTCTCATGAGTATCTTCCGGGTTATGGTTATAGTTGGGGGACGCCTCAAAGTTAGAACCTATTCCTGAGAATATAGAGCTCTATGAAACTTACACTAGTGTACATGAGACGTGAGATAGAAACTCCATCATAATTGATGATGTAGTTGCGCATTTCGTTGCGCATGAGTTTGTTGAGTCAGATGATATCGAACCACGCTCTGTTGATAAATGAATGTCAACGTAGAGAAATCTGGCTTAAATGGAAAGATGCGATCCAGGTTAAGATGGATTCTCTAACGAAGAGGAAGGTTTTTGAGCCAGTGATGCCAACACCTCCTAACATAGAACCTATTGACTAATGGGTCTTCGTTAGAATGCGTGATGAGAAAAAGGGATGGTAATCTCGCCTTATGGCGCAAGGCTTCTCACAAAACGCCCTGGAATCGACTACGATGAGACATATTCTCTCGTAATGGATGTCATTGCACTCCACTACCTTGTCAGTTTGGTAGTTTCCGAATAACTGAACATGCAGCTTACAAATGTGGTCACTACGTATCTATATGGGGATCTAGATACGGAATATACATGAAGGTTCATGGTGAACTTCATTTACCCAAGTCAAGTGGCTCTACACCACGGAGCGCGTTTACAAAGAGGTTGAAACGCTCACTAAAGTGACTACTTGATTGGGAAGGGATATGCCCACGCGTTTCCATAACAAGTTTCGGATTCTATCGCGGTTCATGTTAGACATGATCTTCATTGGAAGCCCTTAAAGAGTTAAGGGAAACCGCTGAACACTTGAAATCCGATTTTGAGATGAAGGATTATGGGAGAACACGATTATGTCTCGGTTTGGAACTTGAGCATCGTATCAATAGATGCTTAGGCATTTTGACAAGGTCAAGCCTTCAAGCACCCCCATGATCGTCCGTAGTCTTGATCCTGAAAAGGATCTTCTTCGTCCAAAGGATGATGACGAAGATGTGCTAAAGGCGGAAGTGCCCTACATAAGTACAATAGGCGCATTGTCGTACTTAGCTAAATGCACAAGACCGGACATCTCGTTTACAATGAACTTGTTAGCTAGATATAGCTCTGCGCCAACGCGACGCCATTGGATTGGTGTAAAAGATATCTTTCGATACTTGAGATGTATGATTGATATGGGCTTGTTCTATCCCTACAGAAAGATGATGGATTCAGACCCATCACACACCAGGAATGTCGCCAACGCTGGCCTGCATCCTCTATCCCCATCCCAAAACAATAAGTGTTTTGGAAGGTTTTGCTGATATTGGGTATCTCTCTGACCCACACAAAGGTCATTCCCAATTCGGTTAAGTGTTCACCATGGGAAAAGACCGTGATATCTTGGAGGTCTACAGAAATAGACCCTAGTCGCTATATCTTCGAACAATGCAGAGATCATTGCTCTTCACGAAGAGGTTCGTGAATGTATATGGATTGGATCCATAATTACGCATGTTCGAACAATTGTGGTTTGAAGTCTACCACAGATGAGCCTACGAGCATTTAGGATAATGCTGCTTGTTTTGAACAAATGAGGCAAGGCTACATCAAAAGCGATAACACCAAGCATAATCAGCAACAACAGACTCTCCTCGAGATCAAAGTGAACTAGGTTCAATCTGAGGACAGTGTGGCAAACTTGCTCACTAAGTCATTGCCTAAATTCCACTTTCGAGAGACATGTTGGTAGCATCGTTTGCGGAAGTTACCCGAACTCCCATGACCGTAGTCATCAGGGGGAGATGCAGACATCAGGGGGAGATGTCTACATGTATGGTCTCGAAACGTGAAAGGTGTGTTGTGCTCTTTTTCCCCTTCGACCGAGGTTATTTTTGTCCCACTGGGTTTTTGTTACTCGGCAAGGTTTTTAACGAGGCAACGAGAGAAGCACCGCGTTTGGACAACACAAGGGGGAGTGTTTAAGGATATCTCTATTTGTGTTTGGCCCAAACTCTAGGTTACTTGACCTAGTGGTAATAGGGTTAAATTAGAAGGATCTAGATTCCTATTCAATGTACGATTACTTTCCTTGTATGATTGAGATTCTATACATTGTAATCCTCTATCTAAAGAGGCCTCTATTATCAATGAGTATACACAACAATTTCCTCTCAATTTCAGTTTCTCTACAACAGTATTATATTTTCTCTATGTAACAAAAAATTTCAATAGTATATGTATATACGTCTGCGAAAAAGGGATATATTCTTAATTTCGCACAAGCCGCCAAAAATTTTGAGACGGCTTTGATTTTATGCTCCTATCTGGTTTGTTGCGATGGCTGACCAGCCACTTGGTATCGGCACAGGGGACAGACATGATTGTTTTTGAGCCACTTGACAATGCAATCTCCATGAAAATGGTGTGAGCAGGGCAAGCGAGCAATTACCCTTGAAGGGGGCGGCTCTTTTCTTGGCCTTTTAGCGATGGTGGTGCTGAGGCTTTGTAATCCAAGCAGCCTCTTGCTCTTCCTCTTAGGTGGTTTGAATTGTTTCTTGCCTTCTGTATCAATTAGGTCCTCCATACAAATAGCACAAGAGTCTTCTAACCCCAAGAAACAGCTATCAACTCTCACTTTCTCCAAACCCTCGATTGATGATATCGCATCGTCTAGAAAGGCAACGGCAGCAGACTCAAGCACGAGGTCAACCACTTCCAATATGTCGACATGAATAACAGAAAATGATGAGGCCGCCACTAGATCTTTTTCGACCACCCGGAATACTTCTTCAATACAAGATCGTCGCACATCATCGGGGAGTGGCTCCTCCTTAAATGCGCCTGAAAAGAACTCGACCATTCTCCATGTATACTCACTCCTATTGGATAATAGCTCGCTACGAGAGAGATTAGAAATGATGAGTTCTCTACCTTCACTGTGGTATGGTTCGCCATACTTCGTTGGAGAACCAGTCCTCAAGGCGGCTCCGATCTTAGTGTAGACCTTTATTTCGATCAGAACCAAGTCCTCCCCTCCCCTTGGGTTGGGTTCGCTTGTATGCCACACTTTACTCTCGAATGAATATTTCTCAAACAACATGATTGCTTCAAAACAACCGAATGGAATAATCTGCAGTCGATCGCTTTTGTATAACTAGCTAGCTAGGTAGTCCTAAATCGATAAGGACTTGTACTTAAGGTTAGGCTAAAGGGATTTGGAATTTTCCGAATGGGAAGCGGAGTCCCTTTTTTATAGCCAGCGTGCACCTAAGCAACCAAGTCCTTCGGTAATAAGGAAACAGAATATAATTCGTCCAAAAAAAATGGACAGTGTATTCAAATCGGGCTTGGCCACGTCCGGTCCAGCTGAACTTCGCCCTTCTGATGGAAACATTGCCACTGGGGCTGTGTTACCATAAATTGTGCCTCGGAACATATGCAAAGCTGTAGGTTTTTTTAATTGCTGATCGATCAGCCTGCCTACTCTATCTCTCATGGTTTTAGAAGCAGCATATGAATATGTTTAGTATGAGATTCTGCAAATTTGACCTGATGTTAACCCTTATCGATCTTTATCTCTTTTTATCTCTCAATGTACACAATCAATTTACTGCCCAGTATTTTTCTCTAATTAATCCTCAATCCTTTTCCAATAAATATATGTAGTCTAGCACACGCAGTTGAGTTAATATTCGTTACCAATTATCTGGAACACTAAAGGGTAAAATCGCTTCTATTGAAAAGAAGAAGAAAAAACTAGCTAGGCTAGTGACAACAAATTAAACATATAATGAAAGGGTGCATCGCAGCTGCTACAAGTTGAGCTGCAGGTACATAACTACATAAGTTTAATTTGGGGTTTAGATTAATCAAAACGTGTAGGTTAATCTAATAAGATGCCAATTATTAATAGACACAAGAAAATTCCGTCAATGATGAATATATACATTCTAGCTGTAGGGCTGTTTTTGCTACAAAGTAGATAAAATGTCAGGATATACAATAAGAAGGCATGCAGGGATTGATCAGTAAATATATTACTGCTTGACAACCTGCGGTTCTCACATTTTGGTGCTTTGAATTTTCATCTAAAACCCAAAACTCCAACCCACAAGTTCTGATGTACTTTTCTTTAGCATGCACACTCGGACATAAGTATATGCTATATATAGGTCAAGCCAGTTAGCTGCAGGCCTGCAGTACATCACAACAAGGTCTATGACTCCTAGGTAAATTAATAACCATCTCGATCTTCCTATAACTTTACCTATTTAACGTAACACTAATTATATAGAACTTAATTCTCTAATAAGAGAAAACTACTAAATGATTGACTCCTATGTTTGCATGCTCAATAATGATTCATTAAAAGAAATTAATAATGTAAGTGTCATATATATACCGGCTCAAACTTAGGAAAGTAAAACTAGATTATGGTTTATAAGAAAAGATTCATGACGATTTATACGCTTCAAATTCACATCGACAACTAATCAAAGGTGAACGTGTAATTTTTAGACTATGACCAAATGTACGAAAGCAAAACTGGGGTTTTGTCACAATGTATGTTGTGTAGTCCTTGTTGGTATTCCCGTGCTAGTTTGGTGGGACAAACTACGTACCCCACGTACCAAGTGTGCAACCCATAAAGTCTCGATTGAAGGCGTACTACTGTTTAAAGTTTCGTCCACATGTTTGCGTGGGCAGGGAAAATAGACTGTTATGAGTAGTAATCGAGGTAGACTTAGACGTCGTCAATGTCGACAAGGTAATATTTTTTTTTTTTTGAAGAGAACAAGGTAATATTGTTTTGTTTATTTAACAACTTACTAAATCATGCACGAATTCATTTAATATTTACCTGAACAAGGTAATATTGTTTTTGTTTTTTTTTCTTTTCTTAGGCCTTCTTCTGAATGGTCGTCCAAATTGACCAGTTTGGTCCATAACCGTACTATGTTTTGTAAAGCATATTGTGCCACCAAATTAATATCCAAATTTCCAATGCAAATTTCTCCTAATTTAATTCAACATGCGCGTTTTGAAGTTGTTGGATGCAGTTGAGGTATAGACATTGACATATGTATATTATTTTTTCTAAAACAGTTTTTTTTTTTGGGTCCTTGACCCAAAGCACCAAAATTGGCTATAACTATCCCACTTACCCCAGCCAGAGATTTTTATTCTCACTAACCCAGTTTAAAAGGAAATGACAACTTTGCCCTTAAACTAATTAAAAAACTACATCATGCCACTCTCTCATCTCTCTCCTCCCTCGATCCGGTTTCTCTCTCTCCCCCCAATCTCCAGTTTCTCTCTGTCTCTCTCCCCCCAATCTCCGATCCGGTTTCTCTCTCTCTCCCCCCCCCACCTCTGCAGAGAACAGAGAACAGAGATAGAGATGGTTCGCGTCATCAGAGCTCAGCGTAAGGGTGCCGGGTCCGTCTTCAAGTCCCACACCGACCACTGCAAGGGTCCGGCCCGATCTCCGATCTCCGATCTCCACCGGTTTCTCTCTCCACCGGGAGCGACGTCATGCAGGAGGAACTTCGTGTCCGGGCTCGAGTTCTTCTCTGTTGTATTGGAGTCGCTGGACGCGGCGGTGCTGGGCAGCGACATGGTGAGGAAGAGCGAAGAAATTTCTGTTGAGGCCGAAGATCAAGGCTCGGCGGTGTTTTTTTTTTTTTTTTTGTCTATTTGGATGGAGCTTTATCGATGCAAATCGAAATGGTGCTAGTGTGCAACTTCTGTTTTTTTTTTTTTTTTTTTTGGAATTGTGTGCAAAACAAAAGTCCCATAAGGAAAGAAAAAAGAAAAAAAAATGCTCTATTGCCCCTCAATAGTAGTCTATTGGGGGGCAATACATGGCTGATAGTCTTCTATTGGGGGGCAATACATGGCTGATAGTCGTCTATTGGGGGGCAATATGGGGCAATAGAGGTCTATTGGGGGGCAATACATGACTGATAGTCTTCTATTGGGGGGCAATACATGGCTGATGGTCGTCTATTGGGGGGCAATACATGGCTGATAGTCGTCTATTGGGGGCAATACATGGTTGATAGTCGTCTATTGGGGGGCAATAGATGTCTATTGGGGGCAAAAAAACTTTCCCGTGAGATTTTCAGCAAATTCCGGTGGGAGGCAGCCGGTGACCGGAATCCGGCGACGGTGACCGGATTCCGGCGAAAGTTGGCCGGATTCCGGCGGCCGGTGACCGGATTCCGGCGGCCGGTGACCGGATTCCGGCGGTCGGTGACCGGGCTCCGGCGAAGTCTCCTATGGTTTCTCTCTCTTGCATTTTCTCTATCTCTCTCTCTAAGTAACAAAGGGGTGAGGGGTAAAATGGTATTAAAAAAAAATTAAAAACAAAAAAAAAAATCTTAATGGGGTATTAGGGAAGACTCCCTTAGAGTGTATTGGGTAAGAGAGAATTAAAAAAACTTAATGGGGTAAGTGGGAAAAAAATCTCTAAAAATGGTGTAAATGGATAAAAACCCTTTTTTTTTTTTATCAAAAGAGGTCAGCCCATTATATAGATTCAGCAAGCAGTACAAAAACGAAACACCCCTAAGGGGTCGACAGAAAGAATCGTTCCTCAGAGTACCCTGAGACTCCTATTCTAACAAGAATAAGAACCCAATATACCCCTAGCACACCCACCTTTTAGACAGTTCACGCACCTTTATTGCAAACAAAAACCAAAAATCTCCGAAGCAAGATTAAAAAACCCTCAGAGATCATGATTTTTGGGACCTAGCTAAAATTAAATAACATCCGGAAGAGGAGAAGCAGCCTCCTCTTCCATTCCACCTTCTGGATCCAATGCCTCAGCCTCAGCAATAACCGCTTCCTTGGACAGGCTATCTGCAGACTCATTCACAGCACCAGAGTCAATATGACTCTTCCATTTGCGAGATTTCCTCTCATGCAGCTCCGAATCCAAAGTCCTGGCAGCCTTCGGCTTATTCTTACTACCTCGAGGACGACCCAACTTCTTCTTTTTCTTTGGTGAGATTATAATCTGCCCATTCTTATGTTGCAACACCAAAGCAATATTTTCATCCACTCGAAGAGCAGGAGCTGGAAGCGACAACATCTTCTTACCCGCATTGAGCAAATCATAGCTCGCTTTTCTCTTGGTACTAGCAGCAACCAAACCAGTCGAACCCAAATCAACCCCCGGCTTCAGAAGGCCTTTCTTCACTTTAGCCAAAACGTTGGTTGGCAGTATGGTTGACGTAGCACCATCTGGGAGTAGCTTCTGCCAATTCTTGAACCAGCCGACCCCATTATTCTCAATCAACCCTAAGGATGCACATATTGTACTTCCATCCATCTTGGAACCATGCAGCACGTTACTACCTTGTGACGCATGGGCTTCCACCACTCCCAACAAATGGGAACCATGCAACCTACCATCCTGTTGCGCCTCCAGCTCCACAACCATTCCTCCAACCTCAGCAGAAGGCATCTGCTCCGTCATAGGAGCTAGCATTGGTTCCAGAGGGAGAACACCCACTTCTAATGACAACCCGGCCATCGCCGCTTCTGGAGGCCCATTCTGAATCTCTGCCTTCTCTTTCAGCAAAAAGCCATCACACCCTGAGGCCTCATGCTCAAATAAACCGCAGTCCCTACAAAATCCCTTAACTTTCTCATAAATGAGAGTAATCTCAAGCTGCACCGTGGGAGAGAACTCAAAAAGCATCCAAGTACGCACCCTCCGACGCGTATCCAACACCAACCGGATCCTCTGCTCCTCCTCCTTCCTACGAAGAGCCGATTGATCAAATCGAATAACCTGACCAACCGCAGATACAATTAGGGTTAAGGCATGCTTGTTGCGAAGTGCCAATGGCAAACCCTGGACCGCAATCCAGATCTCCATCTTCCACAAAGGAACCCTCTCCACTGAGCCAACTCCATCATAATCCCCTACCAACAGCATCGTGTTCCTGTAGAACCACGGCCCTCCATGCAGCGCTCTATTACGATCAGCTTCATGAGTGAATTGGAAAAGGAATCGATCTCCGGCATCATGAACAGAGAGGCCGGACTTGAGACGCCAGATCGAAGCAATGGTGCCCTTGAACCCAGGAAACCGCGACTTTGACCCCAACAGTCGCCCAACCATATACCAGTTGTTGTCTTGCAACGCTGCCTGCCCCGCCTCGCCCAAAGACACCCTTGCGGAGTCCGAAGGAGGACGAACAGCCATAGTACCAGTAGGAGTCTGCGCCATAGAGCCCAGACAAAAGTTTGGAGATTTTGGTCGAAGAAAATCTTCTACGAAAACCCTAGCAGAGCGAGCGGCTAGGTCTAACAACTTTTCTAAAACAGTTTACGTGTAGTCGTAAGATTTAAGAAACATTGGTTTTATAAATCGAATAAATATATTGGACATCTCATTTCACTTATTTAATTAATTAGAGAAATAAAATCAATTATTTTCATCGTTTATTGAAATATTAGAAATGGTAATTAAATTGTGTTCATGCATGTATCGTGTTACTTTCTTATCTTCAATTACTTTCTTAATTAAATTGTGTTCATTCAATTACTTTCTTATCTTCAATAATCGAATTGATTATTGTCTTCTCGATACCCATAAAATTTGCAGAACCCTTCTCATCCCGGCTAACAGAGTAGCAAATTCATGATCAACATGGGCTTCCATTGAAAGAGAGTAGCATAGTGTTAAAGACAACATGACCAATTGACCATACCAATTCGCAAGCGAAAATCCCCACAAGCAGAGATGTGTAAGGAGCAAAAGGGTCTGAGAGCAAGTATATATTGCTCAGCCAGCATCTCATAGGATTTGATTGCCATTGAAACACCAAAAATTAGAGCATACCCATTTGCCCAAATAGCTCAAATTTCTAATACTGGAGAAGAACCAAGACCATCAGCACAAAGAATCGAGCTTCTGGGTTATGAAAGGTACGTGATAAAAAATTGAAGATTTTGCGACGAAAGAATCACAGAATTTCAAAGAGGAAAAGTGGGTACCTGGAAGTGAGAAAGAGAGAAAGAAAGGAAGGTGGTTTTAGGATTTTGGAATTGGGGAATATGATTTGAGATTGAACGGGGCTGGGATGAGAACTGGGTCCTGCAAATAGGAGGTGGAGAGCCAGATGTTTTGGTCGCCGGCAGGCGACGGTGACTGCAGAGGCAAATTCTTGGCTTGGGTCTCCGGCGGAGGCAAGTTCTTGGGTCTTCGGCCATAACAGAGCCGGGATGAGAACTGAGTTTGCAATTTTTGGGTATCAAGAAGAGATAAGAAAGTAATTGAATGATTAAATAATATAAAAATAATAAATTTTAATTCAAATTATGTAAATATTTCTCAGCCCTTGGATAGAGATTGAGCAAATCTATTGGCAATTGATCAAATAATTCCTAGTTAGTAGCTGACCAAGTAAACGGGGCTGTACGCTTTTTTTATGCAGAAATACAAGTATGTATAAGATTTAAAATTCTCAACTATAATATTTAAATTTCAAAGATTTCAGATTAATTAGACACAAATACAAACCAAATAAAAACATAATCCGAAGAGATCAGTTTAGAGTCTTTAGACATAGACACAAGCATAAAATAAAAATTACAATGTAGTTTAAAACATGCGACACATCAAATCTTAAGAGGAGAGTAATTAGTAAAATTATGAACAAACCACTGCAAGTGGCCTACTGGTTCTTGCCTAGTTGGGTGTGCTCCCCAACCTAGGTTCGAACCCCGAAGCTATCAAAGTGGCCAGGCACTGTGCTGCAATGCACAGTTGGAGCATTTCACATGCGCCGAAGGGGTTTATCTTGGGCATAGAAAGCATTTAGGTTCCCCTTGACAAAATAAAAAAAAAAGTAAAATTATGGACAAAAACAGAGTAGGTCATTCTCGTTGTATAGGTGTCAACCAGCTGTGCTTTGTGCCATGAAATCCCAAGCACCCAAAATTCTGCCCACCACAAACCACAATAAAGATTCTCTGTAGTCCTCCACTGTTGCTCTCCTCTGACTCTATATATCAACCTCACCCTCATCTCGCATCCCTTATTCTCTTCCTCACAGAATTCCACTACTACTCCAACTTCAACCCTTACTTTCCTCTGTTGCACTTCACTCGCATTCCTCGGAGCCATGGCTCTCACACCTGTCATGCTCGCCCTCACACTCTCACTCTCCCTCCTAGCGTCATTGTCCACAGCTCAACCACCCTCCTACTCCCCAACATATGCTCCAACGACCACTCCCTCCACACCTGCGCCAACAACCACCGCTCCGCCACCGACCGTTTCAGCTCCTTCTCCCACCGTCACTGCCACTCCGCCCAGCACCTCCGCCAGCCCTCCTGAAATGCCTCCGATGCCTGCTTCTCCTATGCTCAGCCCGCCAAGCCCAGTCCCGTCTTCTATGAGCTCGCCGCCTGCACCAGCCGGTCCAGGAGAACCTCCCGCAACCCCTCCAGGCCCCATGCCAACACCATCACCGGCACCATCGACCCCAAACGGCTCAGGTGCATTTGTTCATGGAGTTAACACGGCCTTGCTGCCATTCCTGGCCGGATCAGCTATTGCACTACTACTCCTTGCTTAATTAAACTTGACTTATTACCAGTATATTTGTGTATCCTCTTTACATTTTTGTTTTTTGGTTTTTTGTCGGTTTACTCTTCCCCTTTTCTTTGGTTAGTTCTGATTGATGATTTTTGGGATCTCCATTGTGATTTCTAAGAGGAGATTTATCGGAATTTCATGTTCGTACGCATGTACTTATGTTAATAAGGTACTCTTCAATATTTGGTAGCATTTTCAATAGATGAATAAGAGAGCTCGGCCGTCATTCTTGTTTTGTGTTTAGAAGTGTGTGTTATTTAATTACAGTTCTCTACGTGCTTGGTTAAACGAACTCATATACACAAACACCTAAATACTAATCGACCCTATATGATCAGATTCAATTCACAGTTCGATCGCTTACTACTTATACGTACCCTACCTAGTACAACATTCCTAAATTTCATTTCAGTAAGTGATAATAATAAATTGGCTTTGAAAATTCTAAATTTACTTCCCAACAATAATTCCAATGTATTTTTATATCTCAAAACCTTAAGATTTAACCAATAAAAAGGTAGTTGGGTTGCTGAAATGGGTGGATGGAGGCATGGAGCAATGATATGGATGGCT
Source organism: Rosa rugosa (assembly GCF_958449725.1). NCBI lineage: Eukaryota > Viridiplantae > Streptophyta > Magnoliopsida > Rosales > Rosaceae > Rosa > Rosa rugosa. The sequence continues at coordinate 39,362,729 of NC_084823.1, forward strand.
CAGAATAAGTGCAAATATTAATGGAACATCTTTGTTAGTGGAACTTGTACGTGGTGGGGAAGGACTCGGATGTTAGAGGAAATGAAAAAAGTTAGGTGCAGCATTAGCTGGGTAACTAGTAGAGGAATAATATGTGGAAGAAATCGGATATGGTGAAGTGCATTTGGGGATAGCGTACATTCTTGCTTTAGTGTTCCAGCTTTGCTTAGAACTTGTTTGTTATCTTTTTACGGAGGCCGTGCCGGGTTAAAGGATTGGAGGGAGATAGAAATGGAATGGCCGGCCAATAAGCTCTAATGGGGATGATCGAAATGAAAGCACAAGGCCTCCAAACGAATGGTACTTATTGATGGGGTACGTGGGGCTGATACGCATATATGTGACAAAACAATATGAATACGAAAGTGATGTGCACATGCCTCCTACTACTAGTTGCCCCCACGAGCATAATAGGTGACAGAGAGGTTGATCATGAATCCATTTCTTTCAGAGTGTAAATTCTAGCTTCCTAGTTTTTACAGTTAGTTCAACAAGTTGTAAAAAAAAGGATATACCTGACGCAGTCGGAATGATCGGATTGATAAACTAGGTTTACCAGCAATAAACCTAACAAAGAATTCTGGAGTCCACCAGAGATAAAAGAGAAAATCCCTATTTTATTGATAAAAGATGAAAAGATAGGTTTGCAGCCTTAAGGCGGCTTATTTATAAGAAAATAAACCCTAGGGCGACTAACAATGAAACCCTAAATCCCATGGGTAAAAACGAAAACAACCCGAAAATAACTAGGAAAACCAAAACACTGAAAAATAGAAAAATGCAGTTTTGAGGGCCTAAACGACTCCGAAAGCCCGAAAAAGGCCACAGGTCGTGGCAAAGCGACGAGTTTGATTTCTGGCGCGATTCCCTTTCCGGAAAGGTAAGGTGCATCCCAATCGGACTCCGAGGAGCTGTTTCACGTCTACTAGTCACTTTTCGTTTTCCTCCTTTAGCACGATCTAACTGTTCTTCAAATTGGGCTGCCATCTGTTCTGCATCAATACCCGTTGTTGTATACAAGTAGCCGATCGAGGAAAAATTAGTTACCAATGTTAAATAGTGGTTTCTTTTTGTTGAATACGAGAAATTACAAGACGCTACATCTGTTTCGACTACAATGAGTTCTAAAAACGATGACAATTGATCGCCCAGCTGAGAGACTGAGAGAGCCCTCCCCAGCTAAGAAGGGAGTGATAATTTCCTAAAAAGGTTCCTCAAATTGCCCTAGATCCGCTTAAGCATCAGCGGAGTTGAAGCTGGGAACTTGATATTCTTTATGTTACGCATGAGCTATCCATTCTTTCTGGCCAACTTCTAGAATTAGATAGGAGATCTTTCTTCAACAGATGTAACTATATGTGCTCGCAGTTATGAGAGAAAGAAGGGATGGTTTGGTGACGACGTACAGCAGGGAATGAGTGACGCATGGTGGTCTGGCTATGAGCAACCGTGAGTGATTATGGCATACCAAGTGTCAAATTGATGGAATAAAACCAATGGACGATGTGACAAATAACATGTAGTGCTAAAAAGCCACATGCACCATGTTGGTGACTAGAAGTTGGAATATAACCATTTGTACTAGCATATTAATTCCAGGAGTTCGACTTGGACAGTGTATGTCTGAGTTCAAAATGATAATTAAACATGCACATCAGCAGGTTAATTAGAAATGTGAGTGTTTCTAATGAAATTATTTACTAACTAGCTAGTTAATAACTATTGTAGATCCACCATTATCCTAACCGTCTATTATTTAGGTCTCATTCTTCAAAACTTGTTCATCCTTGCACACAACCGAGTGAACTTGAAAAACCATTTAATCATCTAACGTTGAACTTTCTTTCGATCAGTTGAACTGAATCCTGAATCTGAATTGATCAGCATGTTGAGTTGAGGATTGGTTACTTGTCCTTCCAACTCAATTTCAGATCGCCTAACAAACAGCTGAACAAGTCAACCTCCTACAATCTTATTATTTTTACATTCTCACTACCTTACTACTAGAGAATCTAAGATGGGTTAAACTATCCGAGTTATATAAATCACAAGGAATATATGTGTGCCCTGCTTTGCTGATTAGATTCGTATACGTAAAAGCAAATAATATGAATGGCGTCGTTTCACTATCACAAACAAAAAGCTAAAGTTTGTAGAGATAAAAGCATTGGATGCCATTCAATTCAAAGATCCAATATTTCAGAATCATCATAAACTTTTTATGTCTTTGCCTCTTTCTATATATAAAGACATACACCAAAATATGATGTTCTCGAAGAAAGGAAATATTTAGCCACAAGTCTAGCTGAATTATTAATGAGAAACCCTAAGCGTGTAGAAAACCCAGTGAACTATTTTCCTATCAAATTGGATTCAAGCCTAGTTGCACTTGGTTTAGGTTGTATATATCCTGGTTTGACATAGATCAAACTCTTTACTGTATGATTGCTTTGGAACTCTGAATTAATGAAATGGACCTATATTGCAATCAAGAGGAAAATGACGGAGTCTGGATCAGTGGCCCACTGATTAATTACACCTCTCACTGAAGTTATAACATTTTCATGGGTTCTCAGTAGGGCAAGACCTCACATCAAATGAAAGATACCCAACACAATTTAATTTACCTATAATAAAAGAGACGATTACGGGTCGTTTGGGCAACTTCTGCTTTAAACAGCCAAATTAAGATTGAAAGCTATTCAACTTCCAACTCTAAAAGCTCAGTCACATTATTGCATATACACTTATGGTAAACCGTAAACATAACAATGATGAAGGTTTTCGTCTCCTAGTGATTAATTCACAGCCAAGTGCAAACATATTTGAGAGAGAACTCTTCAGGAACATTGACAAAGAGAGATAGTGAAATCCAAGAAGGTAGTGACATTTGGGACCATAGATGAGTGAGACTTCTTTGTCTCAAGAGTGTCTATTTCATGACAACATAATTTGATCGGCTGCAACCGTTGTGTGACCGAAATGGTTACGATGGAGTCGATGATGGCAGTGGAATCATCATCGGAAAGAGTAACGGCGAGTGAGTCATCGATGAAAACGCTGCTGAAGAGGATGTGAGGTGTAGTGTTTGCTAAGAACTAGGAAGAGTTTCGGACAAAGATGTCTTGGTCACATGTTTTTGTAGCAAGTGCAAAGAGAGATGGCTGAGAGCGAGTCATTACTGTCTTCCCTGCGAGATGCCTACGAATTATTGCTAATTGCTCGAGTGTGCAGGCACAATATGTTCTTATGAATTCTCTTTGCACAAGATAATATAATGTTCAATAAATCCCTGGTTCCTTAGCTTGTTTATTTTTTATCTATGTTCACTTGTTGATATGTAGTTTTCTTAATTTGGGACAAAATTTCATAAGAAATTGAATAAAAAATGAGTGTTTACAAGCATATTACTGATCAGTTAAATCAAAAATATGATCTTTGGTGGTTAGAAATTTGACTAACTTTTGTTTTTGGTAAAAATTTAGATTTCACTCATTTCAGTGAAAAATAAATAAATAAATAAATGGAACATTGAACCAAAATCTCACATCGCACAAAATATTAAAAATCAATTGATTAAAAAGTAACTAAGATAGTTTGAAAATCACCACAAAGAACTTTAACTGCCAAAGTTGAGAAAGAACCTGGTGTCCATTAAACCATACAAATCTAGACAAATTCCAACCCTGAAAGCTTCCATCGCTATCTCTGTTTTGCTTTCCTCCAACATCTCATCAAGTGATCAAACAACAACATAACAAAATTTGGTTACGGAGAGATGTATCTTTGCCCTATGAAAATCAAATAAGCTCTCTTTATACCCACTTTTCTTATAAATGTCCTCAATGTTCTCATTCTCTTCTGCATGAAAATCTGTTGCAACCTCTTCTGCGGGAAGCTACACACCTTCTTTTGTGTGAGGTGATAGCCGTGTTAACAAAAATCTCATTCACAACTCTCAACTTCATAGCCGAGTCATATTACATACCGACATGTAATTCTCTTAGCAAGGGGCAAGGTGATAGCCGTGTTAACAAAAATCATATTACTATAATTCGAACGTTACCTCTTTTTTCCTGGACAGTCTTTGATTATAAAAGTTTTAAAAACAACACAAAAACTTGATAAACGTACTTTAATCGTATACACGTTAGAGAATAGCCTATAACAAGTTTGTAGCTTTTGTTGCACCTGGTATTCTTGTGTATTTCAGTTGCTAAAAACGAGGGAGAGCTTGTTATCCATACTCAAAAATAGCATTTGAAAAATTGACACTTCCGGTTGAACAATAATGAAGGTTTTTCAACTCCTAGTTCACAGTATAAGTAGCTAATTTTGATTCAGAAAAGAAACCCAATATAGCACTTGTCAATTACATTAGTGTTACATATGATTGAGTACAGCACTAAAGGAGCATACTACTAAATCAACAATGTGGTACAATTACATGATCCGCTAAATTTGGAACTAGCAATATAACAAAGTGTTACCGATAAAAGGAAAATGAAAACTCAAGTCAAATTTGCCCAAGAAATGATTGCTTCACAAACGTGTAGAATGTAAAGTAAGATGTTCAGCACAGAGCTTGATATGAGAAGACGGCTAGTTCCACCTTGGAATCTAACCACTGCACATCAACTGGTTTGTAGGTGATGGGGATTCTGCTTGTATAGTCTCTTTAATTGGTTTGTAACCCTTGAACCTAGATGATGCTCCTTGAACGCTCACCAAGGTCTGAACTCCAGTGAAGGGGTATCAAAGCTAATATCTTTTGAACAAGGCACAGAACCCTGATAATTCACCTATCTTCTCCTTTGTTTTCTTCGACATTCAAAGCAATCTGAACATGGATATTTGATTTTACTTGTATAATGTGCTTGCAGCTTGCTAGGTGGTACTTTCAGGTCTTCCATTAGTATATGGCGAAGCTTCTCATTCTCCTCCGTGAGCTCGTCAATGACTTGCTGGTGTTTCAATACCTGATACAACATAATTTCAATTAAACAATGAATTGTTGAAACAGGTGCTCTATGAGCTAAAGAAAATAGGATTCTACAACCCATGATAATTTGTTCAAATATTGCCAAATACTCTAAAAAACAAATTGGAACAACAATAAATACTATAACTATCAATCTGCTACTAGTACATTGAAACCACAGCAAAGGGATCTGATTTTTGTCAGAAAAATGACTTCTTAACATGTCATGATAGCTATGAAGAAACTCACAAAAATGGACCTTTACCATTGGATATATCAAATAGGTATGTACCAGGCAATAACATCACTTTCAAAGTTGTCTCTAAGTTCAATCACTTGGGAACAATTAATGAAAATACAAAATAATTAAATTAGAACGGAATCATTTGGAAACCACAAGTCAATAATAGTTACTACCATTTGAAGGATTTTATTCTCTGACCTCAAGCGTCCAGCCTACATAGGTAAAGCCAAGAATAATGATTAGTATAAAAGAAATAAGAATGGCAGACCCACCCACTACAGACTTCAAGAATGGCAAAAAAACTCACAAAAATTTCAGACTTAAAGTCGGAACTTTTACATACCACTTCACTTTCCTCTCCCTTCAAAACTGGACTCTGTAAAAAACTGCTGAGAACCTTCTCCGTTCGACTGCCAAAAGGTGTATCAACTGGAGAGCTTGTTGATGGAAAATTATCATAAGTTGAACCTGTACCCTTATTTCCATATCCAGGCAAGCCTTGAGTTGCATAGTCTGGTGGTTTTGTTGCCATCTGCATGATATTTCCGACTGAATTTTGGCTTGATGAATCATTCATAATGCCAATGCCACTTTGCAATGAACTTGGAATGGCACCTTGAAGGATTGGTGAATTGGGAGCAATTCCAAATTTTGTCATCATTTTTGTCATTGTTTGCTGGAGAATGTAGAGTCAGAAGCACAGTGGTAGGCTCCAGTAGAAATAACAAATGACAAAACAAAGTAATACTTACTACAGCAAAAAATTGAATTTGTTGCAAAATCCCTGGCTTCAGAGCAAGGCCTGCAATTGGAATTCCATAGTTCAGCTAAAATGGATATTGTTACAAGGTGGGAATTACAAAGTAAAATGTATTAACTTAGTATACAACGTCAAAAGATATAATTGCAATTGATTTAGTATAATTTGGAACAATGTACAATAACTTGGAATAAGTGAAAAACGAAAGAACAGAAATATGGTTCTTATTGAGATATTAAACTCAACTGCACATCCTAGTGAGATTCCTAAACGCAAACATTCGCGGGTCTGTGTCATTAGTGATGTACTGATAACTTTTATTTAAATAACTGAAGCTATATCTACATAAGCGATTGACTGATGCAACTCATTGAATAGAAAGGTAAATGGTAGGACCATCATATATGTGATAAACTTTAATAGTCTGACGACTACTCTATTTTTTCGGAGTCATAGTCATTATAGTGCTAAAAATGTGCTTTCACTTTAACTTTGGTAATCCAACTTCACTAAACACCAATTTGAAAATCAAAACTTGAGGAAATAATAATAAATATTAAATGAAAGAACACTGAAAATACTATGGAGATCAAGGGTACATAATAACAGAGGTAAAGTCTGAATGGCTTTGTAAATGCCAGACACCATACAATTTATTCTGCTAAAGCTTTTTACATGCACCCTAGTCGGTGCTTATGAACAAAAGAAACCATCCAGTCCCTCTTTCACACCCAAAACAATGTCAACAACTTAAATAAATCTCTCAAAAAGCCACGAATATTCAGTGGTAATTTAGTTAAAATCCTAGGGTATTTTGATTGTAAGTTATGTTATGCACGTCAACATTTCCACATGAAAACAAAAAACAAAGCATTTCAAAATATTTAAACTATCGTAGTACAATGTATGAATCAAATGGCTTGGATAACAGTAGGTTTCAATGAGGTCATGTAAAAGTATGTTAATGAAATTATGTAAAAAAATGAAAGAGAATATATTTTAATACTGATTCTCCTTGAAGCAAATAAGATGACATACCAACTCCAAAACCATGTCCAAAACCAACACCACATCCAATGCCAGCTTCTATGTTCTTTGCTCCCACCTTCCTCAACTGGACAATGAGAAAGCAGGATAAGACATTTGGGAATCCTTTAAGTCTTGTATAATGATTTTCTCTTCCTCTCTCATATAAAGGCTGTACTCCCAAGAATCCAAGATTGAAAAGGAAAAAGTTATTTGACTTACGGCGTCAGTTACATGTCTGCTAACGCCAGAAAAAGCATCAGTGGCACCTCTTGTAGCACCCATGACTTGATTGACTACTGGTACTGCACCTGGTATATAGTCAAAGCAATGTATGAGTTAACTAATAACCCCTAGTCTGCTACAACCATTAAGAAAAAACTTGTCAATGATATCTTTACATAAAGGAAACTAGAGTGACTTAATTAAATAGAACATTTCATAAATTAATGATAATTTATAGATATAATTATTTATTTCTCCTGCTATTACTTTCTCTGTAATTGTAATTTGGTGAAAGAAGAATTGGAAAAGATCTCTGTCTGAAGGTTTTGGTTGACAGAAAATACTCATAATATAAAATATAAAATTTGAAAAGATTATTTGGACTGGATGAGAGAGCAAGGATAAATAAAAGCCTCTATAAACAATAGAAAAGTCAGGTTTTCAATCATAAGTGACAAAGACCAAATGTACTTTTAGTTCTAAACATAACGTGAAAATGGATATGCCTCCTTGAATTTATGGGATTATTGAGATGCCAAAAGGACAAATGCAATTTAAGTGTACATAGTGTATACCCTGCATCGCTGCAACTCTTTAAGTTTTTAACTTATAGGTCGATTAGTGCATGCATAGTTACTGTGATGCCTAGCAAGCCAAATTCTATGTGCTAAAAGAGTCCTGTTTTATAGAACTAATATTGCAGAACTGAACATGAAAAACATTCATTTTTCCAGCAGATGTTAATCCTGAGTTCATGCATCCACACCAGAAGTCAATGGCCTCCCTCTCCCTCCCTATAAGTTTCTCTCCTCAACTCGAGGTTAAGCAATGCAGCTTTCGCATTTCATTCATACTTAGACAGGAGTTAATATCTTGGATCATGCATGCTATCAATGTGTCTATGTCAGGGTGAATGATCCTACATTAGTAGCTTTTGGTGACTAGTGGATAACCCACCAAATAACCACTGAAACACATGTGGAATATTTTAGTCTTGGAACTTGTCAAAACTATCGCCTATCAGATAGTGTAAAACTAATAACTCTGCTTACAAAACCATAAAACCATGATTTAAATTGGTCCCATGACTACAAAATTGAATTGATTGTCATGGATGACTGCACAACCCCAGTTCAATGTTCCAAGACATGAGACGTCAGCAATTAGCAAGAGTGGTATAATATATTTCTTGGAAATTAAAAAGACACAGGTCCACCAATATCGTTGTACAACAAACACTTCATTATCAGAACAAAATGTTAAAAGCACAAGAAACTCAAAATTAGAACATAGCTTCAAACTGCACACACTCCACGATCACCACGCATTGACTAGAACCACAATGCACAAACTTGAGGACCACCGAATTCTCTACATCAAAACCAATGCATATTGCACCTAAACCAGCAAAGAACCAAAATTCGATATCTGTAAACAATCAATCATCTTCCTCCATTACTCAAGCCAACATACCGAAAATTCAAAACAGCTTAATCCCATTTTCCTACACATTCTCAGCAACCAAAAAACAACACCGAAAATCCAAAACCAAACAAAGAAAGCCAATGCCAGAGAGAAAACGGAAAGCAATACATGGTCTCTTAGAAGCTTGTGTGTGATGGGTTTCACCATTCTTGGGCTTGAAGAGCCTCCCAAAGTCCATCTTCAATACAAAACTATGAAACTCACAGAGAAAAAAGCTACACAAGAGAGAGAGAGAGAGAGAGAGAGTAGTTGAAGAAAGGAGAGTTTTTAGGTACCTAAATTAATGGGGCGGCCAACGCCGATACCAACACCGCAGCCGATGCCAAAGCCAGTAAATACTTGACCCACTTTCAAAGTAAACGGATTCCCAATCCGGATTCCGCCACTTGGCTTTCTCTCATTGGCCGCCACCACCACCATCGTGCCACTCTTACTGCTTCCCTCCATTCCTCCTCTACAAAAGCTTCTCTCTTTTCAAAAGCCAAAGCTCAATACCACTCTCTCTCTCTCTCTTTGGGTCTTTACAAAGCTAAAGCTTCAACCTTTTCTTTCTTTCTCCTTCAAATTTCCCACCTTTGCTCTCTCTCTCTCTCTCTCTCTCTCTTGAAGCCTGAACTGAAAGTCTTGAAACTTATTTAGGTGAAGGAGGCAAAGGTGATCAGGCTCTACTCCTCTGCCAGCAAATACATTATATCTTGCAATTACTACCCAACCAAAAATTGCCACGTTTACAAGAAGGTGTTCAATGACTAAATTATCCTCACACCTAAGAAGTAAGGTACTAACCAAGTGTCAAAACAAAGAGGTTAGCTGAGTGGTGTGGGCCTATTGGGCAAGTTATATTTGACCCGGCCCATTATTTCGGACTCGGGACATTGATAACCCCGCCTTTTACCTGAGAAAAAGTGCTAGATTTTTGCTGTTTTGCTGTTTGATTTTGGGCATGGTTTCTCGGTGAGTTTCTTCACTTTTGTCTTGTTCCTTTTTGTTTCTCTCTGTTTTCATTTTGCTGCATTTTTAATATGGAACAGAAAATGGGTTTTTTGAGTTTGGGGTTTTTTGTATGAGGGTTTTGAGGGTTCTTGGTGTTGAGGTAGAGGGTTTTGAAAGTAATTTGTTGCTTCAACTGATGCAATGTGTGGCTCTTTAAGAGAAATTAAGTACGTAGCGTTATAACAAAGTTGGATTAGAGGGTAGTATGTATACATATATTTGTAGTTTACCCCTTGTTGGGTTTGTTTCTGGCTTTCTGCATTTTGGGTACCTCTTCTTCTTCCCTTTCCTTTTTCTTTCTTGCATTTTTTTTTTTTTTAGCACGTACAAAAAGTGGGTTTCTTGAGGTTGAGGTTTTTGGCTTGGGGTTCTGGCCTTCTGGGTATGGACCATGTGTTGAAATGACCTTCAAAATAGTTGTTGCTGCAATTATAGCCCTGTATAATTATTTTAAGAGCAATGGGTACTAATCGAACAATCATCTAGTGCTATGAATCTCATTTGCTTAATTGGGTTACAGTTATGTGTTCTGTTTTGAACTTATGGTTAATAAATTATTCAGGGTTTCTGTATTTGGTTGTTATATGAAAGGTGTGTATATGTTCTTCTAAGTATTTGTGTGAACTTTCAACTGGCGGTTCAATATTTTTAGCACAAAGGGATTAGATATGAGACCCAATCTTCACTTGTGGAAGTTGAGGAACTTTGTAAAGTGGAGCCTAATCCACATTTCAATCTATTGCTGCACTATTTCATCAACATGCATCTTCATCACAGCTGTTGATTTTAACTAGCCCCCTGCTCTTGGCTTTTGTGCAATCATTGGTACCCCAGCATTGTTTTATGTTGAACTTTTTCCCCAGATTCTTTTTGTTTCTTCAGTTTTGTTATTTTCCAGCTTGTGATCTTCAGGTTCCTGAAGAGTGAGGGAAATCTGCTATGCTTGTTGAGTTTCTGGTTACTAGATTGTTCATTGGTTTTGTTTCTTTCTTGCTTTAGTTTCTTATCATATAAAATGCTAGATGTGCTCAAGTATTTATGTGAACTTTCAATTAGTATTTGAAAGTTTTTAGCAAAAAGGGAGTTGAGATGAATACAATAAATCTTGACTTGTGGAAGTTGGGGAACTTTGTGTTCTAGTCCACCTTTTAATCTTATAGTTACCATATGTGCATTACTAGTTAAGCACTACAGACTTATTTGACACATTTGATTTTAGGCTCTTAACTCAACTGGGATGAAGAAGTAAGCTGCAGTTGATATGAAAGGAGTACGGTAATTGCTGAATCTAACAATGGTCTCTTTGTGGAGCAGGTATCAACATCCGTCACCATTTTTGACAACCTTCCATCAAGAAAAATCATTGCTTCTGTCAAACTCCCTGATTACAAATCTGGCAAGGTATCAACTTCTGTTAGCCTGTGAAGTGTACATGAATTTGCATTTCAGCTGCAACTTATATCCATATGTTTGATCGATTGCTGCAGTACCTTTATGAGCAAGTAAAAACAGCTGTTGGTCTGAAGTCTGAACTATCCTCTGCTATTTTCTTTTATGTAGCCATTGATGGTCCCAGCATTATTTTAGGACGAGAAGCTAGATAGTTGACAACTTCTCAAGAAGGATTTGGATGTTGCTCATGGAAAATAGTGAGTGTTTTTCCCATACCAAGTTGCCAGAGTATAAGAGGTGTAGAGTCTCTGCTGTTCGTGATTATCCTTTAGGGTGTGGACCATTTGCTCACTTGAGTAATTTGAATGCCAATGCTACGGAGAAAATTTCAGATAAGAAATATCTTCCTCAATCAGTAGAAGCTGTGCGGGATTTTCCTCCTTTCTGTGGGATAAATGCTTCTCCTGAGGCCAGGAAATTTGGCCAAGAGAAGTCAGTTAGGGATTACAAGTCATCATCATCATCAAAGACAGTGAAGACTAATGTGAAACAAACAGGACTTGGGAACAAATTTCAACCTAACACTGAGAAGAAAATTGGAGGAAAGTCTCTAAAGAAGAATCATCATGTACCAGTAAGGGCTGCTTGTCAAGGTACAATTCAACTTGATATAAGGAAGAAGGAGTATTATCAGCATGATGAAAAAGAACACAATCATGTGATTCCAAAATCATGGAGTACGGATGGGTGCCCTACTCCTTTTGGTTGTAGTAGTTCAAGCCGCAGAAGTCATGATAATGACACAACTGAGAGAAACAAGGTAAAGGAGATATTGCATATGTTCCAAGATGAATGTGAAAAGCTCTTGCTGGAGGAAGAACATAAAAGATCAAAGGGAGGAGGAACTTCTCTCCGAAGGGTTGATTTGGAAGCCTTTAAGATCCTCAAGGAAAGAGGAATCTTTGTAAAATCAGGCAAACATGTCATAGGAGATATCCCAGGAGTTGAAATTGGTGATAAGTTTCAATACCGAGTGGAACTTATCCTTATTGGCCTACATCACCAGATTCAAGGTGGTATAGCTTATGGGAACTTTGGTGGTAAGGTCCTTGCAACCAGTATCGTTGCATCTGGTGGCTATGCAGATGATTTGCATAGTAAGGATTCGTTGATCTATACTGGCCAGGGAGGAAATGCAAAGAATACAAAGGGCCAGGGAGGAAATGCAAAGAATACAAAGGGCCAGGGAGGAAATGCAAAGAATACAAAGGGCCCTCAAGATCAGAAGCTTGAACGGGGAAATCTTGCTTTAAAGAATAGTGTGCAAAAGAACCCTGTCAGAGTGATCCGTGGCTCCGAACTATTGGATGGAAGTAGGACATATGTCTATGATGGACTATATTTGGTAGAGAAATATTGGCAGGAAAGAGGGCCTCTTGGTAAGCTTGTTTTCAAGTTTCAGATGAACAGAATTGGAGGCACTGGAAAGTGACGTGCGAGGTTAGTACTGCAACTTCATCTATAAAATATTTGGATATTATAAGTTACAAATATGTTAGTTCCATATATTGTGCATTGTACTGCATTTGGTTGAGTGGATGCTTGCCAATATGAAACAGTATTATAAATGATGAACTGAAAATACATTGGAATATGATTAGACTATGAATCCATTCATTATGATTTGTGATTTATGAACTATTAATTCCTTTGGAGTTATTGTAGTTGTTTTCGCCCCCACAGATGCATGCTCGAACTTGGATATACAAAGAAGAATGGCCACTCAGTATTTGAACCATGTAAAAGAGCTACACAGATGTTTGTGAATCGGATTTGCCAGCAATGTAAGGTGTTTCTGTGTGACAGGTAGGGTAGATAAATTGACTTTTGAGAAGAACTTGACAGTGAGGCATAGGTGTATTGTCTAGATAGAGCAAAGCTTGTTAACGATGTAATTAGGTCTAAATTTGATGTGTGCCATAGTACGAGACGGTTAGTATAAACTGGGTTATGTGAATGCGGTGTTGGGTTTGATATTAATCATGCTTTGCTTGCTAGTTGTTGAAGTTGGAAATTGCCCTTGAATGTATAACGCAATTTCAAATTTCTGGAACAGTGATATTCCTGCCCATTATAATTGCACCTAAGCTGGGACGGACAGATTTAACAGTGGCTAAGGGAGACAAATCCCAAATGAAGTTGGTATAATTAGAGTCGGAAAGGCCGATAGCCACTGACTTCCATCCCCATTAGTATCAATAGCCTGAAACAATGGTAGTGGTTATCTAGTAGTGACTAGATTGGATAATAATTATAGTTCATTCCATAACTTCAGAAATCTTTCTTGAGAGGCAAGTTTGGAAGTCATGCCCTCGTATTTGGTTTCCAATTTAAGACATACATACAGCGATGTAACATAGTATCATAATATAATTACACCTTATTCACTAATTAATAATGATGCCATATATCCTTCCCTGTTTTAGCCACAGCGAGGAAGCCTGAAAGTTAGAGACAATGCAAATTGTTAAGCAAATTTGATTTAGTTTAATATTTATATTCTGATGTCAATTATGCTTATTATCAAAATTATATCGTTTAGACATTTACGTTTTAGGTAAAAGTTCAACTTCAATCCTATTGAACAATATAAATATATATGCTTTTGAGGACCGTAAGTGTAATATAGTTACAAAAGACATATACAAAGAGATATCATACATTCATACCAATCTAAATTCCAAGTTTTGTGCAAACCACATATAGATTAAATCATTAAATAGCTTTCAGTTCAGACAATTTATAAGCTTCAACGATCTTAATTAACCCCTAGAAATTAAAGGTTTTAAACATAAGAAAGAAATAAACATGCATGAACGAAAATTTTCTGTTAAATGAAAGCACTCAAGCAATAAAGCTCACCCAAGTTTGAGAGATAAGGGGTTGTCAGAGGAGTCATCATCAAGGGAAGAAGTCGAAGAACCAATACTGTAGCAGCCGGCGGAACCTGTGGCAGATTCCGATGCCATACCTTCTTCATCAATTGAGATCTCCGACTCCAAAGCAACACCACCAGTATTTCCATTTCCATCGGATAGCATCCCTAACTGTGTAATCAATGAAAAAATGTTCCTCCAGTTATATATAAGGATCCATAACCCTAACTGATATATGATATTGTACAGAATGATCAAGTTGAACCTTATTTACCCTCTGCCTTAATTGGTTGTTTGCTTCTGTCAACTCTGCTCCCTGAATTATGTAGAAAAGTTTGGCAAAATAATTGGAAGAAATAAATGTGCAAATAACTATGGGACATGCACTTTTACAAAAAAGACCCAATGATGTAGGAAAGCCAACAAATACTCTAGCCAAACCCATGCCAAAACTGTAGAACCTCATAATAGCTCTTACACTTAAAACAGTTGAGAAATTTAGAAAAAATTTTGGTCTCGTGTTAATAACTTATGTTTTAAAAGTTATTGAAATATGACATTTTAGTGAGTGGAAAAGTCTTAAATGCCTTATGTTTAATATTAACTAACGCTAACCCTACTCTTCTTTACTTGGCTCTCTTTCCTTCTTTTCTCTTCTCACAAAATTCAGAGGTGAAAATTCATCGATCTCTTATTTTATATTCTAAAACATTTATCAATAATATCACAGGTTCAAGCAGCATACTAATCTGTAGTAGGAAAATTGAAGTTCCTCACTTTAATGTAATCGCAATTATCCTTAAAACCAATTTTCCCAAAGTTATGGACTTTGGAGACTAGTATTTCATTCAACCATTGTTAAGTTCTTGATCGATTCTGGTTTTATGGGTCGACTTTCTATCGGTCAAGACTCAAGAGTCGATTGTAATGGTGATTGGACGCCTCCTAATAATTCAAAATCACAAAATCACCATAATGCATTTAGTACTACAAATTTTTGCTCACTTAAGGGTTTGTGTTATAAGCTTTTATTTATAGGATCCGGAGATACTGTTTTTCCAGAATTCATGACTAAGAACCCAAAAAATTCATGCATAATAAATTAGAAAAATGTCATTGAGGAAGCCTAAACCCAATCATTGACCAAATCTTCAGTCGAACTTCATCACTCGAACCTAACCATGCATGATTACCAGGACCAAACTTTGGTTGTTAAGCTCTGTAACATTTATGGAGTTGTATATTTGTACTCCAGTATTATCCATCAGGCATCAAGCAATGATGGCTCGTGGAAGAAAGATGCAATCGAAACCCAATAAATCAAGAGTCAAAGCACAGTCAAGGAGAATTTTGAAACTCAATCAAAAGTTCAAAACACATCAACAATCCATGAATATTGAGTAATGGCAGTGAGAAAAGGAGAGTTTTAGTTTCAAATAATTTCTACAACACCAGTACGAAAGCGTGAAAAAGTAGAATGGTTGTGAACTTGTAAGGAGATGAATAGGGTTTAAATGGCTTTTGACATGCTCAAAAGGTTAAATATCAATAGTTTTGAAAAGCTTCGTTAAAAGTCAATTCAATGGATGAAAAAAGGTTATTTCTCAAAATTTCTCGTTATATATGTTTTGAACTTAATTATAAATATATATGGTACATCTATCACTGGTATTATCGATAATCAAATTGGGGAAATTCTAGTGTAGTGGTGGGTATCTCATACCCACATTTACAAAAGTGAGAACAAATTTTGTTGTCAAAGTTGTAATTTGAGTTATACTTTGTGTAATTTTAGTTCTAATAATAGTAATTACACCTCTTACGACATTTTACAAGTTTTTGAACAAATTTGTTGTCAATGTTGTAATCTTAGTTCTAATAATGGTAATTATACCTCTTACGACATTTTTACAAGCTTTTGAACAAATTCGTTGTCAATGATGTAATTTTTGTTTAACTATATGTAAATAGTGTAAATGATTATGGTAACTTTTGTTCTCAATGTTGTAATTTTGGTTCAAATACTTGTAAATATTTGTTCAAATAGTTGTAAATGAGGGTATCTCATACCCACCAGTACACTAGCTTGTCTCATCAAATTGAACTTGCTAACCTTTGTTTCAAGTGCCAGAATCTGACTCATAATCCTTTTATCCTGAAATGAATGGAAAATTTCAATTAGATATTAGTTTATGGTTTTTCACATACATTAACTATATAAACCTTAGTTTGAAGCACACGGCTGAGTCCTCCTTCAATCCTATTCTCCAATCTCTGCAATTCATCTATATTCAGCTCTTCGAGATCCTGCCCCTCCATCCGCCTGTTACAAAAGGCATATATCCATGGTATTATAGCAGACTTCGTCTGAACAACCATCATACAAATTGTTAAAAATTAGTAAATTACCTTTGCTCGAGGATCTTGTCCGCAAGTTCCTTATTCAACCTCATGCACTCATTAATCTCCAGCTAAAATGAGAAGTGGAATCGTGATTTGAATAATCAATCGTTCTCTAACATGAAATGCTTAGCATGTGACATGCTGAAAATATTTGATTACTTTAAACAAATATGATCCACCAAAAGATTAATACCTATATTATATATATTCTTCAATAGCCATATATAGTACGTAACACATTTTGAAGCTCAAAAAATACACCTAAAGATATTTAACTGAGTTGAATGGAATATTGAATGTACCTGGAGCTCAGGAGGTGGCTGCTGGTCGCCCTTTTCCACATCTTCAGTGCATTCGTACCTTGCAATGACATCCTTCGTACTTCACAATACACAAGAAATGAAATAAGTTTCAATTAAAGTTTCCATACTACACAAGAAAGGATATAGCTAGTTTGGTTGATTTTCTTTTCAAGCCTGACCATTTCTAGGGAAAAAAAAAAATATTTCTGCATATTGATAGTCCGGAGCCATTACCCTTAACTAATGAACTACAAACTTCTTGGAACCTTTAGAATTTCCAACATATTAAATTTCAGGAGGAAGTCCAGACTATATCAAGTAGACTGTATGAAGTAGTGATATCATTTGCAAGGGAGGGAGGCTCAAAATCTTTTATATCTTTTATCCCTCCATTTAGCCGGACGAATAAAAAAATATTTTTGTATACTTCTATATATACAAGGTTATAAATTTTAGATAATGGACCTAATTAATAGCCAATTAATGATCTCAAGAGAAGACAAATGATTATGTCATCCAGTGGTTAATATGCATGAAAAGCGAGACAAGCTTCTTTTTGGAAGAAAAATTCATAAACAGGGCAAAACCCAACAACAGGCCCATGAAACGGTGAGGACCGGAATACAGAAAAAGAAAGCCAAAACCTCCTTCTCAATCCAGACAGAGAGAGAAATAGGAGGCCAACAGCTCAAAAGATGTTTGTGGACAAGGTAGTCCATCATTCCTAAGAACCAAAGTGAGAGACGGTGGTGGCATTTCCGCCCATCTGCAAAGACCCAACGTTCGATTTCCAAGTAAGGCAGCCTCATGAGCTGCATGATTTGCTTTTCCCAGGGAATCCATTCCCAAAACACCTGATCAAAAAGGCTGTTCCTGCATTTGATTTCCTCAATGATCTGATGAGTCTTCCAATTCTTGCATGTGTCATTTGAGTTCAAATATGAGATTAGTGTAAGAGAGTCTGATTGCACCCTTATACTTTTTAGGTTCATGTCAACAGCCAAGTTCATTCTCAAAAGGAAGGCCTGTGCTTCTGCCACTTCCACTGAGCACGAGCGGGAAGAGGTGGCTCCTTCCCTCACCACCGCCCCATTATGATCCCGGATTACTACTCCCAAGCTTCCCAAATCAGGTTCATTCCCGGCTGAATCACAGTTCACCGATAATACTCCTGGAAGGAGGGGAGTCCAAATCGGGGGATCAGCTGCGCGCTTTCCGTTTTGCTTTGTTGATGATAGAATTAAGCTTTGATGAATTCCAAAGCCGAACTGGTGCAGAGTTTGATCACAAAGGCTAGGGGACGGTTGGCAGTGTTGATAGACAAAGCTGCACCTGGCTTTCCAGATCGACCAACAGGTGAAGCTTATCAAGGTAAGTACCCATTTCTTCTCTAAATTTTTATGAGAGTTTGCAATATCTGATAGCCAAATATCCAAAGTAGTGATACTTTGTTTATCTATTTTTAGTCCCAAAGAAGACCCGAACCAAACAAGATCAACCTAAGGGCACAACAGTAGAGTGTGCTCGATCGATTCCTCACCCTCTCCACAAATTGGGCAAGCTGGGGTCCCAGCTAGTTTTCTTCTGAAGAGAATGAAAAAAGTGGGAACTGCTTTATTCAAAGCTCTCCAGAGGAACATCTTTATTTTTGGTAAGGTAGCAATCTTCCATAGCATTTTCCAGCACTTTGTAAAATCTGGCCCAAGATTGGTTGCCGATTTTCAAAAACTGGGAGTCTGGGACGCATGCATGAGGTTAAATCCTAGAATATTATCATAAGAGAAAATTCTATGATACATAAATGTAGGTCATACACATATTTATAAATGTGACAACAAATCTGTTGTTAGAGTGGTAACCTGATGAGTCATATTTTGTGTAACTTTAGTTCTATTAATAATAATTACACCACCTACGATCTTGTTACAAGTTTTTGAACAAATTCGTTGTCAATGTTGTAATTTTGGTTTAATTATATGTAAATAGTGTAAATGAATATAATAAGTTTGTTCTCAATATTTTAATTTTGATCGATATAAATTGTAATTTTTGCTCAAGTAAATATAAAATAAGTGTATAATAAACATTAAAGTTTCATAACTTATCCCACCTATGAGACCCTGCTAACATGTTTAGAATTTTTGAGACATATCGCTAAAGTGAATGAGACCCTCAAATCAACTGAGTGATAGGTAGGGCTCCTTAATCTGACTTTTCAGTTACATCAACATCTCATTACCTCATTCCACTGTGAGGTGAGGTCATGTGATAGTTTAGTAGTATTTCCTGCAATTTTGAATTCTGTTGGAGGAAATTATTATTTTTCTCTACATTTGTTTTTGGTGTAGTGATATGTTTTCTCTACAATGAAATCTACTAATATAGCTTTGTGAGAGCATCTTCAACATTGCTTTCTAATTTTCAGCCAAATTAATTTGCAAGTTAGCTACATTTTATAAACATCAGCCAATTTTTTTTGTTTTGTTTTTTTTTTTGAGCTAATACAAGTACTGATTTTAAATACCTCTTCTTGATATGTTTAGTGCAATTTTAGTTAATCTGTTTTTGTATAGTTTTCATCGATATTTGATTTTCTTGATTTTTATTGGAATTTTTGTTATTTGGGTCGTCCTCCAATTTCCACAGTACTCAATACTTTAGTTATTGCTTAGAACTCTTAGCTTAAGTTAAATTATCTCTTTTTATACACCAAATAAAAAACCAATACTAACTGAAACCAATAAAGTCTCTCCTTTCTTTAATTTAGAATAGATTTTAACCAAAGAAAATAGTATTTAAGTGGTCAGATTCACTAAAGTGGGCTTAAAAAATCCCTAGATCGATCATGCTTTGGATGGTTAAGCTGATCCATGAAACTGTGTTTGGCTACAAGCAGAGCTGATCACAGTCTCTTCACCAGCAAAGAAAAGGTAAGTTTGACTTCTCTAATTATCTAGATAAAGAATATTGTTGTAACCTTGTAACCTGGATGATAAGAAAGAAACTAGGAGCTGAAAGCCGATCAATCATTTTGAGCTCGAAATGAGCTCAAAATGAAAATCATGGTGGAATGTAAATACCTTCTTGATATTACTCCATGGTACGTGGCTTTCATATCCTACGTACTAGGAAATATGCCTTCTACATAAACTGATGTGCTTGCATGTATGTATGCAGAAGATAAATGGAACATAACAGAATCACAAATTGGATGAGTACAATGATCAAAATGCCTTGCCAATAAGGAAAGATATCAAAGGTTAGTTGAGACACTGATAAATCTATGACAGAGTTTGCCAAGTCATTTTATACAGGCTCCAAGCTCAGCTCAGCTAAGCTCAGCTCACAACTGCAGTACTTAGGGCTATGGCGCATGCCTTTTTTCACAAAAAAGGCTATTAGTCAAAGCTCTAAGATGGAAAAACTCACATACAATGCCGTCTTAGGCCTCTGGCACCTCCTCACGTGCTAGCATAAGATATAACTCCTACAGTTGCTAAAACACTCTCTTTAAGGCTGTTCACTCCTATTGTTAGAGACTCTTCCTTCCGACATCCTTCTAGCTAGCAAAGGTAGCTAGGAATTGAAGTCATGGAGGAAGGTGCTGTACTATTGACCAAGTAGCAATTAATTGTAGTCTCGATTTTCTTGTAGCTTTGAAGATTTTAAAGCAACCATCTCATATTTCTAGCCGGCCACGTGGTTTCATCCAATACCAAGCGATAAGAGTCCTAGAAAGCAGAGACGAACAAAGAGAAAGATCATTGCTAACAATGATAGCTGGCCATTGAAATGGTGAGGGAGAGTTTAGACTTATATGGAGCTAACACTGGCCGTTCTTGAAGTGGAAAGAGAACCTAGGAATGAGCTATTGTACTTACCGACATATATTGTTTTCACAGGAATCTTCTAGTCCCTTCTGAAATGACAAAACGTCTGCCTATTAAAGATGTTTCTTGGGATAACGACCACTAATCTGAGGTGCTATCGTAGCAGTAACGTGATCTCCTAGCTAGACTCTAAGAAACACTATTGCTCTGTTGTGGGACTACTATATACTGAAGACGACTACTCGTAGCATGAGAAATTTTATTTTTTAGAAGCCTCAGAAGAAGAAGGAAGAGAAATATAATTAGCAACAAGTTTCCCAGCTTTGTGATTATCGACCACAAGTTTTTTATTGCTATAAATTACGTGTCAAATAATATTTCCTATTATTAATTCTAGTATAACTTTTTTTTTTTTGCGAGTGCTGAATAAAGTACTTGCTTTTGTTCTATCTATAAGTAAAATGTTTCTGTTCCTACTTTGTTTTGTATCATAAAAAATATGTATTTGGATAATCGACTAAAAGAATAAAGAGATCAATCTTCACATATAATTTGATTACGCACATAAAAATGAGACTTATT
Source organism: Rosa rugosa (assembly GCF_958449725.1). NCBI lineage: Eukaryota > Viridiplantae > Streptophyta > Magnoliopsida > Rosales > Rosaceae > Rosa > Rosa rugosa. The sequence goes on from NC_084823.1 coordinate 39,383,927, forward strand.
CTTTTACTAGAACACTTTTTTTCGGTAAGGGTTACTGTAATGCTTTTGTTTGTAGTTTTACTATAAACCTAGCTAGGGTCGGTTAAACAGAAAACATACAGCTCATTAATTCTTATTCCATGATTTACATTACACATTACATTCTCACCGTCCATGTATCTCTCATGCATGCACATGTTATGAGAGTTAGTCCTATCAGTCTAAATTTTTGCCAACAAAACCAATGCGGGACAAAAACAAGTTAAAAATGCATGCATGGTCATGATAGCTCCACCACTCATTGCATGCCCTACTCGAAGCATGGATGTACATCCAGCTGAATGTCTTCAAGCTTCTATGTATTCGAATATATCATCAAATCATGCACTTTCCTAGTATGAAAACTCAAATTATATAGCTCAACAGATATCATGCTACCAGTAAACCAAACACACACAGTTACAGATATTATCCTTCAGGTCAGGAGATTGATCAACGATAACCACCTTTTTACAAACCCAAAACCGTGAAAGAACATGCAGGTGTAAATAATATGTTAGACACAATTGCCTGACAGGGAAATACCTATAGTATTTTAAATATTAATAATAAACATGAATTATGATACACTCGGATTCTATGTATATCTCTTTATATATATATTCTCGAACTACGAATAAGCAAGCTCGTTTTCTTTTTATTTACCTTTTCCACCTAAGAATATTTGATATGCATAATTGACAAGTGGTACAAAGTTTTGCATGTAATTTAATTTCCAAATAAATGAGAGGCAACAGAACACCATGTGTTCAGTGGAAAAGCAAACGACTAGAATACTCGTCCCAATCAAAACACTTCATCAATACATGTTGCACCATACTAGCTACAGGAAACCATGGAAGATACATAAAGGTCTCGACACATACTCTCTCTCTCGTAATTCTATGCCGGTAATATTTTTTCAGGGAAGAAAAACCAAAATAATCTGAAGAGGACGACGGTGGAGAAGTACCTGGAGCTGGAGGACTCATAGAGCTTGCCAGTAGAAGAAAAGACAACGACAGCAACCTCAGCGTCGCAGAGAACTGATAACGCTCCGGCTTTCTTGAAAAGCCCTTGTCTCCTCTTTGAAAACGTCACCTGCCTCGCCGGCAGGTTTTCTATCTTCTCAATCTTTATCTTATTCATAGCTAGCTAGCTGCTCAATTAATTGCTTCATCAAAGATCAAACTATATATCAAACCAACCGGTTGAAGAAGTAATCATACATTTGATAATGGAAAAAAGGAAATATGGGTCATTCCCAATTTCAAAGAAAGATTACTGAGCTAGAAACCCTAGCTAGTACCCAGATCTTAGTGAAGAAAAGCCCAAAAAAGAAACCCACCAAATCATATAAACAAACATTTTAGCCAACTCATGAACATCATAGATAGAACAGATAAAGATCAGGGTAACTACTAGGTTATCAATTTCTAATTTGTTCTTTTGCTTACCTTCGTGGTGCAGAAACTGAAGCTTTGGGTCTCGACAGCAAGCAGAAATGGAGGTGAAATAGTAAACGCCTAAAAAAGGAAAGAATTGTTTCCCCAAAAAAGAAACGGGCGTGGCCGCAATCGGACGGCCAATAATGCAGGCAGGGTAATAGATGTGATCTGCATCGTTTATTTCTGTCTCGGTTTAGCCTAGAAAATATCTTTTACACAATGTCGGTTATAACTCATTTTGACCTGTTTACATGGACGATGATTCTACTTCCAGCAAGTTTACCAAATGGCTCTCTCCATCTTTATCTCCAGTCCCACTTGGTGCTATTCTTCATTGTCACTCTAATATATCTTAACCGAGATTCAGGCATATATAGCTGCGGTTCCATTTATATTCAGCTCTGTTCTTGGGTCACCTGGTAGTCCTTTCGTACATACTAGGCAATTTCTCCAGCAGCATGGTTTGATTGCTTGCTAAGTTTTATACATTCATCGTACATTTACACTAACAGGCAGATCATTTCAATCACAAACACTGCGGATTTGTTTGCTAGCTAAGTTTTATACATTCATTGTACATTTACATTAACAGACAGATAATTTCAATCACAAACCCAGGCCCAAAGCCGTCCTCTTCTCCTTTGCTCAATCACCGTTCTGCAGCAAATTGAAGCAAAAACATGAGAAAAAACAAACTTGAACGCAGAAAAGAGCAATTAGCACCACAGACATTCTCACTGACCATGAAAAACAAAACAAAAATGAGAATAATAGCTCGTTCAAAGCAAGTACTGTGCCATAAACCAAAGGCTACAGATGTCCTCTATTGTCCAAAAGTGAAATCTACCACCCAAAACCTATCCCTGGCTCACATGTTCCTTTCTAACCAACTATTACATAACGCAAGAGTTTTCCTGCACCGTCAACTTCTAATTACAATATATAGTTGTAAGTCTACTTGCCACAATATAAAACGAGATGCATTTTATAGTCAAAATATCAATCTACTTGATAATCATATATCCTCAAATGAACATTAATTCCAACATTAAGCAATACATGATCAGCACGCAAGCATTGGCCTTGCACATCAGCCTCTTTTGGAATTTCCTTTCCTGACAAAGAAAAGAAAATAATGACATGTTATAATTTTCCTCAGAGGTAAGGCTTTTCAAACTAAAGCCTAGATTGAACTCAACCTCTGCCTCTGCTTAGTAGGAACGCTAAACGTACTAAGCAGAGTTATCCAAAACGCAGAGGTGTTCTTCCTCCTCACAGCAAAACCCAATAACCCAGGATCACTTTCTTCTTCCCCTTCCCGCCCCCTGTTCACAATCCCAAATCTCTTCACATGCACCAAATACAAAAGTCCTGCATCAAAAGCCATTATTGCTATACGACAAAAGCAATTTGAAACCTAACCAGCCCAGCAAACTGAACTGATTAATTGAAGGCACAAACCTTGTACACATGTTGCTAAATTTGAACGATGATGGTGATTCTACAAAACTTTGTGACACAAAATCGTATCCATTGACCTAGCTAACTCAAACACGCAATTCCTAAATTTCAAACATGCAAAAATCAGAGCTTTGCAATTCAGATACAAGCCCCTAAACCTAATAAAATTCTCAAAAATCAGAGGAACAAAACTCATGGTGATGAAATTGTACATAAAACCCCTAATCGAATAATCCCAAAGGGCCGAACCCATCAAAATAGACAGCAAAATTTACATAAAGAAGTTACCTTTTACCTTTGAAGATTGAAACTCTGAAGGTGAAACGGAAATTCCCAAACTGGGAACAGACTGAAATTGAGGGAGGGATTAAGCTCAAATCAGGAGAACGGGTTTCGGACGATGCCTAGGAATCAAGGTAGTTATAAAAACAATGGATTTCTAATTCAACTATCCGGAAAACCCAATCGATCAACACATCCCTTCCTCCTCTGTAGACTTTCCTTCAGCAAACCTCCTCCTCCTTCTTCTTCTGATTGGTGGCGAAAGGTCCTGATTACATTCTTCTACCTCCCGCCTATCGATCATCCCTCTCTCTCTCTCTCACACTCTGGAACTATCGGAGCAAGCAAACAAAACAAAGAGGCAGTCAAACAAAAAAAAAAAACAAAGAGGCAGTCAGGGGCAAAACAGTCAAAGCCCAGCGTCAGGGGCAAAGTTGTCCAATAACTTGGGCCTGGCACTGGAATTGAACTCCGAATGGTATAGTGATGTCTAGTTGAGACTGTTGAGTTGAGATTGGTTAACTGCATCTTGTTCTTCGGTCGCCAGGTTGCCGTTTAGTGCCGGCGTCATGTTTTTTTTTTCTTTTTTCCTTTAACAAAATTAGTCAAACTTAGCAAAAAAATCAATTAACCAATCAAATTTATTAAACAGTACTCTAATGTCTTTTTTTTTTTTTAAAGGAAAAACGACAAACCATATTAAGTGAAAAATGAGGGTTACATGAAGCGATGCAGAAGCATTGAAGGAACACAATAAAGTATAACGAGATGCACAAAAGCATCTATAAGAAAGAAAAAAACAATAAAGGATAATAAGACTTCACCTATTCCATTCAATTTACAACTTACAATTAAAACTCGTATTCAACAATAAACTTCACCTTTTATAAAAACACATGTACAAGAATGAAACGTAAGAAACAAAGATCAAAACCAAGTCCATGTAATCAAACTCAACTCAAACCCTATAATTGATCATCTAAGTTATGAGAAAGAAGTTGATCATGTGAAACATTCGATGATCATCTAAGTTATGAGAAAGAAGTTGATCATGTGAAACATTCGACGCAAATGATTTCCCATATTTTACTTTCCTTTACTAATTCACCTAAGTGACAGCACCTAGATCAATCCTATTAAACACGCAATCATAGTCTAGAAAGCTAGCTAATCAAAACAAGTTCAACGCAAGAAGCATAGAAAAAGGTTATCAACTTAAGTGCACAACCTAGTTATGAATAAGTTCACCTATTTGCAATCCTCTTCAATTGAATTCGACATTTGTCCAAAGCCTTTACTACTTGTGATTTAGGTTCACAAAACTAGTAGGTGAATCGTTTACCTAAATCTAGCACCAATTACATGCAAATCCTATAAGTGTCGACCCAAATAAGATAAACATATAAAAGTTTTCTGTCAAGCAAATTCAATCGAACAAACTCACATAAGCAACTTAGAATCACAATCATAGAATGCGAAAACTTTATTTAAACATAGAAATTGGGCTTAAACTTTGCCCTAAACATTATTGTTAACTAGAAACAAATTCCTACGAAATCAAACAAGGAAATCAAAAGATTATAAGGAAAAATAATGAATTACACCGTGAGTTGGAGATGGAGATGGAGAGCTTGAACGTTGGAATCTTGAATCTTGGAAGCAAATCTTCAAGGTAGATGATGGAGGCTAGGATCTTCATGGCTTCTTCTTCTTCCTCCTCTCCTTGCTTGAAAACGCAGAACTTTGCAACTAGAGAATGGAGAGAGAGAGAGAGCTTTGACGTTATGGAGGATTTTCTGAATGAGAAGGTGTGTGTAAAACGTCTAGCATAGGGGGGTTTATATAGGGGTCGGCCAAGCTTCATGATCTTTCTTTTAATTTCCCAAGGAATTAATCTGATAATGCCACACAGCTTCGACCAATCACGTAGCGTCACGTCAGCTCTGTTGTGTCATCCAACCAATCAAAAAGCTCCAAAATCAATCCCTAATATATTGTTGCTGAAATTCCAAGGATTATTTCTGATTTTATTCATAAATTTCGGCCAAATATCTAGGCATGAACCTAGACAATATATCTGGATGCATTTTGGACCTTTTTTCCCATAAATCTCTCCATGCCTTTATCCTTAATGTCCTCCCCTTGATTTTCTCTTGATTTTCACATTAATACTGCAGATTTTAATTCCTTAATTTCAGCCAACATATCTTGAGGGAATTGAGGAACGAATCTGGACTTGTTTTGAGCCTTATCTTGTTGCACAATCCCTTGAAACTCTCCCAAGATTTTCTCAACGTAATCTCCTTGATTCTCTCATTGATTTTCACATTATCTCCATCATTTCCCATGGCAAAAATCAGATTTAATCTCCCATAATATCTCACAAGTCATCTTCAAGTCATGTGGTCTCCTAATGCCTTCAGGTTTCCTAGCCTCATCAGGATTCCTGCGTTGACTGGGATTCCTAGTTGGACTAGGAAAACTTCATTTCTTCATTTCAGCTCATTTCTGCATCCCTTGTGCCTTGCCTTTGTTATCTCCAATGTCTCACATCCTTCATGTGTCTTTAAGCTCTTTTCCTTGTCATTTATTCCAATGTACCTAGAAAATAAAAACTAAATTAAAAATGATGAAGTAAAGGAAATAATTAAGAAAAATATGAGGAAATAATTATTAAAACGTCGCATAAAAATGCTCCTATCACAACTCCACAGCAATGATGGACTCATGGGATGGAGTAGAGGTTTATGGGTTACGCTTGACTTGAATTTGGAGGAGAAATGAGGAATAATAGCCATCTTCACTCTATTTGTGTAGTGAACTGGTGCTGACAATAAAAATGAAAACATGTACGTACCCGAAAATTGCAATAATTAGAGTACATGTATGAGTTCTTAGTTTCAAAATAAACATTTGGAATGAGATCACCAACTTAGTATGGATTCTTTTCTTTCTTCTTTTTCTCTTTTGATGAAACAAGTGATAGGAATAGCCTCCTTAACACTCCAATATATTAAACAAAGAACATGAAATAATGAGGTAGGGGACCAAATCAGCAGGCCCTTTAAACCAAGAATCATATAAAATAAGTTTTCAGTGAGTTACAACTTGTTGATTAACTAGCCTAACTAATATTGTGGAGGTGACGATTTCAAGTCTCACTGGCATTAGGGATGAGTTTAGTGGAAAAAAAAAAAACATAATAAGTTATTGAAACCTAAATTAAAGAAGACCAAAATATCACTATTACAATGCGTCAAAATAAAATTGTAAAGGATATCTCACCACATCAAATTAGCATGGTTAGTGAGGCAACAACCTCTGGAATCAAGAACCAAACAAAGTATGTATGTTAACAAAACCTAAATTGATGACACCCAGAATGTTACTATCAAAATGTGACAATAGAATATGGAGGGATTATCACACGGTTCCCACCATATACCAACTCAACATAGTATGGTTATTGAGGTGACACATTTTTTGAATCAAGAACCATACAAAATAAGTTAAAGCAACTTAAATTGATGAATACCCCATAAAGTCACTCTTATGATGCCACAAAATAAAATTGGGAGGGGTATCTCGATCACCACACCATATTGGTAGGACTACTGAGTGACATCCCACTAAAAGTATATAATTATTTTGTAAACTTTCTTCGAAACTTACCTTGTTAGAATAAGGTGATGACGTCTAAAATTGGGGTGATGGTAAATGTGGGTTCGTAGCAAATGCAAGTGATAGCGACTCTACGCGGTGGTAGATCAAAGGTGGCAATGTCGTTTCTAAACGAAAAATATAAAATTTCAAACAAAAATTCGTAAAGCAGAGATATTTATGAACCAAACAAAGAGCGTTGAATGTTAGGTAGCATTTCTCCATCAATAAGTAAAGAATAAAGGGGCCTAGCTACACTCATGTACTAACCAGTAAATTTACAAACCCAGGTCCACTCACCTCCAATGAAAACCTGCCACGTCAATCTGGTCTCCCATTTTACAAGCTCAAATGACCAAAATGACCCCGGCCCATTGGTTCAGACAAAGCTGAAATCCTTCGTACAAGTAATTGACTGGTTTATTGCAGAAAATCGAGTCACAGGGTCGGTTTGGAGTGTACAAAAGCTACTGCAACTGCCATTTCTGGCAACTAGTACAAATGCCTCTTCAGATTCTTTGCCTCGTTTTCTCTGCAATTTTCGGTGAGTCCCTTCTGCCTCTTTCGTCTTCCGTTCCAGCATTTTCGACCTGAACCGAATATGGGTCTTTCTTGAGGCTGGGGTTTTTCGGTGAGAATGTGTAAACCTTGTGAAATTGTAGTTGGGTTTTTGAGAATTTGGGAATCGATGGACTACTGCATTTAAGAATCTCTTTTCGTTTCCTGCATTTTTGACATGAACAGAGAATTGGGTTGTGTTGAGGGTGTGCTTTTGCTGTCATCAACAAAGGGTTGTTTTCAATTTCCATTCTCAATCTTTATGCTGCTCAAAATTTGTTCTTAGTAAATTTTTTCTGTCATTTTTGGCTGATAATGTGGAATAACTGTCCAAGATTAGTGCATTAATTGTCCAAATTTCGTTCATGATTTTTTTTTTTTGTGGGACATGTGTACTGTTCTTTGTTTGCTGATTATACAGAAGAGTACTGTAGGTATGTGGGGTTAAGATCTGAGTTTTCGATTAGTATTTCAACTCTAGCAAAGTGTCCCACAATGCTCGATTTGAGATCAGGCTATATTACTGCATTTGTAGAAGTTGGGGAACTTCCTGACCTTGACACCATTTGTTCTTATGATTAGTGTGCCTGTAATTCTGTGTTTCTTTTCGTAGTTGATATAAGTAACTTATGTCTTTGTTTGTAGGCATAGACTGTGGTGAAGAAAGGAAGTGTTTGTTTTGGGGATTTAGAAGCACACGTAAGAGCTTATTGTGATCACATTTCGTTACCACCTTCGTTTACCCTATGAAGTCTGGGATAACTTCTGTTTCTAACAATAGACTCTTTGTTTATCAGGCGTTAACAACCTTGACAGCCACAGGCATTGATAACTTCCAGATTGCAAAGTATTGGTCGTGTCAGCTACGAAGCCAGAGTCCTCTGCTTCAGGAATTCTGTAAGTTCCACATTTTAGGTCACTAACAGAAGTTGTTGGATGATTAGATGAAGTGTTACTACTTTAGGTTTTACCTGATTTGTTATGTTATACCATTGTGAATACATATACCTTAGTGATTGCTCTGTCTTCAGGTTCTTGAGCATTTCATTTTGGGAGTTGGAAACTTGGAATGAGGGTTGTAATGGGGTTGCAGCAGTTGGAATCATCGAGAACAATTGAACAGCTAAGCGGTAGCCATTCTGAGGAAAGATTGGGAAGATTGTCCTTGGAAAATGGGCCCGAGTATAAGAGACCCAGAGTCTCTGCTATTCGTGACTTCCCCCCTGGGTGTGGACGGTATGCAACTTCAGTTGGTACTTCTAATGGCATTGGTATGGACATGACTGTGGCTAAAAAATATCCTCCTCAAAGAATAGTAGAATATGTTCGGGATTTCCCACCTCAATGTGGAATAAATATATGTTTCGAGGCCAAGGCTTTTGATGATGTGAAAAAATCAGAAGTGGATGTTCAAGATGAAGAGCTTCACAACAGTGAATTGAAAGCAGATGTTTCTCAAGTCAATGGTGGCAACTTTCTACCTAGTAATATGATGGAACGGAGGATGGAAGGTCCAAAGGAGAAGTCTTTTGATATATCTAATTCTCATAACCATCTGCTTGAAGAAGATGTTGAGAGTTCAGAACTGAAATTGAATAAAGTAATTCCGAACTTGAAGCCTGCATCACATCCTTCCTGGTGGAAGGGAAAAGTGGCCCACAAGTCTAAACCAGGAGGAGGTATAAGTGAAAGACAGGGAGAGAAACCTGATTCAAAGCTTCAGCTAGAAAGATCTAAAGATGCTTGGAGGACAAAAGTTGGCCCAGAGATTGGAGGACACTCTAAAAAGAATATTCATTCAATAGCAGGGAAGACTACTGGTTTTGGTCAGGCTAGTTCTAGCAGCAGCCTTCATGATAATAACACGGATGCCATCCGAAAAAAGGTGACAGAGACGTTGGGTCGTTTCAAAGCTCTTTGTAGACAACTGGAATATGACAAGTCAAAGGAAGGAGGAACTCCACTCAGAAGGGTCGATTTAAAAGCTGCAAAGATTCTCAAGAAGGAAGGAAAACATATAAATACTGGCAAACAAATCTTGGGACATTTCCCCGGTGTTGAAGTTGGCGATGAATTTCATTACAGGATTGAACTTAATATTGTTGGCTTACATTACCCAACTCAAGGTGGTATAGATTATGCAACTTTTGGTGGGAAGATGCTTGCAACTAGTATTGTTGCATCTGGGGGATATGCTGATGATTTGCATAATTTGAATTCCTTGACTTACACGGGCCAAGGAGGAAATGTGATGCATCCGGATAAGGAACCTGAAGATCAAAAGCTTCAACGGGGAAACCTTGCTTTGAAGAATAGCATGCATGCAAAGACTCCTGTTAGAATGATCCGTGGTTCTGAATCATCAGATGGAAGAACTAAATATTATATATATGATGGACTATATTTGGTAGTGAAGTGTTGGAAGGAAATGGGGCCTCATGGTAAGCTTGTTTTCAAGTTTCAACTAGACAGAATTGAGGGTCAGAGCTTGCTACGAAAGAAATAACTTCAGAATTTAGCATTACAACACATTATCTAGCTCGTATTTGGATATATCGTGCAGTTTTTCAGCTGTTCCTTCTCAACTCTATTACCAACAAGGCAACACCAGCTGAGTTCGTGCAAGATGAGGTCCTTTTCTTGGTGAATGGACTGTTTGTTCTTTTCTTTGCTCCGTATTGCTTCAGTTTTTTGTTATTATAAAATTCGGATTATATTTGTCCAAATCGTGTTCGTTTGTTTCAAGTGAACCAGTTACCAACAAATATTGGAATTCAGATTATGTTGCTCATTTACAGCTTAAAAACTTCTTACGTACGTAGTGCTTTTACCTAATTTTGAGAGGGAAATTCCAATATTTCAAATAAACTGATGTTTACCAAGTAACTAGTGGAAGGCAATTGAAAAATAGTATTAATTCAACAAAACATCCATGGTCACTTTCATTCCATCTTTGTGTCATTGTGTGGGACTGGGATCTATGATTGCTTTCTGGGTTGGTTATGTAAGAAGTAATTTGGACAAACAAATTAATTACCTCAAGCATTGACAGTAATTGTGACTACGCAGAATAAGTTACTAAGAGATCGATTTGTAATTTTAGACCTTGACTAAGTCTTGTGTTATCTGGATAGAATGCAGGATAAGGTAACTTGAAATGGCCTTAATATCAGGTCAGTTATAGGTAATGTGGTTATGGGATAGAGTTAGAGTAGGACTCAAACACTTTTGATGGGTTAGTGGATTGACATACTCTAAGCACTATATAAAGGGGGTCCCTGCAGTAGCTTCAGTACGTGAGTTAAGCACTCTTCCCATTGAGAGTTGACAATAAGCATTTTGCAGAAGATCTTCTTTTACTAGCTCCAGTCTTCATCCTAGCTAGCTGCCTCAGTTCATCAGAATGGATCCTCAAGGCAGTGGTACTTGAAATTTGATTCTGTGATTAGTGATTTTGGCTTTATAGAGAATCAGGTAGATGAATCTGTTTATATGAAATCAGAAGGTAAAAACTATACTTTTCTGGTTTTGTATGTTGATGATATACTTTTGGCTAGCACGGATACGAACATGTTGAAGAAGACTAAGTCTTTCTTGTCTAAAAAGTTCGACATGAAGGATTTAGGTGAGGCATCCTTTGTACTAGGGATTGAAGTCAAGAGAGATAGAGCTAGAAAAGTTTTGGGGCTGTGCCAAGAGAATTACATTAACAAGGTGCTGAAACGTTTTGACATGTCAAACTGTTCTGGAGGACCGGTACCTATGACTGAGGGTGACAAGCTGAACAAGGATCAATGTCCTAAAACTGAAAGTGAGAAAGAAAGCATGAAGAACAAGCCTTACGCTCAGTTGGTTGGTACTTTGATGTATGCACAAGTGTGCACAAGACCTGACTTGGCCTATGCAGTTGGCATTTTGTAAAGGTTTCAGTCAAATCCAGGCTGTGAGCACTGGATTGGGGGGAAGAAAGTGCTTAGGTACCTTCAAAAGACCAAAGGTCATATGCTGGTCTATAGAAGAGTCAAGGAATTGGAGGTGATTGGCTATACAGACTCTGATTTTGCTAGTAGCTATCCACATTCAGGAAAGTCTACTTCATGTTATGTGTTTATTCTTGCTGGAGGAGCTATAGTGTGGAGAAGTGTTAAACAAACACTTACATCAACTTCAACTATGCAAGCTGAGTTTATATAGCAATATATGAGGGTGTATGTGAAGGCTTATGGTTGAAAAATTTTCTGGTGCAAACAAACATAGTGGCCAGCATTGTTTCAAGGCCATTGAAAATTTATTGTGACAATTCAGCAGCTGTTTATTTTACCAAAAATAATAAGAGGTCAACTAACTCCAAGCATATTGATCTTAAATACTACAGTGTTAGGGAGAGAGTTAAGCATGGAGAGATTGAAGTGTTGAAGATTAACACTTTATCTCAACTAGCTGACCCCTTCACCAAGGCTCAACTAGCTGACCCCTTCACCAAGGCTTTGACAGTTGCAGCTTTCACTCAACATATCACTGAAATGGGAATTTTACCTGCTTTGGATTTTTGATTCTAGTGGGAGTAGTCACAGGATTAGTGGGAGTAATATTGCCACTGTTTTTGGATTGTATGTTTATTTTTCAGTTGCTTTCATTGTATTCTTGAACTGAAAATTGTTACTAAGATTTTCTTTTCTCAGTTTTGAAGTTAATAAAGTTGATATTTTTATCCATCATTGCTGCAGCATATTGTTTTTGTTTTGAGCTCATGTTTTAAGTTATTCCTCTGTGAACAATCTGTGTTTAATTATTTTTGGTTGATTGTTTTGAATTCAGAAGGAATAGTTCAGTCTAGAACTGAATGAACACATACGGAAGCTTTCGTATTGGAAGTTGTGTTGAGGCTCAGCATACAGAGCCATAAGGAGGACCAATTGTACATGCAAAAATGTGAGTCCAGTTCATATTATGTATGTACTTACAGTTCACATTACCAGAAGTGATATATAGTTTGATATCTACATTGTTAGTGATGCTAAGTTTTCTTTGTCATTCTGCATTGTGGTTGTTGAACTTGAGTACCACTGGTTTACAAGTTATAAAATTGCATTGAAGTCTCATGTGCACTAAGGATAGTGACTACATCTGATCTAACATGATTTCTTGTCAAGTAATTAATAGTTGTCCAAGTGGGAGAATGTAAGAAGTAATTTGGACAAACAAATTAATTACCTCAAGCATTGACAGTAATTGTGACTACGCAGAATAAGTTACTAAGAGATCGATTTGTAATTTTGGACCTTGACTAAGTCTTGTGTTATCTGGATAGAATGCAGGATAAGGTAACTTGAAATGACCTTAATATCAGGTCAGTTATATGTAATGTGGTTATGGGATAGAGTTAGAGTAGGACTCAAACACTTTTGATGGGTTAGTGGATTGACATACTCTAAGCACTATATAAAGGGGGTCCCTGCAGTAGCTTCAGTACGTGAGTTAAGCACTTCCCATTGAGAGTTCACATTAAGCATTCTGCAGAAGATCTTCTTTTACTAGCTCCAGTCTTCATCCTAGCTAGCTGCCTCAGTTCATCAGAATGGATCCTCAAGGTTTGCTTCTATTATCTTAGTCTTGAGCTTGGATATATTGAGTTGCTTTTGTATTGGTTGTAATGGCTGTTGTGTTTAAATGTTTTGTGGCTTAATAGTATTACTTGATTGTAATGGAAGGTTTTAACAGGTTATAAATACGAGATTTGTTGCACGTTTCTGTCTTAAGATAGATAAAGAGAGTGATTGTTTCTGCGCTCCATAACCATGAACTTTGTCCTTTTTACTCGCTAATTTTTCTTTGGATAATAACTGGCTAGCTGCACCCTGCTGTACAGCCAAGTGATGCTTACTCTGGACTGTGTCCTTTTTGAATGAATTTGCTGCCCTGCTTCAGTTGCTCAATGATAAATTGGTATGTTACCACCTTATATATTAAGAGCTTTTTCACTTCTCTTATGTGCTGATCATTATAGTTGTATGCAATCGATGTATAGAAGTTTCCAAAGTACACAATGGACACTGTCCCGGGATGGAACATGCCCACCCACCCATGATTTAGGTTCGGGTTTGATATGCCAACTTCTACTGCAACAATTAGGTGAAGGACTGTTCGGCTCCTCTAGTTCCGAACGCTAGGCTCCTGAGTTTGGTAATTGGCCCCGAGTTTTTGGTAGAACTAGGCCATTCGTACGGATACTGGTGTGACACTGTATGAGGATATGTTCTAGAGGAAGTTTCAGGTGAGCATCCATACTACCCCTTCTCATCCCCTATTTGGCTTGCTGGTGAACGTCTAGCTACCTGAGATGGTATAAGGACAAAAGGGTTCTTTTTAGACCGACAGAGTCAGATAAGAACAATACGTCAAGGAAACTTCTTGGTTGTAGAAGCGGATGATCCATAACCTTTTAAGTTAGTGGTGTAGTACGTAAGACATTTTTCTTCAATAAGTATTGGCAAAGGTCTCAAATTGGATCTCACTTTCCGTCAATAAAAAATAATGTAAACTATATTATAATAATAGTTCGTTTGTATAGAGATTTGTTTTATATTAAGAAAAGTCCATCTCCAATTCTCCATGTTCATTTTGGTGAGACAAGATGGGAGAGTTATGACTTGTGATGAATCAATTGCATATTGGTGAGACAAGATGGGAGAGTTAATGAACTTGTGATGAATCAATTCTATGAAGGACAGGGTCTACAAAACGTGGTGTGTAGTAAAGAAGAGTTAACGAACGAACGTGTTGACTTTTGAGTCCATGGAGGGATGTGTGGACATGGGTGTGCTTGAGCATTGAAGGCATCCATGCGTAGTAATTTTTTGCAGCTCGAGCTTCTAAATTAAGTAGGTTATTAATGAAGGTGAATGAGATTTAGACCAAGGCAAAAAGCTAGGTCAAAAATCAAATTCTTCTCTAATTTTCTTGTTTCTATCTCAAACTAGGCCTATCCATAAACTCTAGCTAGCTAGGTTACCTAAGTTAATCAGGTCACTTTAAGAAACGATACATAAAGCCACGTTTGAGCGTGTACGGTTTCATCAATTTCTTAGTCAAAATGGAGGGGATCAAATGTCTTAACGCTAACGCTAAGTTTAATTGTATCCCACATCCTCCAAGACCTTTACTAGCTATCATCAATTAATTATAAATACACATTAGATATGAACTAAATACATTTCAAAAGAATGGTAGTTAGCAAGCAAGCGGCTCGACATCATTATCAGAAGATGATGATACATGGTAAATTGACATCAGACTAATCCCATCAAGCACATACAAATCTAGACAATATAGATTAACGGTGAGATCCAAACTAAGTCGTAGCCTTCAATTAGAACTGACTAGTTATCGGTTATAATTGCTTAATTAACCAATCCTTTTAAGTTGCCTATTGTGGAATCTTGTTGCGCGCTGAAGAAGCTAGACAAAACGTTTAACAATTTTCTGCTCCATAAGCTTTGTGTGAGAGGAGCATCTGCTGTTACTCAATGCAAGTAGCTGAAATGGTCTTTCACACTTGAGGTATGGCTCAATAATTGAAGTAATGAATCCACGCACTAGCGTCTATTATTGAAGTCCTTTTAATGGCCGAGCTGATTCCTTTAATGTATCTTGATGACTGATTCATCAAAATGTGGGATTCAGATCCTCTCCTTAGCGTCCTTGCATGGTTATCCTTGACTTCTAATATGGACTGTTAATATAGATCCTTTCATCATAATGTCAATAGTACTCACCCAGTGAATGTGAGCATTTTATACTAAATATATCTAAAGCTACCCACCAACTGTCTGACAGTTTAAGTAACAATTCTGCACACAAGTGTTTGTTAAAAGCTTAAAATGGCTCTGAGGATTTCTTGTTTCTGAACAACCATAGCCACAAGTGTTTGTTTAAGCAACACATGTCCACATTTATTCATTTCCATCAATTCTGATCAATCAAATCAAAGAGATACATTAATGAGATTGAAACAGAAACATAACAGAATGTATGATATTCAGGACTAACTAGGAATTAATCCTCCTAGTTAGGAACTGTGACAATCACTGAAGCACCCTCCTGATCAGCTGATGATGGCACTGCCATAACAAGTCCACCAGAAATGAATCCAAACCAATACGAAACAGTAGCCGGCTTATTCCCTTCATGAAATTCGACCTCCTTTGCCCCGAAATAATCCCAATCCGCTTCAGCAATTAGGCTCAGTTTCGGCTTAGCAAGTCCTTCTTTTTGAAAATTCTCAACCTTGATTGCACTGCAGGATGAAACGTTGATCTTCACAAACAATTTCCCAAAACCAAACTTGCTCTCTGCTTCTTCAACACAAAGTTGCAATGCATCATCGTTCTCCGAGTCCGCCTTCTCAGCTGCAACATTGAAGATCATTGTCTTGCCACATTTTTTGCTCGGAATAGAGACAAATATTTTCTTGCAGGAATTTCCACTTTTTTCAACATGTGGGAAGTTATAAAAGGGTGTCGCAGGTAGACTCTCGTCTGAAAGCAGATTGTGGTGGATGTTAGCCCATTTCTTGAGAAAATTGTCTTTGAACAAAAGATCTGCTAGAAGAATACTGCAGCTAATTCCTACTGATCTCCCTCCACACTGAAAATATGTCACCTGAAAACAAAACAAAAGATAGTAGTGAATTCAATATATCCCAAAAACAAAAACGAAGCAAGAAATCCAGTGCCAAGTACCTGAACATAAAAGAGAGGAGAGTACTGAGGACTTCGTTCATCAATAGTTTTCCAAAACACAAGTTTATCTTCTGTATCCTCCATGCTGTCCTTGTAAGACAGAAACTCAGCCATGGTCATCGGAGTACGAGTTTCGACGAGTCTAACGCCGCTGTCATTTGCCACAATCTCCAACTCTCCCCCATCACTCGTGCGTAAACGGCCAGCAAATAGCGGTTGCTCCAGCAACGCCCTCGAAAGTGATTCCTTGATCCAACCAGCATGGAGCCAACGTGAGTCCTCTTCGGTTGCTTTTGTGTAGTAGAGAACTATGTGCAGGCACTGTTGGAATATTCCCAAACCGACGGGGTCTGCAGCCGACACTTGGCGTGCCGGCCGCGGATCGGTGATCTTGAAGGGCATTACAGACTGGACGGATTCAATGTGTGCTTCTGGGAGGAGCATGGTGACACCATTGGACAATGTCATCTTGAGAGGAACTGCTAGAAAGGTATTACCAAAAGGACAATATAAACATTATTAATATATGCAGATATAGGGAGTGGTCGCGTTTGAGATTACCTAAAATCCCCCCTATTTATATGCATGGAATTGAAAGTGCTTGATTTCCCATTTTCTTGTCAAACATTTTGATATGGTTCGTTGTTCACATGAAGAGCTTTTAGCCTCTTGTTTTTGTTGCAACACCCGTAAATTCTAGCCACTCAAAACTGTTCGATAACAACTAGACGAGGTTCAACTGTTCAACACATTATGAAATCCACACAATTCCCATTTTTGTCTAAAATTGAAGAACAAAATTA
Source organism: Rosa rugosa (assembly GCF_958449725.1). NCBI lineage: Eukaryota > Viridiplantae > Streptophyta > Magnoliopsida > Rosales > Rosaceae > Rosa > Rosa rugosa. Next base: position 39,400,898 of record NC_084823.1, read on the forward strand.
CTCTTTTTGGGTAATTAGGCCAGTACCTTTCAATACATTCAATAATTTGGAGGCCCGAGTTACCTACTTCCCTTTTTTTTTTTTTTTTTGAATAGAGGTTTGGAACTAGGGATGGCATTTTAACCCATAAGAGCAAATGCACAGCAAACCAATTGGATGACCAATTGGAGAGAAAGAAGGAAAAGTGGAATGCAGTGGCAATAAATTGCCGGACTGACTGCAAGTTTTTTGGGGGCCCCACCTGCCCAGGCAGTTGGATGACCAAGGATTAGCAAATGGATTGCCCAACCATTGGTGGTGGGCTCCACACCCACATGGGCCTGCTGCCAACGGCTGTTTTTTTTTTTTTTAACTGTCTTTTGTGCAACGGTCACTTAATTGTGGTTGTTGGATCATGTGATCCAATGGCTGCAATTAATTGACAACAGTAAGATTTTTTCTACCCTAAAAAATAATCCGAATGGTAAAAAAATAATCAGAATTTTTTTTTCAAATAATCCGAATGGTAACTGACCATGTAACTGACCAAGTAGCTAACCAAGAGAAGTAACTGACCATGTAACTGACCAAGAGAAGTAACTGACCAATTGTCATAGATATATATTTTTTTTATCATAACGATAACTTTTTTTTTTCCGAGAACGATATTTATACTTGATATACAATTTTATTTATTTTTAAAACTTATGCATTATTTTTTTATTAAATTAACATTGTATGATTAATCTAATTGTTAATTGTTTAGTTAATTAAATTATAAGTTTAATGAATTATTCAAATTTGAAGTGTGAATAGTGGATTGGCAGGCAAATTGCCTTTCATTGGTGCATTGTATAAGCTGGAGGCAATTGCTAATTTGGGATGAATAGTGGATTAGTAGTACCAATTTTTGGGATGAATAGTGGATTAGTAGTACCAATTTGGTTGGCAAATCAGCAATTGCCCTTGGTTCATGGGTGCATTTGCTCTAAGTATGGGTACCCGTGGGTATATTTTTACGAGTATGAGTACCCATTTACGGATTTTGGGTGAGTATGGATATTTAAAAAAAATACTTTTAAAATACCCATAAAAAAAGGGATGGGTATTCGTATTACCCGTGGGTACCTATGGGTAATAAACTAATAATACCCAGAGTTTTTAGTTTTTGAAAATCAAATCCGGTCTACTCTCTCTCCCTCTCTCTCTCTAAAAACCAAATCCGACGAAGACTCCGATCTCTACAGTTGCCTCAAGGCTCTTAAGCACTTGGCGTCCGACTGATAACAGTAGCAATTTCAGTGAGGATTTCGAGTCTCTTCCGATCTGACACCGGATGACCACCATGCCTTCCGATTTGTTCTTGTTGGATCTCGGATTCGGGTTTGGCTCCGACAAACAAGCTCACATTGATTGGTATTAAAGAAGTGATTATAGATAAGATGTGAAATAGCTGGTTCTGTACATGGATTGTAAAGTGAAGGTGAAGGAAGGTGACGATCAAGGTAAGAGAGAAAGATCAAGGTGAGGGTGATGATCAAAACCTCCCTTGAGTTTGATAAATTGTATGGGGTTTTGAGATTGGGGAGTAGGAGAAAGGTGGAGCCGCCGTTGCCGTTGGATAGAAGTTCGTTGGGAAAAGAAGGATCATGGCATGAAAGGATTAATTTCTTAAAAATCCTGCCTTTACTAGGCCTTTAAATAAATAAATAAAACTACGGGTAAAAATGGGTTGGGTAAATACTAAACACCCATACCCACAAATTATTTTGTGGGTAATACCCATTACAAAGTATTTTTGAGTGGGTATTACCCATAGGGTATTATCCAAAGGGTAGAAATGCCAACTTTCTTTAGAATCTAGTCTAGTTGGGAAGGCTTAGTCTCACGCCTGACCTTACTTTTTTTATTGACCAAAAGACAAAAGTTTGAACTCTTATTTTAAACTAATCAATATAAAAATAAAATAAAAAATTTAATGAACCGAAAGTAAAGATCGAGGAGTATCAAATGGTCACAGTTTCAACAAGACCGAGAGTAAAAGAGAAGCAGAAGAGATGAAAAGACAAAAGGTAAAAGATAGGGTAAAAGGTAAGCGTCTAGTAGAAAAAGGTCTGCAGTTATTGCTAGTTTGGTGAGACTAAAAGATAGGGTATCTTGCCGCCGCCCTGATACTAGGGTTTTCTTACCCATGGTACTAGAGTTCAATTCACGACCGATCTGTCCTTGGCCCTTCTTGGCTGAGGGTGGGACGTCGCAGCCCAAATCTTATGCTTCTATCATACATCAGGCAGCCATTCCCATCTCAGATTTGCCCGTGCCTAAGGTCAATGATGGGAAAACATCAATCACCATTTCAGAGGAAGGTTATCAAGCAGGCTTGGATAAATGCAAACATATGCTTCTGGGACGTCTTCAATTGGCCTCTAGCGACAAGCCTTATACTCCTATCGATCTACAACGGAAACTTAGTCTTTTTTGGAGCAATCTTGGCTGCTGGAAAATTATTCCCATGGGAAAAGGTTTCTACACTTTCAGTTTTGCTTCGGAGGAGTCAGTCTCTAGGGTTTGTGCACAGGGTGCAATTTTTTGAAACCTGGAATGATGAGATTCATGAAATGGGTTCCCAATTTCTCCCCTTCCAATAAATGCAATACTAATGCTCATGGGTGGGTGAAGTTTTGGGATTTGGGTCTGGAGTTTTGGGAGGCTAAGACCTTGTATGAAATAGCTAGTGATATCGGTGTTCCAGTGAAAATTGATCCCAGTATATTAGATCGTAAGTTTGGTTTTTTTGCTAGGATTTTGGTTGACGTTGATCTCTCTTCTGACCTTCCTGTTGAATTGGTGATCAAAAGCAAAAATGGGAAAACTTGTGTGCAAGGTGTAGACTATGAGAAGCATCCTGATCTCTGCTCACATTGTGGCAATGTGGGGCATCGAGTTACCTCCTGCAAGCATGTTCAACTTGCTACTTCTAAGCCAGTTGAGTAGTCAAAAAGTGGTAGAGGTCGATCACGTAAGCAACGTAACAACGATGAGAGGAAGAGGGTTATATCTAAGGTTTATGTTCCTAAGCAACCCAAAGACAATGCTGTGGTTGTTGCTCCTACACCTCTTCCTATAATGGATTGTGGTGAGGGCCCTTCCTTTGTTCAAAATTCACCAGTCACCACTAATCAGATGACTTTTCAAGTGGGAATGGATCTTGCTCCTAGCAGGGAGAAGACTGGTTACTATTGAGCAGCAACTTGAGGAGAATGCCCTAGTCACCGAACAATATGGACTCAGGAACACTCCTTGTGTTAACCCTTTGGTTTCCCATTCTCTAGAAACTGAAAACAGGTTTGATATATTAGCTGATGAACCTAGTGAGCATGTCTTAGAAGACCATAATCACGTGCTCATGGAGCCAATAACGGTTCCTTTGGAGAATTCATGTGGGGTTATGGAGAATGTTTCAAAGGTAAACAATGTTGTTGTAGCAGAGGATGATTTTGTGCCCACTGACACTTTGCTTGCTAATAATCATATAGAATCTACTTTGGCAATACCTGAAACTCAAACCAAATTTTGTTGGGGTGATTTGGAAAATGAAGAACCCCTTGGGCATCGTTGTTCTACTAGATCAAAATTCAATTTTGATAATTCTTGGCTTGCATGATGAAGAGAGAGCAACTTTGGATGAAGAGAATTTTTTTCGTACTCTCCCAAAAGTTTATCACAAGAAATTGAAAACTACACAAGATGGCCAAACGAGTTCGCAATACCCTACTGGAACTCGAACACCTACTGTGCGTCTCAATCTTTGATTTAGCGAGGTAGTGCTGATCTTGCATATGTTTTGGATTGCCTTTGGAATTTTTCTTTTCTTTGAGGAGTTTTGGCTTCACGTCCCCCCCCTCCCTCCTCTCTTAATTATTCTTTTTTTTTTTCTTTTAATAAAAAAAAAAAAGTCTATCAACTACCTAGTTGAATGAAAAAACCCTCCTTCAAGTGGTATTTGGAAATTAAACACTGATGGTGCTTAATTTTATATCTGCTTCAAGGACTAGTGGTGCTGGTGTCATTATTCGAAATGACAAAGGGAAAATTGCGGTAGCCAACACCATTCCTCTCTATGGCATTACCAATATCTTCGCAATTTCAACCCATCTAGCATTGACAAAGGGATATCTTCATCTGAAGGTAGAGTCGTACACGCATGCGATTGTACAGGTGATGCTAGATGGAGAGGAGAGTCTCGTTGTTGATGGGCATCTTTTGGATGGAATCAAGAAGTTGATGAGCCTTTAATTTTACTTCATTTATCTCAACTTATGCTCCTAGAGTACTTGGTTTGATGATGTTTTATTGTGGTTGATTGAATGTCATTGGCCCTATACCTAGCAAAATTGCACATGACATGATAACACGACACGAACACGAATGAATTATAAGGATTCGGTTTGAGGTTTATTGGTTTGGTCTCATATAGGGTCACCATGATAAGAACACAAATTTTAATGGTCTGGTTTAGTATTAATCCATTAACAAGATAAGAACCATTTACATAAGGGTATTCTTGTAAGTTTGCCTCTTTCTCAGTCTAATATATATCAGAAACTGTAATGCATCTCTCTAATTCAATGCATCTCTCTAATTCATTGTAACCTCTTTCTCAATTTTCACAAAAACAACCTCAATTCTTAACTTTCAAAAAGAAAAAGGTAACCCAAATGTATAAAATTTTTGTGTGTGCTTCTTGTGTTACTCTAAGTTTATAAGATTTTGTGTTACTCTGTGTCTTAAACCTGAAATTTTTTTTTGGAAGTTGTCTCTTGTTTTAGTGGATCAACATAATTAAAAATAGAAAGTGATATATGATATGAAGCAAACTACAGACGGTTAAATAGTTAAATGTAATTCATCTTTTTATTGATTTTATTTTATTAAGTGCAATGTTTATAAAACTATACAAAGGGCCCCAAATTGATCAGGGAATGAAATTTCCTACCAATTTCCCATAGAAATTATTGGTGGAAGATTTGAATAATAATTTGGTCGTCAAGTTACTCTTTCTTGGTTGGTGATGATGCTTAGTTTGTCCTCTATCAGTTTAGGCACAGAGCGCAGTGGGATCTCAAATGAATCTCATGAAGGCAATAATCAATTTGGTTATGATGCTTATGGATATAATCAATATGGAGAAGTATATGATCAGTCATCTAGTTGGGTTCATCCTTATTATCCCCTTATAGGGGAAACAGTCGGCAGCTCTAAAGAGATCTATAACTATCATGTTCATCACTACAATTCGCACTATATGGGTCATATGTCTTGGTCTGATTATTGCATTTTCGTAGACCAGCGAGCGGCTTTTCAACCGCCTAGAGTCTCTTTTTGGATGTAGATGAAGTTGACATTCATATGTATTTATATGTAGTTTTAAATTTCTAATAAATTGACTTTTTTCAAAAACGATATTTCCGTACATTGTATCCCCGATATATCCGATATCTCCCTTTTTCAAAGTACCGATATTTAAAACCTTGGTTACTATAACTTTTAAGAGAGAAAATTTGAGGTACACAGGAAAGCAAAATGTGATGGAAAACTTTACAGGTGATAGGTATGCACCACCGTCCAGCCATAAATGTAAACAAGTTGGTATGCGAATGGCGTGACGTTCACTTAATTAAATGCAAAATTGGATTTGGGGTCTAATTAACAACAACTAACTGCCCTCTACTTTGGGGCCACAAGATGTAATTGACAAAATTGTCATATATATGTCAGGTTGTAATCGTGGTTGTAATCCCAAACATAAATAAGGATAACATGACATTCTTCTTCTTTTTTCTTTTGGGAAAGGGGCCGGAGTCCTTTAGGGCTTACAAAATTAGGCTTATGTAGCTGTCTGACTAATTAATTCAACAATAAATTCAAATCTAAGTTTCTTCAATATAGAAAAATCAATAATTAGTCAGTAAGGAGGTTTCAATCACTTCACTAATTACAAAGTACATTTATTTTTATGACAATAATGCAACAACCTTCTAAATTTTCAACCTCCTAGCTTGAAATATTTTAAATTACATTTTCAATTTAAGAAATTCAGAATATGACATTTTTTAAGCTTGACGTGAACAATTACAATATGACCTACTACAAAACTAGCAACCACTATTCACATATTGTTTTTATTTATTTTTCAAGTAATTATATATAAAATTCATTGCTAAGGCTGAAATTGAACAATAAATAACTTATGAAAGAAAAGTATAACAAAATTGGTCCCTAATGCATATATGGTTAATAAAATAGGTTTTCTCTCTTCCTCGAGAAACCCTAAAACCCTGAAATCGGTTTTTTTTTTCTTCCAATTAAGTAATCGAGCTCGTCCGGCGGCGCCCTGACCGGTGCTGGCCTCCTGCCTCGCCGACATCTTGGGGTCTTCTGCGTGACCGGTATTCGATCCGATATGTTTCGAGGGTGCTCCATGGGTGGTTTGTACTCGAGGTAGTTCCAGACGGCTTTCAGCTTGTGTTTTTCTGGTAGCATCTCTAACCAAGATTGGAGGCGTGGTTGTGCTAATCAGGACTGGCAGCATGGGTTCTGAATCGACGGTGGTGCAGATGGTGAGGCGCTAGACCGGCGTGATTCGGGATCGAGTCTTAACGGTGTGATCTGTGGCGGTTTTGGGTCGAAGCGGCGAGAGGTCGCAGCGGGGTAAATCAAGGCGGCACGGGTCGTCGGCAGAGCGGGTCGGGCGGAGGCGTTGGGCTTGTAGCGTACGACATGGCGTCAGGGGATGATGGGCCGAGATCAAGCCAGCTTGATAGGCTCTAGAGTTGGACTATTCTCTTAGACGCTCTTGGGCTTACTATTCAGTTTTATTTTAGCTAAATAATTCTCTATTTTTTTTAGAGCCTTATACTTGTTAGGTTTGGTTACTTAATGAGCCCTAACGAGTGTAGTTTTGCTTGTCTATTCGCTATGTTTTTTTCAATGACTAAAATATCGAGTATCGAGGAAATATCGATACTCTGAGAAATGGAAATTTCGACGGAAATATCGAGGAAATATCGATATTGATAAATTTTCAAAAAAAATGGTGGAAATTGAGAGAAAATTATTGAAATTTTAAGTGAAACCTTGTGACCTATTTCTTTGTTCCATTATCTATTATATTTGAAAAAAAAAATGGTGAACAACCTTCATTTCATAGTGAATTATAGTAATTTAGAGTACGTATGTTGCCGCCAGTAAAATATATGGTACAAATTATAATTAGAGATTTAGTAAAGTTGTAGAACTATTCAATCAAATACAACTGAATTAATATTACGAAAACGTGACAAAAGTATTTAGGAGATCTTGTAAAGCATTAAACTATTTAGAAATGTTAGAGTCAACAAATTAAAAATACAAAATTGCTTAAAATTATATTTTAGAAGTTTAACTTAATTCTCAAAAAAAGAATTAGTAATATTTTCCATGGAAAACACATTCTAATAGAAACAAAGTGTGTTAGAACCAAAAGCAACGGTCAGTCGAGTTGGCTGGGGGCTTGGTGCCTTGCCTGGCCTTATTTTGGAAGGTCACAGGTTCGAAACCTGTGTAATGTCAAGGTTTGTTCGATTTTCTTTGAGGAATATTTTGGAATATTCCCTAAATTTCGGCAAAATATCGCATATTTCGAGGAATATCGGGATATTTCGCGAGATATCGTAAATATATCACGATATTATGGTGGTATGTGACGATAATTTTGGGGACTCAAAAAAATGAAATTATTGCCGAAATATCGATATTTTAGTCCTTGGTTTTTTTCATAGCTTATAGGTTCGCTTTTAAGTGAGCGATAAGTTCGAATATAGTTGGTCTATCCTATGTATCACTATGGTTTCACCATGAAGCCTTGTTCTGTCCATTGTAAGGCAACCGGTGGATATGTAATGGCCTTCTTGGCATGAGTTTTATCAATGGAATTACCATTAATTCAAAAAAAAAGTATAACAAAAAATTGGATATTGCTGCTATAAAGGATGAATAAAAGTTTGTTGATTGTTCAAATGAATAAATCGATGAAAATTCTTTGGGCTAAATACTGTTTAGTACCCTGTGGTATCGGTCCAACATTGATTCAGTCCTTCAACTTTCAATTTCATCAAAAACACCCATGTGATATCATATTCTCATCCAATAGGTCCCACCCCAAAGATATGCAAATCAAAGCCCCAACCGCCATACCACTTGGACGATAGTGACACACTTCCAACACAATAATATATATCTGATAGCCAACCGGATATGGAAAAATCCAAAATAAGCACCATATTTTGCGGTTGGGGAGACTCAAACCCACCCCACCAGATTGGCAAATGAAATCCCCAACCACCGTACCACTTGCACGGTAATGACAAATCCCGAACAAAATAATATATATCTTTATACCCAATCGGATATACCAAAAATCTTAAATAAGCACAATATTTTGCGGTTGGGGAGACTCGAACCCACCCCACCACATGCGCAAATGAAGAGCACAACCACCAGACCACTTGCATTTTTTTCGATATCTGGTACTCTGATATGTTATATAGATATATATATTATTTTGTTTGGGTCATATCAAAAAGATACAAGTGCCCTGGTGGTTGTGCTCTTCATTTGCACATGTGGTGGGGTGGGTTCGAGTCTCCCCAACCGCAAAATATTGTGCTTATTTAAGATTTTTGGTTTATTCGATTGGGTATAAAGATATATATTATTTTGTTCGGGATTTGTCATTACCGTGCAAGTGGTACAGTGGTAGGGGATTTAATTTGCTAATCTGGTGGGGTGGGTTCGAGTCTCCCCAATCGCAAAATATGGTGCTTATTTTGGATTTTTCCATATCCGGTTGGCTATCAGATATATATTATTGTGTTGGAAGTGTGTCACTATCGTCCAAGTGGTATGGTGGTTGGGGCTTTGATTTGCATATCTTTGGGGGTGGGTTCGAGTCTCCCCAACCGCAAAATTGAGAGTTTATTTTTTATTTTTCCATATCTGGTTGGCCAGGGTTATTTTCAGTATTTGACTTCCATGTAGGTCCCACTTTTGCTGAGTTGGATTGCCACGTCAGCGGTTAACGGTTGAAATTGACGGAATCCCGACGGAGGGACCTATTGGATGAGAATATGATATCACAGGGGTGTTTTTGATGAAATTGAAAGTTGAGGGACTGAATCGATGTTGGACCGATACCACAGGGTACTAAACAGTATTTAGCTCAAATTCTTTTATGCACCGGCAGTGCAAGTGACCCAGCACTTATTAGATAATTTCTTCTTTTTTTTGGTGAAAAGGGGGTAAAAAAACCCAGCAACATGGAAACTTATTAGATAATTTCAACCCTTGATATTTGTATTTAAATTTTTTTTAATAACCAAAAAGGTTAATTGATGTTATCCAACCATCCATTTTTGTTGGTGCAAGTGCACATCGATGCTCTAAATTTCCTTTATAAATCAATGATGATAGTTTTGCTGTTTTGATTTGGATATTTTGATTTTAAATTTGGATGGAGTAAAAATAAAACAAAAGTGCTTAAGAGCATCTTTAGCAGACTCTCTATTTTAGTTCCTTAGCTATTTTAGAGAACATGTTTAGTTTTTTATCTATTTTAGCAGCTGTACCAGACTCCTAAATGGCTCTCCATTATAACTTTTAGCTATCTCGCTCCTAAATATAGAGAGCAAGATGAGACTCTCTATAATTTAAAACATTCATTGTGAGATATTTTATGTAATTTATAAATATATTTAAACCTTAATATCTGTTTAAAAAATAATAAAAATTTAAAACTAGCTATAATAGAGAGCACTGATGCAGACGTATTTTTAAAGTGGCTAGCCAAAATGAGTTTTTAGCTGCTTTGACTAAAATTTGACACAAAAATGGCTAGCATTGCTAAAGATGCCTAACTGCCTATACCAAAAAATCATAAAAGAAAATGAGTTAAAGTCATTTTACCTTCCTTGAACTTTACACCTAATATCTTGTACCCACAAACTTTTAATTTAAGCACATATGCCCTTATACTCTCCAATATGATCAATTATAATCATTAATTAGTAAACTAATTTCTCATTTTCTTCATAAAATTAGTGGCAATCCATGACCATTTAGGGTCAATTTTTAGCTTTGGCCTTTGTTTCTTGCATGATTGAAGGCTAAAAACTAATTTGAGGGGGCAACAATATATGAAGAAATTGATACATTAGTGAAGGATTGGTTATAATCGATCAAATTGGAGAGGACAAAGGCACATGCGATCAAATTAGAAGTTTGGGGGTACAAAAGATTTTAGGTGTAAAGTTCAAGAAAGTAAAATGATTTTAGCTCAAAGAAAATTGGTGCTAAATGAACCCAAATATGTGTTTAAGTGAGGGGAAAAAATGATGAAATTTAACTGAAGGTGAGGATTTCATAATTTCTAGAAGTCAACTTTGTCTTTTGGTATTCTCAACTTGGAAATTTTAAATTTCTCTGGAAAGAAAAGAAAGAATTAATTACCCTAATTTCTCACTTCAATTTACACCAAAATATGTGTTATTTTTTTTTATCAGATAAACAACTCAAACGCTACTACTATTTTTTCGTGAGTCGAACTCACAACCTCCCACTTATGAAGGGGAGACTATGTCACTAGACTAAATAATACTGGGCAAATAAGTGTCATTTTTGAATTTTCGTGGTATTATTTCACTGTCCAAAAATAAATATTAATTAGATTATTAAATGCGTTGTAATCATATTCTCTCTCTTCGGATTTAGGAGCTCCTGGTGACATTGTTATCTTAGGAGCATATTAGGGAACGTGATTGAAGCAACTTTTTTTAGCTTTTCACTAAATTTTAACTTATGATCTCTTATAGGTAGCCCATTAGAGATGCGTTAACTAGAGATGAATTTTTTTTTTATTGAGTTTGGTCTTCATTGGATCTATCGCTCTGATGATATAATATACAATGAATCGGATAACAAGACAAAGATTCTGAGTACCGATTACGACTTCCAAAATCGAAGATGATCATTTCAAAGAATCATAGATGACATGACGATAATACTGTGATCCTCATCCCAAAATAGTTAAATTTTTTTTTAAATTAACGTATATATATATATATATAATCTTGCTCAGGTGTGGATATCCGCACCTAAGCAAAAACGTACGGATTTTGTGTTTTTCCCCACTTTTCGATCACACATTCACATCTTAACCGTTCAGTTTTTAGGTCCTAATGTATAGATCAGCTCTGCAAAATTTCAGCCAATTTGGTGATCGTTAAGGCATTCAAAACTGCAATTTACACGAACGAACCAAATCTGTCGAACCGGAACCGTTCGTATATATTGTTGTAATTTGCAGTTTTGAATGCCTTAATGATCACCAAATTTGTTGAAATTTTGCAGAGGTGATCTATACATTAGGACCTAAAAACTGAACGGTTAAGATGTGAAAATGTGATCGAAAAGTGGATCAAAATTGGAAATCCGTACGGATCGAAAAACTGCGGACGTCCGCAGTGGAGAACCGCTGTATATATATATATTTCAAGTGAAAACGTCAGTATTAATACTGGGGCGAGAGTTATAAATAATGGCTTACCCTTTAAAAATTGCAGTAGAAAAGGTTACAATCTAAGTAATTCATAGGATGGAGTATAAAAAGATACAAGGGTTAAAATAATTTAGAAGGAGAATTCAAAGTATGTATTGATGTTTCATCCATATTCACAAAATATGAGCTAGAAAAAGTTAGATAATTTTTTGGTTCTGTTTTAGGAAAACTAAAATTGGGAGAGAATTGAGTCGTGCTTTCATTGATAATAGGGGTCTCTTTAAATAGAGGATTACAAGCATAGAGATAGAGTTGTACATGGAAACATAATCGTACATTGATTGGATATCTACTAAGATTCTCAGAGATTATCTCTAATACAAACCCTATTACAACTAGAGCAAGTAACCTAGGGTTTGGGCCAGACACATATTCTGGATTTACTTGAACACTCCCCCTTGTGTCGCCCAAACGTGGTGCTACTCTCGTTGCCTCGTCAAAAACCTTGCCGAGTAACAAAAACCCAGTGAGACAAAAATAATTTTGGTCGAAGGAGAAAAAGAACACAACACACCCTTCATGTTTCGAGACCATACATGTAAATATCTCCCCCTGATGTCTGCATCTTCCCCTGATGACTACGGTCATGGGAGTTCGGATAACTTCCGCAAACGTTACTACCAATATGTTTCTCGAAAGTGGAATTAGGCGATGACTTAGTAACAAGTCTGCCATACTGTCCTTAGATCGAACCTAGTTCACTTTGATCTTGAGGAGAGTTTGTTGTTGCTGATTATGCTTGGTGTCGTCGCTTTTGATGTAGCCTTGCTTAATTTGTTCAATGCAAGCGGCATTATCCTCATAAATGCTTGTAGGCTCATTTGTGGTAGATTTCAAACCACAATTGCTTTGAACATGCGTAATTATGGATCCAATCCATATACATTCACGAACCACTTCATGAAGAGCAATAATCTCTGCATGGTTCAAAGATATAGCGACCATGGTCTGTTCTATGGACCTCCAAGATATTGTGGTCTTACCCATGGTGAACACATAACCAGTTTGAGAACGACCTTTGTGTGGGTCAGAGAGATACCCAACATCAGCATAACCTTCCAAAACACCAATATTGTTTTGGGATGGGGATAAAGAACACAGACCAGTGTTAGCGGCGTTCCTGGTGTATGATGGGTCAGAATCCATCGCCTCTCTATAGGGATAGAACAAACTCATATCAATCCTACATCTCAAGTATCGAAAGATATCTTTTACACCAATCCAATGGCGTCGCGTTGGGGCAGAGCTATACATAGCTAACAAGTTCATTGCAAATGAGATATTCAGTCTTGTGCATTGGGGTAAGTACAACAATGCGAGGGCACTTCTGCCTCTAGCACATCTTCGTCATCATCCTTCGGACGAAGAGGATCATTTTCAAGATCAAGACTATGGACGATCATGGGTGAGCTTGAAGGCTTAACCTTGTCAAAATGCCTAAGCATCTATCTACACGATGCTCAAGTTCCAAATCGAGACATAATCATGTTCTCTCAAGATTCTTCATCTCAAACTCGGATTTCAAGTGTTCAGCGGTTTCCCTTAACTCTTTAAGGGATTCCAATGAAGATCATGTCCAACATGAACTGCGATAGAATCAGGAACTTGTCATGAAAACGCGCGGGCATATCCCTTCCCAATCAAGTAGTCACTTTAGTGAGCGTTTCAACCTCATTGCAAACACGCTCTGTGTTCTATATCCACTTGACTTGGGTAAATAAAGTTCACCATGAAACTTCATGTATATTCCGTATCTGCATCCCCATAACGTAGTGACCACATTCATAGGTTGCATGTTCAGTTATTCGGAAACTACCAAACTGACAAGGTAGTGGAGTGTAAAGACATCCATTACGAGAGAATATGTCTTATCGTAGTCGATTCCAGGGCGTTTTGTGAGAAGCCTTGCGCCATAAGGCAAGATTACCATATATTTTTCTCATTACGCTTTCTAACAAAGACCCATTAGTCAACAGGTTTTATGTTTAGGAGGTGTTGGCATCACTGACTCGAAAACCTTCCTCTTCGTTAGAGAGTCCAACTTAACCTGGATAGCATCTTTCCATTTAGGCCAAATTTCTTTACGTTGGCATTCATTCATCAACGACGCGTGGTTCGATGTCATCGAACTCAACAAACTCATGTGCAATGAAATGGGCGACTACATCATCAATCATGATGGAGTTTCTATCCCACGTCTAATGTACACTAGTGTAATTATCAGAGAGCTCTATATTCTCAGGAATAGGTTCTGATGTTGAGGCGTCCCCCAATGATAACCATAATCCGGAAGGTTCTCATGAGACAAATTTTGAGTGTCGATGATCAAAAGATTGAGTTATGCCAAAGTATCCTTCGTACCCACGGGCCTCCCACGCATCCTAGCTGGGGCCATGACCTGTAACGCTAGAGTGCCACTCTCTATGGCGTTGGCGCGATGCCTACCTCTGTGTAGGGTGGTGCTACGTCCTCTCATAGGGACGTCCATCCTTGCAGGTATGTTTGCAGCAGATATATGTGATCTCGTCACTTTAGTGGGGATCGAAATAAGACATAATGGGGACAGACCGCGACAATTCATGTCATTCATGTTGAACATCCGTGTTCTTATCTCCCCCTAACGACGGGAAGACTGTCTCATCAAAGTGACAATCCGCAAATCTAGCGGTAAAGAGATCACCTAGCAAGGGCATTAAGTGGCGGACGATTTATTGGAGTCTCAAATCCAACTTAGTTGCCCATTCGTATGTAAGGACCCGTCATAGTGCGCTGTGGCAGCACAATTGGTACGTAAATGGCACACTCAAATATGTGTAAGTACGAGATACTGGTACCCAGTCACTAGCTGTAACGCAGAGGTAGATTGAGTGGCGGTGGGTCGTAGACGAATTAGCATAGCTGCATGCGATATTGCATCACCCCAATGGGATATAAGGAGATTGATGCGCATTATCAATTTCCGAGCTACCATCGTAGTTGTTTCCGTGAGATCATTTGGGTGTGTATATGAGAATATGATGTCCAACATCAGTCCCATTGCAATAACCATCGAAAGTCTTCGATGTAAACTCTTTAGCCTTGTCAAGTCCAATTGACTGAATATGATGATCTGGGGAGTAATCTCATTGTCATATGATATGTGCTAGGAGTGTAGTATAAGCAGCATTTACATGTGGACAATGGCACACCATGTGACCAGCGTGTTTGCGTGTCAACCAACATCATGAAATATTTAAACGTCCGCAAGTTGGTTGAATCAGTCCACAGAATCTCCACGGATTCTATGTAAGAACAGAATGAGTATTTTCAGATCTTTTGCATAGGACGGTCTCAGTCCTAATTTTCCTAAGGAACGGGTTTTGTAAAATGAGCGAGAGACCTTAGAAGCAACCAATGAGGATTTTGGTTGGGCCTGAGCGTCTAAAACGCTATTTAAAGCAAAGTTATTACTACATCACCTATCATGGCGTCATAACCATAGGAAGTGGCATCCATGACGTCATGGCCATGGGAATTGGAATCCATGGCGTCATGGCCATGGGTGCGCCTACTATGGCGTCATCAAGGGGGACGGTGGCGGCCCTAGCTAGGCCTGCGGTGGACGGCGGCAGCGGCGGTCACACTTAATCCGCGAATCAATCTTTGATTCTTGCTTTGTTTTGCTAGAAAGAATGGATGTCCGTGTGAAGTCTTTAATAGACGGATCATCATATCATGACTAGAATGACCTTTCATGTCATGACAAAGCTAATATGTGTCTAAATCCAAGAGATATTCTCTCATAACTTTATTGGATTTAATAGCTCGAATTGTGGTGACATAAAATCCACTAGAGAGACACATATGTTTCTCTAAGATGCGTCTTTATTGGCAATGATTAGAGGTAGTGCAAAGGAACTCTTTTCCGTTCTCTTCATGTGTTTTGTATGGAATCCGTTGACTCGAATAGCTCAATAGAGTTCGATTTGCCCTAGGAGCGTAGAGAGTTTCTGTGACAGTAATCAAGGTGCCATTTGGCAAGTAGAATTTAGACTATTCCATGTCCTTGAAATAATCCTGATGGCCCAGCCATCGTAGTTACAAAGTAATATGGTCAGAATCAAAATGGAGTCATAATGAAAAGAACTCAAAATTTTATTCATAAACCAACGGAGTACATCATTGTTTCTTAACGATTAAGAGAATCTAATCCAAGTACTAGCTAATGCAAAAACATGGTAGTCGTTTAACTTCTTTTGGTAACTCCATAATAAATATGACCAGGTGAGTAGAGAGATGTTGGTGGAGCAAAACTCACTTAAGTACCACTTATCTCAAAACCTTCCTAGATATCATACTCACTTTGGATGAGCTTAGTTTGAAGAGAAAATAAACCAATGGCATTTAGTACAAAATATAAGGGAATAGCCCATTACATCTCTTGAAAAAAAATAAAGACTATCTATTGATCCCAGCCAAATTTGAAGTCTTCAACCCTTCACTCTAGATCACCTTCTTGATCTTCTTGTTCCACATAGTGAGCGTCTCTTGCTTCACAATATGCTTTGCAGACGGTGACAATTAGGGGTGGGCACAAAACCGAAACTGGGCAAAAAACCGCCCGACCCGAACCGGAAGAACGGTCCGGTTAACTGACCCGATCAAAAAGAGCAGGAAAATTCAAAGGACATGTTTGGCTCCAATTTTTCTGCAGCTGGTCAACAGTCTCTTTTCTGCGCGGGCGTGCCAGCACCGTTCGGGTGCGGTCGTCGGGGATGTCCCTTGACCTGACTTCTTTCAAGCAATTGTGGACGAGGAGAGCACAAACCTCGTCGTGGGATTCTTTGTGCCTCGTGGTGAGGACTTTTGCTAATCTTCTTGCGTCACCAAATCGATACTCGATGTTGTAGATCGAGCAGAGCGAGAACCACCGGGAAGTAGAGAGAACTTGCTAAAGCGTGACTTTAGCTTGGCTGGGTTGCTAGGGCGTTACCCTTGCTTGGCTGGTTCTGTAACCGTTATGGTCGCGGCACTACCGTCGGCTCCCGAGGAGACTAGGACCGAAGCACGTTGACAGAGGGTTTGGTGGCACTGAAAGTCGGCTTCTGAGAAGACTAGGACTAGGAGTGTGATCACCGCTAAGAGAAAGAGAAGGAGAGGGAGAGGAGTTGCTCTTAGAGAGGTTTGCTCTAGAGAGAACTTAGATCATCTTAGAGATGTTGTTGTTGTATGTGAATGTGTGTTCTAGAATGAGAGGAGAATGTGTTTATATAGGGAAGAAAAAGAAGAGTGAAATGATGAGTGAAAGAAAAATAATGAAAGTAGATCTAAGTTCACTTGTAAAATATGGAAAAGATAGAGAAAAGATGAAATGAAAGCAAAGCATGAAGGTGCAGCAACATGGAAGTGGTGATGATCTATTAAAGAGATTGTTGTAGAAAAATATATCCAAGGAAAAAGAGAAAAGCATCTAGCTTTCTTCATGTGGGTAGGAAACATGAACATGTGAATATTGAGCTGGTTTTAGGTCAGTTTCTGCCCCTTTATTCCTTCAATTATTTCTCCAACAAGACTTCATTATATGCCTTCGACTTCTTCATATGAAATGTTCCACTATGAGTGTAGATCATCATGACAAATTTTGAGATTTTTATTCCATGTGGTTGGGCCGAAAATGCTGCTGGACCTCTTACAGGTCCAGTTTTCCAGTTTTGCTTCTGTAGAAAATTGGGCTGATTTTTTGAAGGCCTTTCACTCAAAAAAAGCTCTGGCACTCTTCATAAGAAATGATCCTTGCACTGTCTAGAATGGATCTGCAGAGTTTCAGCTCATTTCAAGTTCATTTGGTCAGTCTGCCGCCCCTCCTTCCTTGTTTAGCTCGGTTTCTCCTAGCCGAAATAGGAAAATGTGCTAAAGTTGACTTTTCATGTTTCCATGCTTCTATGCTTTCATAGTAGGCTTTATTTAGCCTCTAAATATATATTTCGAACTTGTCGAAAATATATAGCTTGAGCCACTGACATTGGCTCAATTTCTCCAAGACACGCCTTGTCAGGCCAAAATGCTTATTTTGGGTCCAAACATTGCCCCCCAGACCTCGAAGTCAAAGGTCTTCGTCTTGACTGAAGAGGTCTTGAATCAGCACTCCTCTTATAATGTCGTTGCTCCAAAGCCACTTGTATTGGCTTGACTAAAATTACTTGAACAGTAGCCTCTCTCCCTCTTAATTATACATAGTGAGCATACATATATTAATCGCCAGTCTTCCTTCGCGAACCATCCTTTGCGAGGCCATGTAATTAAAACCACTTCGCTGCCAACAATCCGCAACCCAGCTTTCGCCACAATTATTGGCAAAAATATTGATTTGACCTCCTCCACTGCTAATACCATACTAGGCATATTAAATGCCTCTTGTATATGTGCTCAGACCAATACCAATGGCCTCTTAAGTATATTAGCAAGTTCCAGCCACTATTAGGCAAGAACACAATTTTTTGCATCCTCCGCGACGCACAAAATTGAAACTCTTTTTGTATTTTTTTTTATTTATTTATTTTTTATAATTTTAATAAGACATTGTGAATCAAGGTTTAGACATGCGGCCCAAGTATAGTCGTCTAGACACAAATTTTCTTTCAAATCCTTTGGGCAACCTTACTGAAATGGCCAGGTGGGGGAGGGCGAACAAGAGAGGCAGAATCCATTTTGGCATGAGCTACTCCCACATAGTGGTTTAGGCCCATTTGCACGCACTTCTGGATTCAAGAACCTGTCATGAACGTTGTCCCCTTTCTAGACACCATTTCACATAGGCTATACTTACTAAGATGAGAAAGGTCATAAATGTGAAGACAGTTCAACAAGTGTTAATAAAAGCCGCCCTTAACCTTAAGGGACCTGAACTAGGCACCAATAAGGAGTTTAGGCCAATATTAACAAAAGAGACTTCACCTATTCCGTTATGATTCACAACCCCTTACCAAATTCAATTTTTTTTTTTTTTTAACTGATTTTTTTTTTTAAATGAAAAGAAAACTAGAAACGAAAAAATTAACAGAAAATTAAAAGCAAAGAAAGAAAGAAGCTAGCAGCACCATGTTTGGCTAACCTCTAGAAGACCACGGGGGAGGCCATCTATGCTTCATTCCAAGCTCCGATGTATCAAAATTGGTAGGGTAAAAATCCCTCCTGTGAGAGCTTGTAGGAAAACAACAAAGATACTTCTCGTTGAAGAATTTGGAGGAATTTGGCTCGTGAGAGGAGTCATCTTGCCCCCCAAGTATCTTTGTTGGTTGGTGAAGCATGATCTTCAATTGCAATTGAGGAGATGAAGATGAGTATAGATCGGCTTTGTTACCAACCAACATGTCATAGAACATGGCCTCTCTAGAATAAGCCACAGATTGGCTATCATATTTGACCACTTGTTGGTCTAAATTCTCCACATCAAGAGCTTCACTTGTTGGATAATTGTAAACAAGAGTTATCTTGTATTGATGATACTCAAATTTACAGTCACGAAGGACAACTTGGCCACTAGAATAATTGTTCTGGCCATTCATGCAACGTGGGTTGTAGATGTGCCCTCCACATATATCAAAGCCACCACTTGACCTTGAAGAATATATGAAGAACTTCAAGTTGAATTGATTAATAAAGCCACAAATTGGCTTCTGTAGACCACAACTTAATTGATAATTAAGTTGGTCCTGATTTTGATCACCTTCCCCATGACGTCCAGTAGCAGAGTTACAATTAAAATGATCATGAACTTGCTTCTTTTGATCAAAGGGATGATCATGGGCCATATCTTGCCCCCCATGCATCTGATCAGTAGCCACATATTTCGCTTGATCAGTGGAGAAATCAGCTATATGTTCAGAGACAATTTCATTGTCAGAAAAACATTCTTGTGGACCGTCTTCTCCATGCACAACCTCTGTGTAAGGCTGTGACTCAACAGTGAGACCCTTACGTTGATTGCCACCTATAGGCAAGTTAGTCTCAGAAATGACCTCTTCGCGAGCAGGTTCTGGAATCGTGAACTCATCAAGCCGTCGACGGTCCTCCGCGAGGGCTTTACTCAGATTCTCATGGTATGCGGTAGAATTCTTTTGAAGGATATCAAGCCACTCTTCTATGCTCGCATTCTCTGGAATGGGAATGGGCACATAGCCTTCTATCGTCGCCATGACTTCAGGAATTTCTTTTGGTAAAGATTTTCCTCTGGCATCCCAATGATGGTGAACATAAAAAGACTTTGGTGTAGTCCCACCGGGTGTGCCAAAATGTTTGTTTTGAAGCCCAGTGGTTGAATGTGCTTCAAGAGAAAAGACTCTGATGTTGTCCCACTGGGCGTGCCAAAATGTTTGGCTCCAATTTTTCTGCAGCTGGTCAACAGTCTCTTTTCTGCGCGGGCGTGCCAGCACCGTTCGGGTGCGGTCGTCGGGGATGTCCCTTGACCTGACTTCTTTCAAGCAATTGTGGACGAGGAGAGCACCAACCTCGTCGTGGGATTCTTTGTGCCTCGTGGTGAGGACTTTTGCTAATCTTCTTGCGTCACCAAATCGATACTCGATGTTGTAGATCGAGCAGAGCGAGAACCACCGGGAAGTAGAGAGAACTTGCTAAAGCGTGACTTTAGCTTGGCTGGGTTGCTAGGGCGTTACCCTTGCTTGGCTGGTTCTGTAACCGTTGTGGTCGCGGCACTACCGTCGACTCCCGAGGAGACTAGGACCGAAGCACGTTGACAGAGGGTTTGGTGGCACTGAAAGTCGGCTTCTGAGAAGACTAGGACTAGGAGTGTGATCACCGCTAAGAGAAAGAGAAGGAGAGGGAGAGGAGTTGCTCTTAGAGAGGTTTGCTCTAGAGAGAACTTAGATCATCTTAGAGATGTTGTTGTTGTATGTGAATGTGTGTTCTAGAATGAGAGGAGAAGGTGTTTATATAGGGAAGAAAAAGAAGAGTGAAATGATGAGTGGAAGAAAAATAATGAAAGTAGATCTAAGTTCACTTGTAAAATATGGAAAAGATAGAGAAAAGATGAAATGAAAGCAAAGCATGAAGGTGCAGCAACATGGAAGTGGTGATGATCTATTAAAGAGATTGTTGTAGAAAAATATATCCAAGGAAAAAGAGAAAAGCATCTAGCTTTCTTCATGTGGGTAGGAAACATGAACATGTGAATATTGAGCTGGTTTTAGGTCAGTTTCTGCCCCTTTATTCCTTCAATTATTTCTCCAACAAGACTTCATTATATGCCTTCGACTTCTTCATATGAAATGTTCCACTATGAGTGTAGATCATCATGACAAATTTTGAGATTTTTATTCCATGTGGTTGGGCCGAAAATGCTGCTGGACCTCTTACAGGTCCAGTTTTCCAGTTTTGCTTCTGTAGAAAATTGGGCTGATTGTTTGAAGGCCTTCCACTCAAAAAACGCTCTGGCACTCTTCATAAGAAATGATCCTTGGGCTGTCTAGAATGGATCTGCAGAGTTTCAGCTCATTTCAAGTTCATTTGGTCAGTCTGCCGCCCCTCCTTCCTTGTTTAGCTCGGTTTCTCCTAGCCGAAGTAGGAAAATGTGCTAAAGTTGACTTTTCATGTTTCCATGCTTCCATGCTTTCATAGTAGGCTTTATTTAGCCTCTAAATATATATTTCGAACTTGTCGACAATATATAGCTTGAGCCACTGACATTGGCTCAATTTCTCCAAGACACGCCTTGTCAGGCCAAAATGCTTATTTTGGGTCCAAACAGGACCGAGCCGATCCGAATTGATGCGGTGCGGGTTCGGTGTCAGGTCTCAGACCGACCGAACAAAACCGACCCGACCGAATTTAATTAATATATATTTTTATTTATTTTTATTAGTTGTTTATTTCCTATTCATCCATATATGCTTATGATATACCTTACCTCAGAGAATCCCTATGGCCATATAAAACTGAAAAGAGGGAGCCCAAGCTCTCATTTGCATCTGGATCTCTCCACACACAGCCGCTCTCGGCCTCTCTCAGTCTCTCTAGTCTCTACTCTCCAGTCGAAAACCCTAGCCCTAAACCAGAACCCAGTCAGATCGGCGATCACAGCTCTCTGCTCTTGGCGATCGCAGCTCTCGGCTCTCGGCAAACCATAACCCATTCGATTCATTCGCTCTCGGCTCTCTGGTGAGTTTTTGAAACCAAAATCTCTTCGATTCATTCGCACATTTATACTCGATTCATTCGATTCAGTGTGTTGATGTGGTTTTAGTGTTTTACTGGTTTAGATTTATAGGTTTTGAGACTGGGTTTTGACTATCCGAACTGTTGACTATGTTGCTTTATAGTTTTGATTTATAGCTTGCATTCTGTTAAGAAATGTTGTTGATTGTTCGATTCATTTCACAGTGCATACATATATCAAAATTGGTTGTGTTGTTGCTGATAAACATAGTTCTAAACTTCCAATATGCTTTGTTCAGAACTTCAGATGATGGAAGGGAATTCAAACACTGTGACTCATATTCCCACAAGCGTAGAGGCTGCATCAAGCATAGGGACTTCAATACCCTCATTCCCTGCTTCGAAATTAAACCCTACTGCTGCTGGTGCGATTGTTTCAGTTCCACTTGGTCCTGCTGCCCTTGTCTCAGGTCAACCGACTGACTCTACTGCTGGTACCGATGCTCCTGGACTGGAATCAACATCGAAGAGGAAGAACAAGTCTGTGGGTTGGGAGCACTTCACGAAGATGAAGAATCCAGGTGGGACTCCGATGGCCAAACCCCGAGCGAAGTGCAACTATTGCCCACAGACTTATGCCTGCCACTCCAAGTCTAATGGGACGTCAAGCATGAAAACTCATCTGCTTTATCAGTGCAAGAAGTGTCCGCTGTACATACCTGCCAAGAAACAGAGGTACTTGACTTTTGATAGCATTGAAAATGGTGGTAATGTTGTGGCTGTTCAGTATGATCCGGATAGGTCTAGGATTTTTCTTGCTAAGATGATTATTAGAGATGAATTGCCGTTTAGTCATGTTGAGGGGGAGGGTTTTAAGGAATTCATGCGGGTGACAGTGCCTAAGTTTGGTCTGCCTTCTCGTAGAACCATTGCTAGTGATATATGGGATTTGTATCAAAATGAAAAAACAGCTCTTATAAATATCTTGGCCACTTATGGACAGCGAGTTTCCCTCACTACCGACACTTGGACTTCGATCCAAAATGTCAATTACATGGTCTTAACTGCTCATTTCATTGATGACCAATGGACTCTCCATAAGCGAATCCTAAGCTTTGTTGTAATTCCTAATCATAGGGGTAAAACCATCGGGAAACTTGTTGAGTCATGTCTTATAGGTTGGGGAATAGAGAAAGTGTTTACAATAGTTGTTGACAATGCTTCTCCAAATCAAGTGGCACTTGATTACATGAGGGAGAAAATAGGGAATTGGAGGGAGTTGGTGTTAGATGGTGCGTTTTTGCACATGAGATGTTGCTGCCACATCCTCAATTTAATTGTTAAGGATGGCATGGAGGAGTTGGATTCAAGTATTGATGGGATTAGGAACTGTGTTAAGTATATAAGGTCTTCACCTGCTAGGTTAGAAAGGTTTCGGAAGTGTGCTGCTCAAGAAAAGGTAGAGAGCAAGGGTGGGATAGTGCCGTTGGATGTCTGCACTAGGTGGAATTCTACGTATTTCATGCTAGACATTGCTGTGAAGTTTAAGAAAGCATTTATGAGAATGGAAGATGAAGATTCTCAGTTTGAGAGTTACTTCCAAGAAAGGGTTGGTGGGAAAAAAAGGGAGGGGCCTCCGAATAGTGCTGACTGGGAGAAAGCAGCTAGATTAGTGAAGTTTCTGAAAATCTTCTATGATGCCACTCTCCAATTCAGTGGTACCAAGTGTGTGACTACAAATCAGCCACTGTTATGGATGTGTACAATTGTGCAAGAGTTAAACAAGTGTGCAAAAAGTGACGATCCTCTAATGGTGAGCATAGGAGCGTCAATGAAGCGAAAATTCGACAAATACTGGAGAAAGTTAGAAGACATGAACAAGATCTTATTGATTGCTGTTGTGTTGGATCCTAGATACAAGATGTTGTATCTAGAGTACTTTTTTCCGAAGCTGCAGCAAGATAGAACTTTGGTGGCTGAGATGGTTGATGAAGTGAAATCCATGTTTCTGCAACTCTTTAATGAGTATGCAAATTCTGATCCCGAGGCTGCACAAGCAAGTATGGATATCACACTACCTAAAGTTGATTCCAGCAGTTCTGCTCAAGGTGAGGACGATAGCCATGCATCCAATATCCATGAATTTATGATGCTGAGGCAAGAGAAAGATGTGGTGGAGATTAAAAATGAGGTTGATAAGTATCTTTTGGAGGCTGCTGAAGACCCTTCTAATCCTAAGTTCCAGATCTTAGAGTGGTGGAAAGAAATGCACCTCGATATCCAATCTTGTCTCAAATTGCACGAGATGTGTTTGCTGTCCCTGCATCCACAGTGGCTTCAGAGAGTGCTTTTAGCCTTGGCAGCCGAGTGGTGGATCCTTTTAGGGCCAGCTTGACTCCTAGAATGGTTGAGTGCCTTGTGTGTTGCTCGAATTGGTTAAGGGCTGCCGGGAAGTCTTTATTCAAAGAGCCAACCAAAACTGAACTTGCGGTCTACGGTGAATTGGAGAAACTTGAGCAAGGTAAAATTTTGTTTTAAGTTTTCTTCTTTTAAGTGTAACTTTTGTTCAAATCTGTAAACTTTTCACATTTGCTCAAATATGTTAGTTTTTGTTCTAACATTGTTTTCATGTTTGTGCTGCTAGATGTTGGAATTACCAATCTTTCAGATATTGAGGAGTGATTCTGCAGATCCGCTTGGTACAACCGTACAAAATACAAAGTTAATTAGATTAGTTTATTGCTGGATTATCTTGTTGCAGCTCTACCTGTCTCTTACAGTTGCTAATATGCTTTGTTTACAGATTATGGTCGATGGAAGGGAAGTAGCCAAGATGAAGAATGAAGAATGAAGAGGAGAAAGCCAAGCTGAAGTGTTGCTTATGTTCTTAGCTTTTTTTTTTTTGAATTTCTTTTCAACTTAAAGCTTATGGTCTTGAACTTTGGATTAGTTGGTTTGTTGGTCTGTAAACTTAAGTGGTTCAGAACTGTTTTGGATTTGTATTGCTTGGTTGCATGCTTCTGATTCTGGATTAGTAATATGCATGTTGGTATGGTGATTAACTGATTATGCTTTGTTCTTTGTGTGTCAGTGAGTCATTAGGTTGATAACTTGATATATCATATGTTGATCATTTGCTCAGTACGTGACTAAAAGTTGTAGACTTGTAGTCATTGAAATAGGTTGAAAAATATGGAAATCTTCAATATTGAGCCTTAGAAAATTTGTAGCCCCTTTTTTTTTTTTTTTTGAAAACTGGGCTAGTATTTAAAAAGCCCATAACTGAACTGGCCCGAACCGGAAATCCGGTTCAACCGAAAAACCGGCCCACAAAAAAAAATATCAGTTGCGGTTTGGATTTTGGCCCAACCGAAGAATCCGGGTCAAAAACGGTTTGGGCCCTAACCCGACCCGATCCGACATATGCCCACCCCTAGTGACAATATCTTCACGAGCTCTACAAATGTGTGCCTAATGACCGGATACTCCACATCGGGAACATACATCTCTGTGCTCAGACTCCATTGATTGAGGCGCTTTGAAAGCGTCATTTGGATGGCTCTTAATATTGGTGGCACCACCAACATGACCAGAGGCGTTGCCTCCCTCTCTCTTTCCACGTTGACATCTTCGGTTCCATGTTCGCTTATTTTGGCTTTTACCTTCCTCATTAGAGCGAGAATATGGACCAAAACGTCCATAAATGTCCCTAGATTTAGGGTTTCGCTCTTGGCGCCCTCCCTTAGGGGCGCGACTATAATTGGACTCCGAAATATGCTATGTTCCCACGGACCTCGAATTATAGTTATTCATAAGGATGTTGTCATGTTTTTCAGCAACATTCATAGCTCCAATGAGCTCATGAAACCTTATGATCCGTCCTGCAGTAATATCGATTCGATAGTTCTTAGCAACCATCAAAGCAGAGACGGGGAAGGTAGAGAGAGTCATCTCAATCAACATCGCATCTGTGACATCTTTTCCACAGAATTTCATTAAGGATTTAATGCGAAGTGCTTCAGAGTTGTATTCAAGAACTGACTTGAAATCACAGAAGCGGAGGCTATGCCATCTCACTTCTAGGTCAGGAAGCAGGGAGTCACAGACGTTGCAAATCTTTTTTCGTGTGAGACCCAGAGCCTTCTGGGGTCTTCTTCATTCATATACTCGTACTGGAGCGAATCATCCATATGACGAGTCATTAGGATGATGGCTTTCACCTTATTTGCCTCCGATGATACTCTATTTGCTTTCAAAGCTTGAGCTTGAGCTTGAGCTTGCTCAACAGTTAGCACGTCCTGGCTAGGCTCAAGAATTGTATCCAGGATTCCTTCGGTCTTGAGATGCTGGCGGACATCACGGACCCACTTGTGATATCCAGAGCTAGTTGTTCCCAATGGAGCAAAGTCCAGTTTGTTCAGGTTACTCATCCTGAAAAGAGAACAAGAAAAATTGTTAGTTTCGGAGTGGAAAAAGCTACCACGAAAACAATAGAATTTTCTGAGCTTAATCGCTCCCAATAAATAAGGAATTTCTGAGCGTAATCGCTTCTAAGAAATTCGATTCCAAGAGGTATTGGAATAGATCGAAACAATGATGTATTTGTGGTCGATCATAATTTCTCAACAAATTCTAAGTTTGGAGGACTCTACAAGCTC
Organism: Rosa rugosa; assembly: GCF_958449725.1. Lineage (NCBI taxonomy): Eukaryota > Viridiplantae > Streptophyta > Magnoliopsida > Rosales > Rosaceae > Rosa > Rosa rugosa. The sequence goes on from NC_084823.1 coordinate 39,427,337, forward strand.
CAAGCTTAGAGTGAGCACGAACCCCCACAGTTCGGCTTATGGTCTCACCTATAAAGAAGACAAGGGGGTAGAAGAAGGGAGGTTGCAAGTCCCCGAGAAAAAGAAGAAAATTGAAAAAAAAAAAACTCAAAAAGGGGAACTTTGAGTAAAAAAATACCTCGAATTAGGGTTTTTGGTGTGGCAGCGGTGTGGCGCGCTGTGGTTTTAGGATTTTTGGTTTTTGGGATTTCAAGGTTAGGGCTTCGTGCTAATAACGTGTTTTAGGAAAACTGAAATTGGGAGAGAATTGAACCGTGTTTTCATTGATAATAAGGGTATCTTTGTATAGAGGATTACAAGTATGGAGATAGAGTTGTACATGGAAACATAATCATACTTAGATTGGATATCTACTAAGATTCTCCGAGATTATCTCTAATACAAACCATATTACAACTAGAGCAAGTAACCTAGAGTTTTGGGCCAGACATATATTCTTGATTTACTTGAACAGGTTCAACAATATTGATCTTAATAAAGCTCAAGTGGACCAACCAGCGAATTTTGTGCACCCGACTCCACCAGCCCAAAAAGCTAACCCGCCACTACTTGTCCCAGCCAGAAACCTCCTGAAGTATATAAACACATATTTGGAGGAACTATTCGGGGAACCAGCCAAAACCGTTGGGGATATCCTTGTTGGCCATTAAAAACAAGGAACCACTATGTCATTTTCATTACTAGACCTTCTAAGCAAGGTTTTAAATATCGGTATTTTCATATCTATCGGAACTTTGAAAAAGAGAGATATCGGAAATATCGGGGATATATGAGAAAATATATCGTTTTTGAAAGAGTCAATTCATTAGAATTACATATAAATACATATTAATGTCAACTTCATCTACATCTAAAAAGAGATTCTAGGTGGTTGAAAAGTCGCTCCCTGGTCTACAAAAATACAATAATCAAACCAAAACATATGACCCATATAGTACGAATTGTAGTAATGAACATGATAATTATAGATCTCTTTAGAGCTGCCGATAGTTTCCCCTATAAAGAGATAATAAGGATGAATCCAACTGGATGACTGATCATATACTTCTCCATATTTATTATATCCATAAGCGTCATAGCCAAATTGATTGTTGCCTTCATGAGATTCATTTGAGATCCCACTGCGCTCTGTGCCTAAACTGATATAGTCAAAATTTAAGGCAATTGAAGAAACATCAGATGGGGTACTTTGATCCTCAGTTGCACCTCTAGTCCTCCTCCCATATCGGGTCTTCTCTTGAGCGCCATGATCAGCTGTTCTCACTCCGTGGTCTTCATCTTGGGTGGTATGATCAAAATTACATTACAGGTAAATTGGTTTAATCCTCCACCCACAGAAGATTGTCCAAATTCATATCTTTCACCTCCACCACCTGTTCCGCTTCAACTCTCTCCACCATCATCAAAACTATCTGGAGTTGCTGTACCACCCCACGCATCATCACTATCTGAATTATCTCCTGGGTTTTTAACAACTTCTTCAGATAAGACCCTCTCTACGTTGATTTCAGCATTAGTTGCAGTTTCTACAATTTGTGGAAGAGGTCTTCCGGCTTCATCATCAAGGTGTGCAGGCATACTCCAATCATGAAGTGGATCAATGCCATTATCAAGCGGCTCACTTGCAACATGAAGTAGATCTATATAGTTGTTTTCATTGACCACATTATTCATTGCATGTCTGTCTCGCAGCCACAGCTTCATGTTGTACGTAGTAGCAGTATACAAGCTTTTCCAACTTCTGATATGCCAAACGGTTCCATTAGGAGATTTCTCCTCACCCAGATTTGCCTTGAGGAGATCTCTCTTCACAGAGATTTGCATTTAGAGAATTACTGAGTTTTTTCTATTTTTTGTTTTTTTTTCATTAGATTTTACAGATATTTCTTCACTTTATTGGGGATATCTCCCGAATATCTAATATATCAGGGATATTTGATGATGTCGGAGAAATTTCGCAGAAACGGTAGAAGATAAGATATTAACCCCCTAAGATATATCGGTCCGTCGAAAAAGGGAGATATTGGGGGATATATCGGAAATATCGTAGATATTTCAAACCCTGCATCTAAGTATCGAACATATTTGTGGTGCTTTTAAAAATGACTCACTATGTATTTTGGTTGAACTTTTAAGCTAATTGATAGCATATTTAGCAATTCTAGCCATTTTTTAGTCAAAGTAGCTAAAAAGCCATTTTGGTTAGTTACTTTTAAATTACGTCTGCATCAGTTCTCTCTATTTGAGCTTGTTTTGAATTTATATTATTTATTGATAGAAGAAAAAGTATAAATAAATTTATAAATTGCATAAAATAACTTAAAACGAATATTTTAAATTAACAAAAACAATATAGAGCATCATCTCGCTCTTTATATTTAGGAGCGAGATAACTAAAAATTAAAAGGTTCTTGACCCAAAGCACCAAAATTATCATACTTAACCCATCAACAGATTTTTATTCCCACTTACACAATTTCAAATAAAATGACAATTTTGCCCTTAGCTTAATTAAAAAACTACATTCATGCCATCGATCTCTCTCTCCTCCCTCTCATCCATCTCCGATCAGACTCTGTCTCTCCTCCTTCTTCTCATCCCTCTCCGATCAGACTCTCTCTCTCCTCCTCCTCCCTCTCATCCCCTCTCCTCCTCTCCACCACCGTGTTCATCCTCTTCCCCTCCGACCCGGCCCTAGAGCTCGCCCAAATCCAACTCAACCACATCGGAGTCCACTCGTCGCCGAAGCTCACCCTTGACCTCTCGTCCTCCCTGATGATCAAGGTCAACCAGTTCCCCGATCTACCGCCGGTCATGGTTAGAGCATATAGAAGGAATTGACGATGTTGTAATGGAAACCGCCCAGAGCAAGAGAGAAAGAAAGACGAGTTTTCTGCAGCACCCATTTCGGTAGGCTAGGAATCAAAATTCTCTCTCTACGGCGGCGTTGGACGGTGGTGACCGGTTTGGTTGGAGATGCTTCCGGGGATGCCTTGCCAGAAGCCGAGATTGGCGTCCTGGACTGACCGAATATGCGAGGCAGGGAGAGAGAATTCTGATTTGTTGACTTGGGTGCCCAGAGCAATTTCTGGTGCCAAATCATTTTTTTTTTTTTTTAAGTAATGGGGCAGAAGGAAAGGGAAAAAAAGTTTTGAATGTCTATTGGAGGGCAATAGACGTTTTTAAATTGATATAATCTCTTCGTTTTTTTTCTTTAATCAAAGTTTTATGTATCTAATTTTAGGAAGATTAATTCTCATTCCGGCTACAGAAAGTTCTATTGGGGGCAATAGACATCTATTGCCCCCAATAGACGTCTATTGGGGGCAATAAACATTTCCAGTGACCTATGAAATCTCCGACAACCTCTTTGGGGACCTTCGGCGAGATTTTTTAAAAAGTCCTGTGGGCGGCGGCCGGTGACCAGAATCCGGAGAAAGTTAGCCGGATTTCAGCGAAAGTTGACCGGTAATGGGGCTCCGGCGAAGTCTCTTATGGTTTCTCTCTCTCTCTAAGTAACAAAAGGGTGAGGGTAAATAGTCTTTAAAAAAAAACACAAAAAAAACTTAATGGGGTATTAGAGAAGACTTCCTTAGAGTGTTTTGGGTAGGGAAGAATTAAAAAAACTTAATGGGGTAAGTGGGAAAAAAAATCCCTAGAAATGGGGTAAATGGACAAAAACCCAAAATTAAAATAGAGAGAAACTTAGAAGCTTGATCCAGCTGTCAGCGAGTTGTGACATGTTGGTAACTTATAATTCCAACATTGTAAAGGTTATGAGTTTGATTCTCATTAACATATGTAAGGGTGGGTGTTTGGCTCCAATTTTGCTGCAGCTGGTCAACAGTCTCTTTTCTTGCGCGGGCGTGCCAGCACCGTTCGAGTGCGGTCGTCGGGGGTGTCCCTTGACCTGACTTCTATCAAGCGATTATAGACGAGGAGAGCACCAACCTCGTCGTGGGATTCTTTGTGCCTCGTGGCGAGGACTTTTGCTGAGCTTCTTGAAAATCACAATCGATACTCGATGTTGTAGATCGAGCAGAGCGAGAACCACTGGGAAGTGAGGAGAACTTGCTAAAGCGTGACTTTAGCTTGGCTGGGTTGCTAGGGCGTTACCCTTGCTTGGCTGGTTCTGTAACCGTTGTGGTCGCGACACTACCGTCGGCTCCCGAGGAGACTAGGACCGAAGTACGTTGACAGAGGGTTTGGTGGCACTGAAAGTCGGCTTCTGAGAAGACTAGGACTAGGAGTGTGATCACCGCTAAGAGAAAGAGAAGGAGAGGAGTTGCTCTTAGAGAGGTTTGCTCTAGAGAGAACTTAGATCATCTTAGAGATGTTTTGATGTTGTGTTGTGAATGTCTTGGTGTTTGGTGTTTGGTCGTGGTACTACAATCGGCTCTCGAGGAGACTAGGACTGAAGCACGTTGACAGAGGGTTTGGTGGCACTGAAAGTCGGCTTCTGAGAAGACTAGGACTAGGAGTGAGATCACCGGTAAGAGAAAGAGAAGGAGAGGAGTTGCTCTTAGAGAGGTTTGCTCTAGAGAGAACTTAGATCATCTTAGAGATGTTGTTGTTGAATGTGAATGTGTGTCTTAGAATGAGAGGAGAATGTGTTTATATAGGGAAGAAAAAGAAGAGTGAAATGATGAGTGGAAGAAAAATAATGAAAGTAGATCTAAGTTCACTTGTAAAATATGGAAAAGATAGAGAAAAGATGAAATGAAAGCAAAGCATGAAGGTGCAGCAACATGGAAGTGGTGATGATCTATTAAAGAGATTGTAGAAGAAAAATATATCCAAGGAAAAAGAGAAAAGCATCTAGCTTTCTTCATGTGGGTAGGAAACATGAACATGTGAATATTGAGCTGGTTTTAGGTCAGTTTCTGCCCCTTTATTCCTTCAATTATTTCTCCAACAAGACTTCATTATATGCCTTCGACTTCTTCATATGAAATGTTCCACTATGAGTGTAGATCATCCTGACAAATTTTCAGATTTTTATTCCATGTGGTTGGGCCGAAAATGCTGCTGGACCTCTTACAGGTCTAGTTTTCCAGTTTTGCTTCTGTAGAAAATTGGACTGATTGTTTGAAGGCCTTCCACTCAAAAAAAATCTCTGGCACTCTTCATAAGAAATTATCCTTGGGCTGTCTAGAATGGATCTGCAGAGTTTCAGCTCATTTCAAGTTCATTTGGTCAGTCTGCCGCCCCTCCTTCCTTGTTTAGCTCGGTTTCTCCTAGCCGAAGTAGGAAAATGTGCTAAAGTTGACTTTTCATGTTTCCATGCTTCCATAGTAGGCTTTATTTAGTCTCTAAATATATATTTCGAACTTGTCTACAATATATAGCTTGAGCCACTGACATTGGCTCAATTTCTCCAATACGTGCCTTGTCAGGCCAAAATGCTCATTTTGGGTCCAAACAGTGGGGTGGGATAAGGGGTTTTTTTTTTTAAAAAAAAAAAAAAAAAAAAAAGAAGAGCTTGATCCAGCTATTAAAATTGATTCAAAAAAAAGCTACACATGCTCTCTAAAATAACTAGGGAGTCAAGATCGAGATTCTTCTAAAAATACTCTGATAGATACTTTTTTTGGGTCAATGATTGTATTAGAAGATCCAAAGGATCAAGCAAAATACAAGAGGCACATAAGACCCCAGATAAAGAGGCACATAGGCCCAACAAACATAAAATAAAACCCACAATGAACCCCTACCAGCCAAAAGCCCAAAGAAAAATTACAAACCCTAATCCTATCAAACAGCCACCGAATCTGCTGCGGCAAAGAAATACCACCGCCGCATTCATGCCACCTCCACCTGTTGGAACACACACAGGGCTCAAGAACGCCCAAGAGAAACAAAGTAACCGTGGAGGGTGTGATTGCCGAAGCAATCTGGACAACCTCTTTAAAGTGGACAAAAATCCGCAAACGGGCGAAAGCTTGCCTAGATGTGGTGGTGAAGTAAGCAGATCTGGAAGCAACCATAGTCAATCCCGTCCAAAGAAAGCATGAACAGATTTGGGGGTAGAACTCAGAAAGAAAAATTTGGTGACTCAAGAGGAGATTTGGTCTGTGGAGAAGGAGAAAACGTGGGATGGAGAGGAGGTGAAGATGGTGGTGAACATGGAGTTTTCCATCACTGGAAATCTCAGGTGAGGAAAGAGAGGAAGGTGGTAAATGATGAAGTGAGCAGATCTGGTCGAGAAAAGAGATTGGGTGAAGGTGGAGATGGAGGTGAAGGTGATGGGGGCAGTGGTGGAGGTGGTGGCGGGTGGGGACTCTGATAGATACTACTAAAATAATTTTAAAAAAAATCTAGTTTTAGAGAAAATACTTACGCGAGGTTATTTTAGTTCTTACTTTTCTTGTATGATTTATGGTCTATTGTCATACATAGCTTTATGATTGGGGGTACGTCTATTGCCACCCTACCATTTTCTTAGTTCACCCTACAAACATTTGAATTATTGAAAGACTATATTACCCAGGTGTAAAATGACTACTAAGTACATTAATTTTCTAAAATCTAAATTTGTAAGGAAAAATAAATAAATAACCAATGAATTAAATAGAAAGATTACTTAATTTCTCATTGGATAATATTAATCTTCATCTTCTCCACCCAAATTTGCATTTATTACAATTTTTTTGTCTTTCTGTTACATCTTCATCATGAATTCGTTATTTAATTCACAAAATTATTAATGTTAACTACATCAAAAATTTTGCAATATCTTTTGTGAACACTGAAAGTAAAAATTTAAAACACGCAAGAAAAATCTCAATATCTTCTTTATTGCTCATAGTTGTTAACTAACTAATATTTTGACATATATTGAAATAGATGAACATTGAAGCAAAAAGACAAAATTAAAAAAATGGAAGTAAATTAGATTATGATTTTGTTAGGAAACTTTAATATATTATAGTTTTTTTATTGGTATAAATTAAATGTGAGATTTTCATTAAAAAAAATCTCTTTTTATTGGATATGTCATATAAGGATATTCTTGAAAATAGAAATGGATTACATAAGTAAATTTAATAATTGAAATTAAAATGTAGGGTGTAAACCGTGTAATGAGTAAGTAGGGTGAACAAAGAAAATGATAGGGTGGAAATAGCCACACCCTTATGTTATTCAGTTATTGTCAAAATTGGTGGGCAACAATCGCAAATGGTTATGCCTCACATTAGGTCCAACAAGCCAAAGACCAAAACTCAACTCCAAGCCACAACACACAAAGGGGTTCTGAAATGAAATATCTTCCCGGGAAAAATCGGATCCAAATGCCACTCCTTTTCATCATAACCACTAATTTTCCATGGCAGATTTGCTGACCAACACCTCCTCCTTCACTCTCAAACTCTCCCATGCTATCACTACTCTGCAAGTTACTGCATAAACAATGGGTGTAGTCTCTTTTTCCCTAGTGCTTCACAGCTCACTGGTGTCACCATACCATTCTCAAACTAGAAATCCTCTTGGCCAATCCAATTGGTTTCGAGCTCCAACCACAACCAGAACAAAACCCACTTCTTTATCAATCATAAGAGCTCAATCTGGTGCCCGCAAGGAGGAGATTGTCATAGTTGGCGCCGGAATCGCCGGCCTTGCCACTGCTCTGTCTCTTCACAGGTAACATGGTTTTGGGTAACGCTCTTTCTGCGAGACAAGTTATGTTGAGAGACTGTCAATCTAAACTGCACATTTACCAAAACTTAATTCGCTAAAGAAAATTTTTCCATTTTCCGAGGCTATTGTGTTCTTGAAAGAATTACTTGTTGCAAGTGTGGATACTCTTTCTAATAGTTTGGATTTTTAGGCTTGGAATTGGATCAGTGGTGCTAGAGCAAGCAGAGTCACTTCGAACCAGTGGAACTTCACTCACCCTCTTCAAAAATGGCTGGAGGGTTTTGGATGCAATTGGAGTTGGAGATGATCTCAGAACCCACTTTCTTGAAATTCAAGGGTATGGATATGTTCATTTCCTTCTTCAGGCTTAGTCTTACATTATCAGTCTGTCAACATATATAGACTATTGTCTATTTTGGCCATTTGGTACATGGTACATGCTTAATCTTGCAATAGTTTGATAGATTAACAAACAGAAGCATTTCTTTAGAATGAACTCCTTGTTAAAGTTTCAACTAGAATAAGGCTGTGGATTCTTCAAACTACTCAGTTGCCCTGATCTGGTTCATGGAATCAGCTGTGCAGGATGGTAGTAACAACAGCCGAGGGAAATGAGCTACGCTCCTTCAAGTTCAAAGAGGAAGATGAAAGGTAATGAGCTTCAAACTTAGATCATCTTCCGTGCTTTCACAGAACATGCAAATTTCAATTTACAATGTTGTGTTCTTATAACTGAATCATCATTTTCAGCCAAGAGGTGCGTGCCGTGGAAAGGAGAATATTACTGGAGACTCTTGCCAATCAACTACCCCAAGGGGCGGTTCGTTTCTCTTCAAAGCTTGCAAAGATTGAGAAGAGTGAAGATGGAGACACTTTGCTGCAACTTGTGGATGGTACTCAGCTATCTGCTAAGGTTGTAAATCAATCTTTTGACTAGCAAATTCATGGCTGAAAGTACCAAGTATCTCTTTCTCATCTTTGTGAATTTCCAACAGATTGTAATTGGCTGTGATGGAATTCGGTCTCCTATAGCTAAGTGGATGGGGTTCCCTGAGCCTAAGTATGCAGGGCATTGTGGTCTTCGAGGCCTTGCATTCTTTCCCGGTGGCCATAAATTTGAACCAAAACTGAATCAAATCTATGGAAGAGGGCAGCGTGCTGGAATTGTTCCTATTTCTCCTACAAAAGTCTACTGGTTTGTCTGCTTCAACAGGCCATCTCCAGGTAAATTACTAACTCTGAACTCTGAAGTTTCCATCTTTGAGTTTCTATACGTGTTCTTACAGCGTGCGATATTTTATTACAGGTCCAAAAATTACTGACCCAGCTGTGCTAAAGAAGCTAGCTAGAGAACTGGTAACAAACTGGCCTTCAGACCTGTTGGACATTATAGACCATACCCCGGATGACACAATTAGTCGAACACCACTAGTAGACCGGTGGCTGTGGCCATCCATCAGCCCTCCGGCTTCAGCAGGAAGAGTTGTGCTGGTTGGAGATGCTTGGCATCCAATGACTCCCAATCTTGGACAAGGCGCTTGTTGTGCTTTGGAAGATTCAGTAATTTTGGCACGAAAGCTTGCAGCGGCGATTGACTCAGGACCAGCAGCCATTGAAGATGCTCTCAGCTCATATGGAAATGAAAGATGGCCTCGAATTTTTCCGCTAACCATACGTGCAAATCTCATAGGGTCACTACTGCAGTGGGAGAATCCTGTTGTGTGTTCTGTCCGGAACAATGTCATTATCCCAAAGCTTGTTAAGCTAGGACCAATGTTGGAACACACAAATTTTGACTGCCAGCCTCTCCAGAATCAAGTTGTGTAATGTTGGGGGCAATTTATCATCCCTTTACTGATTGAAGTTAGAGGTCACTGAAACCTACGGGGAAAAGGAAAATGCTTGGAAGTGTCCCACTGTAATTGTATATTCCATCTTATAGTGTGCATCAGCTGTTTATTTGCCTATTCCATATCCTTCTGTACTAGGAAGTTAGAGATTTATAAAGCAACTGCTCATGTTAAAGTGTGATAAACGCAGCATGTAAGCTAACATAGTCTTTGAAATTAATCCCTTAGGATAGTAGGCAATGAAACAAATCAAAATTTAAATGGCATAGCAAGATTTTTCACTGATCAAATAAAAATAGTGCTTCATCTAATCAGAGACTTCAGAGTGCTACAAGCAAATACAATTCTGCAATTCCCGAATAAATAGCTATTTTGATAGTTTACTTTCTGATTCAACTGTGAAAAGCTTATAATAAAAATATTGTTAAACACAAACTAAATTATCTGGGTCATCTTATCTTACATTCATATAAGTTGCTGACAAGAGCTTCTTCTTGAGTAAGAGGGACCGGCTAGTTTTTCTACTCCAATAATCTTGCAGGGCTTATAGATGCATAGATTGTTTAATTCCAAGCTGCTTCTTCATTATCACCATCAATCTTCATAACCTTCATGCTGCAACAACTGAGTCACTTAAATCACTAAGGACATACTCATAGAAGCCACCATGCAACCAAAGAAAAGTGACTTAAAAAATCCAAAAACTTTTCCAGTTGAATTATGAATATCTAGAAGCAATGAAGCTTCCACATGTTCCCTACATTCTGAATATAATGACAGACAAATGCCCGTAACAGTTTCGCGACGGCAGTGGAAGCAAGTTCTTATTTGAAGGGATACCAGTCATACCACAAGCCTAAAACATTTTAAAGCTCACGACAAGCACTAGAAGCCTAAAACACATGAACACAGTTTCTTTATAATGAAACATTGGGCACATACACTTTGATGAAGAACATAAGTATGTTCCAACAGAACAAATTCGTGGTAATCACGAAGCTGAATGATGAACTATAAACAATGCTTCATTTCTTCGACAAAAGAGATACGTCACAGTTATGAACAACATTGGTGACATATATATGAGTCCAATGGTCCAGAGATGAACTATCCAAAAAAAAAAAAAGCAAACAGCCATATTCAAGCTTTAATCTTTGAAGCCTAACAGCTCAAGCTACCGTTGAAGTTCTAACTTCCAACTAGAACTAAAAAACAGCCAAAGATTGATGCATTACTTATCTACATAACTAAGTCCACAAATCTTGGACCTTTGCAATCCATATCTCAAGCATAATCACAAAGTTACAACTACAACCCAGGAAAGTCAGGCATCCATATTAGTCCATGGAAGCAAGACATGACGAAGATGGGAAAGATTGTAATTGTGTACCTGGATTGGAAAAGAACCAGAGGATGATAGCACAGAGAGCGAGGACGAGAGGTATTAAGTGGATGGCGTTCTCTGCGGACCTGATGCGAGACCGTTCTCTCTTGGCGGCATGAGAGAGGGGATCGTATGTGGGAAGATCTTGATCGTGGTGGTGCTCTGAGTCGTGGGTCGCGGTGGTTGAAGATTGCTGTTGTTGCTGCGGTGAAGTTGATAACGAGTTGACCGGGAAGTCCCCGGAGACTCGGGGAGCACTCGCGGATCTGTGCATCTTTGCTTTGCGTGTTCTGGTCAAGGATAGGCCTTTTATTGTCTGGGTGGGTTAAAAGAACATAGAAAATTACCGTAGTCCGGTAATTTTTTTATTGTGCGGTCAATATTATTAACCGTGTAACAATCGCACATAGCACTATAACATTCTTTTTTTTTTCTTTTTTTTTTTAAAAAACTCCACCCCATTCCCACCCTTGATGGGGCTCGAACTCCTGACCTCTTATATATGAGACCAAAGCCTTACCACCCCACCAAACACACACACCCATAACACTATAACATTCTGATTAGATGAACCGTGTAACAATCGCATGCAAGGCTGTATCATAACACTCGAGATTGGTTAGCTAGTAATTACGGGTGTATGAGAATGGCTTATTCACAAAGGAAAATGCGCTACTTAGAGCAAGTTCACCCGTTGGGTCACCAGGTCACCTACTATTCACTGCTTTTTAATGTTAATTTCCACCATCTGGGTCACGGACACAGTTTTCATGGTGACCTGGGCCCAGGTCACGATGGTGACCCAGAAAGTAACTCCGGGTGACCCAGGGCACGAAATACACTGTGCCCGTGACCTAGAGGGTGAAATTAACACTAAAAAGTAGTGAATAGTGAGTGACCTGGTGATCCAACGGATGAACTAGCTCTTAGCCCTACTTTTTTAGAAGCTGTTGAGGTGGCGTAGTGGCAGGTGGCAGCAATAACAACAGAAGTTGTGAAAGCTCCTGCAGTAGTATATTCGATTCTTTGCGATGGAATAGATTCAAGCGTCCGCGCCAGAGCAAATGGGAGTTGACTTAGTTACTTTTGTAGTAGATTCTAATCTCAATGTTGATCCGACGCAACTTACCAGTGATAGTCGCAGCAACAAGAGCTTTCAAGGGAGGCAGACATGTCATACCTTCTAGATCAAGAGTCCCACTAGGCAAACACCATACAACTATTATTTTTTTTGTATATTGTGCGGTCAAAATTATTAACAGTACGTGTAACAGTGGCACATGACACTAAACATTCAATAGATTGAGAAACAATCACACGTGAGGTTGTAATGTGACACTCAGTATTGATTACCTATTATTGTAGCCCGCGGCTATGGGTGTAAAATTTGGTGATGAATTGAGGTCATTCGACTCTTGGATTTCACTAACAGTGACAGACTTGTAACTAGTGATATTAAAATGTATATCGTAGTGTTGAGATCACAAATGTTCATTCCAATGCATTGCAATCTTTTGCGTCATTAATGAATTTGATTCGTTCTCAAAAACAAAAACAAAAAAACAACACGCTCAATATTATTACAATACTATTGTTATTGAATGTCAGTAACATTTTTTTTGTTTTTACAACTATCGGAGCTAATGCATTTCAAATGCTTTTGATTAAACACTCACTCTAATTTTTTCATTCTTACTGTCGTATATACGTGTTTTATCACTCTATGTTGATTCTAATTTTGAACTGATGTAAGTTGACATTATAATAGAGAAAGAGAAATGCACACGCCATTGTATAGCATTTGAAGTGATTTAGACGGAAGACCAACATTGATCCAACCACATGTTCTCGTTTAGACGGAAAGATGGATGCAACACTAAATTGTCCCAAAAATAAAAGAAAAGATGAAACACTACAAACGCGAAAGCAAGGTGAAATTAGCATAAAATGAATATTTAAAGCATCACATAAAATGTAAAAATAAGCTCCAAAACATTGTGGGGGAGTTGGAACAATGATCGGGCACCCCACCTTGTTGGCCTCTAAAAACGTGTCGTTTTGGTCACTGTGCTGCAAAATGAGATCTCGTCTTGGATTAGAATAAGCGAGGAAAGGAAACGCGGACGAAAAGGGCAGGCGGCGCAATGCCAGCTTGCTTAAACACGAACGCGCACGTATTGGCTTTGCCTTACCCTTGTGTCGACGCCACTTCTTTGACGCGCATTTCATTCAGCTCAGCTCAGCATCCCTCTGAGTTTGTTTGCCTTTGGGCTTAAGATTTCTAAGCGCAAACACACTACCTCATGAAGATTGACGAAGCAACTCGGAGACAACTGTTCCAGGCTTTGGTTGATTCACCCATTTTCTTTTCTGGCTTTTTTTGAATTTAAATACTTTTTTATGTTTTACGAAATGACTTAAACACCCTTCTTCTTCTTTTTTCTCATAATTTTCTTATAGTTCCCCTTAAATTTCAGTCCTTGTAAAATTAGGAATTGATTTGATAAGGTTTTAGTGGGTTATCATGTCACACACAATGCTATTAAGTGCTGTTGTTGAGGTCCAAGTCACTATTATTTTTTGTTTATGTTTTTTCATTTTTCTGATACAAAGAGAATTTCACATGATTTTTTTATTGAAGTGGAAAAAAATAAGAAATTCTCAACCAACCCCCTCCTAACCAGGTACAATTTACATTCAACTATTGAAGCTTTTAATAACTCCCATACTTTCTTTGATCGAAAGCATTCAATGAAATCGCTGGAAAATTGTTTTCAAACAATTTCGTTTAATTAACCAATAAAGAATGAGCTAACTTGCAAACTCAGTTTTAACTATATTTTAAGAGAAGTCAATTTTGCTGCTAATATCACTGCTATGTACCGATCATATTATGGATGCCTTTATATGAGATTATTCTCGGCCTCTCAATACAACAACTAGTGCTTTCATATTAGATCAGTTAGGTTCTGTTTGTTGTATGACTTGTATTTTTTAGTCGTTGATGCAGATGCCATTGGAAACCTCTTTTAACCTCAAGTCTAAATTGTACAATATAGACTTGCTTTAGAAGTGCGCTTCCATGAAAATGTGACCAAAATCGTAAAATCACCAATAATCAATCAGAGTGGGATGGTACACGTGGCGGAATCTAGTCCCCTATTACTACGTCACAAGCACTAATAAAGAGTTCCGGCATTTTAGGGGTCCTTTTATAATACATACACACCTCTCTCTCTCTCTCTCTCTCTCTCTTATTTCCTCCTCCTCGGTTTCTTCTTCTTCTTCTTCTTCTTCCACTCTCTCTCTCACTCCGGCGAAGGCTCTCACTTCCGACGCAATTTCTCGCCGGAATCCAACTTCTCGCCGATTTCTCGCGATTCACTCCCCGGCCCAGCCATGAATCCCGAATAGTGAGTCCGATTTTCATAATTCGATTTTGTGTTTGGAGTTTGATTATTTCTGATCTCAGAGCCCCGGTTTCTTGGAGGCTTTTCATTTTATTTTAATTCATGGAGAATTCTAAATGTTTGTTTGTTCGAATTTAGGTTTTTGAATTTAGATCTAGATGTAGCGCAATCAGATCCGTGTAGGTTTGGTTTTAGATTCAGAATTTATTTCAATTTTTGAGACTTGTAATATGGACTGAGTTGTTGGATCGGAGCTGTTTAGGTTAATAGTTGAAGATTGGATAGTAATTTTGATCAGTGAGGTGGTGCTGTTTATGTTAATAGTTTGATTATTGTTTTAGATCACGCGATTACTAATTTCTGTGGAAAATTGGATGCAGTGACTACCTGTTTAAGCTTTTGCTGATTGGTGATTCTGGTGTCGGCAAGTCATGTCTACTTCTGCGGTTTGCTGTAAGTTGTAGTCAGTTTTCTCCTGTATTTTACTGTTCTATCTCGGGGATTGTAATCGTCGATAGAGGCGGTATTGAGGTTGATTCTTTCTATGTGTTTGTGGAAACCAGGATGATTCATACTTGGATAGCTACATCAGCACAATTGGAGTTGACTTTGTAAGCATTACTTGGGTTTTACGGAGTGTGATTCATTTGACTTTTGATAGGAAAGTGATCTTAAGGTTCGGTTCTCATTGATTTCTGTTGCGCCTTTTGTTTAGAAAATCCGCACTGTGGAGCAGGATGGAAAGACTATCAAACTTCAAATTGTAAGTATATGAATTCTCTGCCAATTCTAGTGAAGTTCTTGTCTATCTTGATAGAATTGTAACTGTTTTGGAGCAGTTCAGTATGAACATTAACAAATCTTGTGACTGGTTCTGTCAATAAGTTGTGTAAACATTGGTTTCTTGCTGTTAATTCAATTCACATTTTGGGAATTGCAGTGGGACACAGCTGGCCAAGAACGTTTCAGGACAATCACTAGCAGCTACTACCGTGGTGCGCATGGTATCATTGTAAGTGGGTTGTTCACTATTTCTTATTTGTGCTTCTAAGTCTTTGTTGACCTTGCTCTTTATGATAAATCTTTGTTGGGTTCTCGCAGGTTGTTTATGATGTCACAGACCAAGAGAGCTTCAACAATGTTAAGCAATGGTTGAACGAAATTGACCGTTATGCAAGTGAAAATGTGAACAAGCTTCTAGTTGGAAACAAGTGCGATCTCACAGCAAATAAAGTTGTGTCCACTGAGACAGCCAAGGTAAATTGATGAGCATGTTCAGGTTTTCCATTGTATATTGTTGACACACCTCTTTTACCCATGTGTAGTAGACGAGTGCAAGAGTAATGGTTTAACTTTTTGTCTACTTTGTTTAGGCATTTGCAGATGAAATTGGAATTCCTTTTATGGAAACCAGTGCTAAGAATTCCACCAATGTTGAGCAGGCCTTCATGGCTATGGCTGCTGAGATTAAGAACAGGTACTCTATTTTTCTTGTCATTGCTTGATCAATATGCTGTAAATATGATTGCAACTGGACTTTTTATCTCTCTATCAAATGTGACATTTTTAGTGATTAAGATGCTGAAACAATTATGTATTGCATCCTTGATGTTTAACATAATTGTATGTTTTGGTTTCTATTGCAGGATGGCAAGCCAACCGATGAACAACGCCAGGCCTCCAACAGTGCAGATTCGTGGACAGCCTGTGAACCAAAAGTCTGGTTGCTGCTCTTCTTAAAGGGGAAAAGAAAAACTGGTGGGGGAAATGGATGTTTATGGGTGTTTCCGTGAAATGTAAAACTAGTTTTATCTTAACGCTTTGATATGAAGATTTCTTTTATCGTCAGTGGTCAGCACTTTGTTAAAGCCTTCCATTCTTTTCAATGTATTTGTTTTAAAAACTTTTGTACAAAAATTAGGAATATTGGTGAATAGCAGTATTTGCCTTGTTCTGTTCTCCTAATTCTTGTCAGATGCTTGACTCTTTCTCGGTAGCAACTATTCTTTATTTTGGTCATGAAATAAATGTGGAAGTTTCAACGTGGTGAATGCAACCCTGCCACAATCTGTATATTTCTACTGGCATCACCTCTTGCCTGTGTTTGTGCTATTGAACTTTATGGCATATATAAATTGCCTTTGAAACCTGAAGTTCTAGCAGATACAGGAAAGATTGAATTGTATCTGAAACTCAGTATCCCCTTAGAATTGTATAACGTATACCAAGTAAAAGTACATTTGACCTCTAATAAGTAATACAAATGACTGAATGAGAACAATGCAATCGGGCAAAGCTAGGCTTCATTTCTGAAACCCTCGTAGTTTTCTCCTCTTTGCAAGCAAGCTGCAACCATTATACAAAATTGATCAGTCTCAAGCCTACCCTAGGGGAAGAAAGCCATCATTTACCAAAAGCTGAAACGGTGTTAAGTAACCAATATTCTTAGTACAGTAATGCAGTCAGCATTGGCCAATCTAGCTCCAAGCTTCTAATAGTGAACCGAAGAATAAAGCTCCCAGGATGGAGTGAGGTGCTGAATAATTGTATGCCAATGTACCATGTGAACATGTAATTTCAAACCTATCCACGTAGGAGCCATAGAGAGTGTAACTTGAATAGAATCCTTGAAGTTTTGGGCAAAGAAGGCATAGTGCCTGGATGTTCAACAGCATACCAGAGTTAGCAAAAGGCCAAACCCATGTATTTTCACGAGTGATGGCGCTAACCTTAGCATTCAATGGTATTATGGTATGCCAGAAACTGGTGGTGGCTCTATCATGCCAATTGACAAATGCAGAGGAGTGTGTCAATTATAATTCAACGATCAGGTGGCTCTATCCTTACGAATCCGACGCACGATATAAGAATTAGAATGTCCCCAAGCTACTGGCATGAAAGATTGAGGACACAGAATGTTGCTGAAGCATAACTAGCTTGCCTTTGTTTTTTTGGATCCAACACTAGCTTCTACTCTGAGTAGAAGATTGCATACATCAGATCTAAAGCTGGCATGACATGCTTGACTGGCATGACATGTGGTGATCTCATTCAGCGGATTCTTTTCTGTTGCAAGCCTCATTTTTCCTTATTACCTTCCTAATGTACTTGAAAAAGACTTCCAGGGGAGCAGTTTTTTGTACGCTACCAGTAATCACCACAAGAACAAACCCCATTTTTGAAATGATGGAACCTTGTAGTATCTCTGAGAATGATTTCTCTTTTCTCAATTGCTGAAATATACTTGACTGCATGATGGCAATCCCCACATACTCTCAAGTTTTTGAAAATGCGAATTGGCATCCCTAAAGGCACGTGTATAAGCCCAAAAGCAATTGCTAGTTTTTCACTGTGCCATAATAGCAGCTGCTGTTTCTGCTCTTCCCCAACATCATGTAATGCAAATTCAAGATCTGGAACATAGCCTGCCAACTTCATTTTCTGATCCAGTTCAGACAGTTTTTCATGTATAGATGCCAATTCTGGGTGAGCCCTGTCACCTGATCTGAACTCATGGACTACACTCTTTACCTCAATCCAACTATAGCCAGGTGTCTTCACGACCCTATTTTCTTTCATCGATCGCCTGACCTTGCCGACAAGGTCCCATCTATTTGTTGCAGCATAAACATTAGCAAGTTGAACATAGCCAGCTGCACTCGTTGGATCAAGATCAAGCAATTTCTCGGCAGCAAACTCAGCTAATTCTAAGTTCTTGTGCATCCGACAGGCACCCAATAGAGTTCCAAAAATGGCAGAATGTGGTTCAAATGGCATTTTCTTTATCAAAGCTACAGCTTCAACTAGCTTACCAGCACGACCAAGAAGGTCTACCATACATGTATAGTGCTCTGGCTTAGCTTCAACTTGATACTGTCTTGCCATGGAATCAAAATATTGAACCCCAAGATCTACAAGTCCTGCATGATTGCAAGCCATTAACACAGAAACAAACGTTATCCAATCTGGTTTTACTCCCTCATTCCTCATCTGGTCAAACAAACTGAGAGCTTTTAAACCTTCCCCATGTTGAGCATAACCAGCAATCATTGCATTCCAAGTAACAACATCTTTTAGTGTCATCTCAATGAAAAACTTCCACGCATCCTCCAAATTCCCACACTTACAATACATACTAACCAATGCAGTTCCTGAAGTCGTATCATTATATAATTCAAACTTATAGAGCAACTGATGTACTTGCCTACCCATTTGCAGCGCAGACAGGTTGCTACAACCCAGTAGAGCACTACTCAAACTCGATGCATTTGGCCCAACCCCATATCCAATCATTGACCTGAAAAGCTTCAAACCCTCTTCAGCTCGACAGTTTTCCACATACCCTGCAACCATAGCATTCCATGTTACTAAATTTTTCTCAGGCATCTCTCTAAACAACTTCTCTGCTACACCAATCTTCCCAAACTTCATATACCCAGTAACCATAGCCGTCCACGCCACAACACTCTTAACCGGTGCAACCTCAAACCACTTCACCGCCGAGTCCAAATCCCCACATTTCACATACCCCGAAACCAACGCACTCCACGAGAC
Source organism: Rosa rugosa (assembly GCF_958449725.1). Classification (NCBI taxonomy): domain Eukaryota; kingdom Viridiplantae; phylum Streptophyta; class Magnoliopsida; order Rosales; family Rosaceae; genus Rosa; species Rosa rugosa. Next base: position 39,446,212 of record NC_084823.1, read on the forward strand.
ACTGTTCTTCTCGGGCATCAACAAAAACAACTTCTGTGCTTCCCTCATCTCCCCATTCTGAGCAAAACCCGATATCATGGTATTCCAAGATGCAATGTCCTTAACAGGCATCAAATCAAAGAACTCCATAGCAGAGCCAACACCAAGATTACGTAAATAACAAGCCAGCATACTATTATATGAGCAAGTGTCTGGTTGAGGAATTTTATCAAACAGTTGGCGGGCTTCTTTCACTTTCCCGGGAATTTTCGCATACCCGGCTAAAATCGAATTCCAACTAGTTGTGGTTCTAACAGTCATCTTCTCAAACACCTTAAGTGCAGAATCTAAATCCCCGGAACGAATGTAACTGGTGATCAACTTGTTCGACGCAATGACATTGCGAAATTGGTGGGGATCAAAGTGTGTAGACTCATTGCAAAATTGGGTTGGTGTGAGTTTCTGGGTCATGTTACTGGTGGAAACCAAGTGGGTTTTGTGTGGAGGAATGGGGTGGTTGTTTTGATTGGGTTGTGGGTTTTGGATTGTGATGGTGGAGAGGGAAGAGCTTTGGTTTTTGGCATTGGGGAAAGTTTTGAGCAGCAGTGAGGGCTGTGCTCTTGTGCTTCTTCTAAGACATCTCATGGTCTCTCTCAAGAAATTGAGAAGAGCATGACGTTCGAAATTTGTAATTCTGGGAATTTGAATTCTCAACTTTCAAATTTGAAAAAGGAATAAAAATATTGGAAACAAAGAAATAAAAAAGTTCCGTTGCCGGGACTTGAACCCGGGTCTTTCGGGTGAGAGCCGAATATCCTGACCAACTAGACTACAACGGATTTGTGATCTGTTGGCCAATTAAATCATAATAATATGAGATCTGGATCTGATTATCTGCGACTGCCACTAATTGTTTAAAGAGTTTGAACCAGTTAGAAATCGTCAAATGTTTAAAGAGCCGAATATCCTTACTCTGTTAGTTAAAAATATTAATTTTTATTTTTTCAGATTATGATCTTACTAAAATAGTGGAAAGTGGAAACTACAATTTAGTCTTAGTTGTGGATTAATATGTGCTAAGGTTTACTATATCAAATTTGTTACCATGAAGATGTTGGGTAATTAAGATTAGAGTAATATCAATCTTTTAATGGTGCTTAAGAAATTGTACTATGAGATATTAGTGGGAAATTGGTCGACTGAGAGGACATATTTTGCGGATTTGGTATGCCTGTGATCAAAGGTGTCAAATCTTCTGTATGAATAGAAACACTATCATCTCGAATATTAGTTAGTCTTGCGAATGATGGACATATATTACAGGCGGAAATTTCATATAAGAATTGCATTTTTATCTGTATTTGATCAGTTATTGACTCTTTCACTACTGAGATGATTTTTGTTGAAAGCCTAACTGTAAGCTTGTTCCCTTATTGGAGCTGCTGCGACTGAAGTTTTTGAAGAGCTTTTTATTCCTAGCCTCCTGATGCTGAGCTTGCATTGAATGGGGTTGAAGTGTTTTTATATGCAACTAGAAGTCATCATCCAACTAAGAAAGCTTGATATATTTTCTTCAAAAAAAAAAAAAGCTTGGTATTCGTCTTCGTGCTCTTATAGATGCTATTGACACTCGGTACGTGGTGAGGTGTACGTGAACAGCAATCACCAAGGGTGTGATGGTTGTAACCATATTTCAAACATGCAATATATTGATCTTTAGCCTGGGGTGATCGGTCGTTGCAGAAATTACATATTTCACATTAGAATAGAACCGTAAGTCCTTAACTATTTCAAGTTAATTTAAACAAGAAACAAGTGTCCTAGGTTTGAGAAAGTTTAGGGTGATCGGTCGTTTTTTTACTAAGATCTGATCGAAAACAGATAGCCAAAACTATTTTCTCTCGTGCATATAGTGTGATCGATGTTGTTTTTCTTACACAATAATTCATGAGCAGTAGACTGTAGACACTAAAGTGCCAAGGGCGTATACTAGTTCTGTTCGCATTTTTTTCTGTGTGTTGTTGTGCCTGTACTCTTAGTGCAGACAACAATGAAGTTTTAAATGCTCATTCTTCATGTTGGTGCAATTGTAAAACATTAGTCGGTTTACCTCTAGGTGGCAATATGTTGAAGGAAAATGTTCCATGAATCTAATACAGAATAAGGTTTCCTTCAGTATCTCTTTATTTAGTTTTCTAATAGGGTTATTATCACAAATGGTACCTGAACTTATCTTCTATTTTATCGATGGTACCTGAACTTCAATTTTGATCACAACCAGTACCCGAACTTTTCGATTTCATTTTAAATGGTACCTAAGGCCACCTTCGATAACTATTCCTGCCAAAAAAGCCAAATCTAAAAAAAAAAAAAAAAAAAAAAAAACAAGTTCAAGGCAAGTCTATTACCAAAAAATCATCACTATATATGATTGCAACCCTTGAAATCATCAAAAATCATCACTATGATTGCCTCCCATGCCGTTTTTAGTCGGAATAGTGACCGGAGGTGGCTCTAGGTACCATTTAAAATGAAATCAAAAAGTTCGGGTACTGGTTGTGATCAAAATTGAAGTTCAGGTACCATCGATAAGATTGAGGTATAGTTCAGGTACCATTTGTGATAATAACCCTTTCTAATATATAATAAGGTTTCATTGTCTTAGTAGGTTTTCTTGCCTGAGTAGGTCTCCTTGTTAAACTGAATAAAATGGGTGCCTTTTATTTTATTATTATTAGTTATATAAGGGATGCCGGTCGGCGTGTGGCAGACGGAGCTTGGCTGGCTGGTATGCATGATAGGGACGGAGCTTGGCTGGCGTAGGTGGACTGGTCTGGAGCAGGCTGATGGGCCTTGGGTGGACCTTTTCTTGATGGATATCCTAGTTGGGCTTTGGGTTTCTGGGCTGGGGTTTACCCTAGTCCAGTAACTTCTAAATTTGGGCTAGGGTTTAGACCCTTAGCCCAACCCGGCCTATGTTTTTAGTTTTTGTCTAAATTCAATAAATTCCTTGTATTAGGAACCTAGATCTCTAGCGCCTCCGGCGTAGTACCAAAGGAGGATCTCATTTATTCCTAAGATCTGAAATGTATAATGAGTGGGTCTATTTCTACGTACCACTGCGGGTACTACCACTACCTTCTTGTTTGTCTATGTCCTTAAATGACAGTGAAAGGGTATGTAACAGCTTATTCTGCCTTGCGATGAATATTCTATTTCGCCTTATTGGGCTTGATTCAAAAAAAAAAAAATTATTAGTTATATCAAAGAAAAGGAATTGAATTCCCGTTCAATTATATTCGATGAAATACTCTGAGAAATTAGAATCTAGATGGTCTATTTTAGGACACCTTTTCCAGATTCTTGTAGAATAAAGGCTCCTCCTTGTTGATTTAAGCAAATTAGAACACGTACTAATGCTTATTGATTTAGGTTTTGTGCATGCCTAGCAGCACATATATTTGAACGAACAATTCTTAGGTTCACCCCGAGGGTGAATGAGCATATTCACCCCCATTGTCGATTAAAACATAATAACTTTATAATTTTCTAATCCAACCATTCATTTTGTATAACGTAATACAAAGATTAGCTTTGTAAAAAATCAATCAAATTGAAGACTTTTCAGTTATTCATTTCTATGAAATACATGAACGGTTCATCATAATAGTAGTAAGTGTTGTTAGAACCATCCATTTGTTTGATTCAATTAGATAATTAAACGATTTCTGATTCGATTGATTTTTTACAGAGATGATCTTTAAAGGCTAATTTAAGATATGGACCGTTGGATTATAAATTTATTAAATAAAAATATGTTAATCGACAATAGGGGTGAATATGCTCATTCACCCTAGGGGTGAACCTAAGAATTGTTCTATTTGAACACCTACGCGCACAAGTTAATAAGTCTCCATTATTTCAGTTCTTCAAGCATTGGAAGAAAAAAATTGTCATATAAATGGAAAATAATCGCACCAAATGTTTCTAGTTTCCTATAATGTTTAGGTTTTATTTTCCTTGCAATAATGTTTTTTAATATTTGATTGTCGTAAAATGATTTTAATCATTTAATTATTTATAAAGTTTCCTTGTCATAGTAGGCTTCCTTGTCTTGGTAGGTTTCGAATTAGAGCACTATATAAGGCAGCTATTAGATTTATTTTTTCATAATTCAGATTCAAATCTCCCCTCCCCTATTTGATCGAGATCTTTTTCTCCAAGATAGCAGAGAACCAACCATGTTTGCCAGGCTCTTTGGGAAACCTAAAATGGAACCGATCACCTTGGAAAAGTTAAGTGAGAATCTTGAAAGGCTTGAGAAAATGGAGAAAGTACTCCAAAAGAAGGCTGCTGCTGAACTTGAAAAGGCGACGCGATTCAGCAATGCAAAGAATAAAAGAGCTGCTATGCAATCTCTGAAGAAGAAGAGGTTGTATGATCAGCAAATAGAGAACAACGGAAACTCCCAATTGCAGGTCCATGATCTGATGATAATGCTAGAAGGTGCAAAAGCCAACATCGAAACTGTAGATGCCTTGAGAAATGGAGCAGCTGCACTGAAGGCAATGCAGAAAGCAGCGAATATAGATGAAGTGGAAAAGACCTTGGACGAGGTTCATGAGCAGACAGAGAAGATGAAACAGATCCAGGAAGCTTTGTCAACTCCAATTGGATTTGATGATTTTGATGAGGATGAATTGGAAGCAGAACTTGAAGAGCTGGAAAGTGCCGAGTTGGAACAACAACTTCTTCAGCCTGCAGCAACTTCTTCAGCTCCAGTTCACCTCCCACACTACACCAAAACTGGTCTTTTACGGCCCACCATGTGCGCCGTAAAAGTCTATTTACGGCGCACAAAAACACGCTGTAAAAGCTCGCGCCGTAAAAGACCCCATCTCTTTTACGGCGTGCATAAATGCGTCATAAAAGAACCAAGTAACACGCCATAAAAGTGGTTCCACAAATGTCATCTAGGTCATTTACTGCCCACATTGCACGCCGTAAAAGACCTCCTATTAAAGGCACACACAGAACGCCGTAAAAGAGTGGCTAAACTCCTAGTTAAGGCGCACAATGCGCGCCGTAAATGAGGTGTGTTCAAACAAAAAAAAATAAAAAATTCTTTTTGCTCAAATATCATACTCATATTACCCTCATTATAATTAATTTCATTTACAAAGTAACAATGAGAAATGTATTAGTAGAACTCATTACATCAATCAATTAAACCTAGCTATATCCATAAACCCTAAACATATTTGAAGTTACCTAACTACAACAGACAACAGAGAAATCTGGGCTCGTCACTCAACTGATAGCTAGCATTGAGCTTTCATCTAACCTGTCAACTAGAAACAAGCAGCTTCTATCAACATACTTTAAATCACCACTCGAATTACATATAAATGAACTGAAGCTTTTAGTTGCAAGGTGTACAATCTTTTGAATTTGATCACTTACATACCACACCAAGATAAGAGTACGTACTGACCTCTTCTTTTGTCCAAGGTATCAATTGTTTGAATGTACTAATGATTCATCAAGTATAGCAAAAGATATCATTGATCCTACTAATCAAACAGAGGATGTCATTCACCAAGTAAAAACAAAAGGTAATAAACTAATAGTTCAGTGTTACACTATATCCGCTTTTGGTTTTCTAGTTTTCAATTACCATGTCCTTTCCTTCTCTGCTGAGCTTTTTATTCTCGTCAGTCAATTGATAGCTAGCATCGAGCTTTCATCTAACCCATCAACTAGAAAAAGCAGCTTCTATCAACATACTTTTAAATCACCACTCCATACTCTTAAATCACCACTCCAATCACATATAAATGAACTGAAATGAAATATTGCACACACAAACACAGTGAAGAACATCTAGGAGAAGCACCTCCTAGTAAACTTATTAATTACCATATAAACATATACAAACTTTGAAACTAGATAAATAAAATTCCATATCCGACTTGCAACTTAATACTAAGAAGCCAAAACATTAATAAAAACAACAAACTACATACCTATCAGTGATATATACTCTAGGAGCTCATCCGAGATAAAGTCCTCAACATTCACATCGACCAAATTCCCGAATCTATTAGAGGACACAAAAAATGTGTTCTTGTATCAAGCAAAATGTGTCCTCTTTTTCCTCTAAGGACACAATTTTTGTGTCCTAGAACTGAAAAAAATGTAGTCATCTTTTCTCTACAAGGACAAGCTCCTTTTATATGCCAAGTTTTAATATAAAATTCCAAAAACAAACCTGCTCCCCAGTTGTTGTTTCAAACCCACTTATGAGTGTCACAAGATTCTGGTAGATACCATCTGAACTGTCCTGCAAAAGAAGTAAAAAGGAGAGAATCAATAAATAATATCAAAATAAATAAATACCAGGAAATCTTTTAGTATTGATCTGCATTATAATTAGGGAAAGGCTCATGCAATCATACATATGAAAAACTAAATAACAACTCATTAGCAGCCATCATATCAGCCTCATTTCCACCGGCCTTTGTGCAGGATAAACCTTCATGGTTTAAAATTCTAATAGACAATTTAAATCAGTCAGCGTATGAATCTGGAAAATCAAATTGTAAGTAAGGAGAATGACAATGATGACAATATTACCTTAAAAACAACTGGAGCCCCTTTCAGCGGACCTTCAGTGACTCACATGCATTTGTGAAAGATTACAAACTAAGCACATCTTCCAACTTAAGAAAAGATCTAATTTTGCTACACAAGTTGAATACAAACACATAAACATAGCTAGAAATAACAGAGGGAGAAGGGAGGAACAATCAGATAAAGAACATCTTATCTTTGAGTGAATGTTCTTTTTCTTGGTCTGATAGTAGTTCATGTTCAATTCAGAACAATCACAGTCCAGAATATATCTCTACAGCCAAGAACTTTACAGTTTAATCTGAATGATAACTTAAGCATTATGCATACTCAATCCAACCAGCCTTGTATTGTTTTATTCATTTCTTTTTTTTTGAAGTCAGAATGAAAATGCAAAAAGGAAAAGAGGTACGGAGAAAAACATAGATTTCAGAAAATCAGGCCAAACCTAGAGCACGGTAATTGGTTAAAGCATGGTTTTGGCCTTCTCCACCATGGGAGATATACTTCGTACATAAACAGAACAAAGCATGCAACAATAATCTTGATATGCTGACAGTTTATAGAGAAATCGTTACTAACAGTTCCTAATATGGGTGCTACCTCATGGAACCGGGCGTAGAAAATAGAAACCAAAGACAAAAGTTGAAAATGATAGCACCAGCAAAAGTTCAATACGCCGCAAAACTAAATTTTGGCCACTGTTTGTATATTGTCATGTTCTACTTTCTTAACTTGTTATTAAGATTGTATAGTTAATGAGCCACATATGAGGCTTTGAAGATCCTACTGAAATCATAGAACTATACTAGCATCCTCATTCACTCGCTTGGACTACATAATACTCAGCTTTAGCCTAAATTCTTGTACAAAAATCCAAAGAGAATAACTTTCTTGGGGAAATTAAGGAACTTCTGCTGTTTAAATAAAAGGACAGTATGTGTAGTAGCTTACATCAGGCCAGGTGTCGGTAATGAACTCCACAATGTCATAAAATATATCCCCTTGAACATCAATTTGGTCCTTCTCGGTTGGCCCCTGAGGAAAAAATAATACCAAAATGTAAGGACATAGAGCTAAGCATATTTCAAAATCACTTCTTAAACTATAGTCACCTTGACAACAGAAGCTCCTGTAGCAAATTTCTTCCCTAACTTCTTTGAAGCACCACTAAGTTTGACAACTGAAATGTTACCAAATATACTAGTTATGGATTGTTTCAGCAAAAGACTCTGAAAACAGAAAAACAAAGGATTTAAACCAGTAGATTGCTCACCAAAAAGCTCCAGTCCTTTGACAGTTGTGATACATTTTCGCTTATTGCGTGTAACCTTTTCAATAATAACCTCCAGCTTCTCCTATAGAACAACAAGAAACATCAGCAAAATTTAATCACCGCAATCTAAAAGTTCTCACAACAAATGCTGCTCGTAACTACTTCACCCTGCAAATCTTCTTTCAGTTATGGCATCGAATAAAGTGTTATAAAAAATTACCTTTTTCTTGACCTTCCCACCCGGCAGACGCTTGACCTCTTCTTTAGGTGCTGAAGTTCCACCACCAGCAATCGAAAAAGTATTATTACATTCTCAATTCACACACCGCAAAATAGCAAAATAGTAAGGCAAATAATGACACTCTATGAAACAAAATCAAGACAATCATATCTGAAAAGTATAGAAATCAGAATCACGAAGATGAACGGGAAAAGAGAGAGAAGGGCGTACTGGAGATTTTCGGCGACCTGTTGAGTGAGCTTAGCAGAGAATCCACTGGCAGCCGTCTTGTAACTTTAAACCAGAACGTCCTTGGCAGTCTTTTCACTGTATGTATATTTCAAAATCAATATTAAACAAATTGATTTCGCAGCAGAGAGAGAGAGAGATTTGCAGCAGACCTGCCAAGGACGAAGGCTAGGGTTCGGATGTGATAGCTCAGGCTCCTCATTTTGCTGCGGCCTCTCAGTGTAAACGATGTGGATAGCCGATCACGAAGAAGAAGCACAAGAGCCGGAAAAAGGGTCAATATTGGAAAACTAGAGAAACTCTAGAAATCGAGGAACTAAATGTCGAAGAATAAAGGGTTACCATGTATGACCATCGCTGCAAGGCTATGTCCACTTCGGCGGAATCCAAGTAGGTGAGATGAGAAACCCAAATTAGTTGGAGCCAAATGCAAAATCATCAAATTTTCTTGTCGATTCACCTCAGATCTGAAAGAAACCCCAATTCTGTTTGAGAGAGATGAGAGAGACAGGTATTCACCCAGATAACTGGATGATTGGATTAGTTTGAACAAGGATTAAGAGAAGAAAGGGGAGAGAGATGAAAGAGGAAGGGATGGCTGATAATGTCAGGGTTTGGGTCTGGCGTTTGTTTTGTGAAGCGTGAATTTGTTAGTAAGAGGTCGATTGGGTGGGAGATTAGAATTTTAGCCGAAAAAAATAGGCGGGTTCTCAAAATTTGTGGCGCACTTATTTACGGCGCAGTCTATATGAATGCCGTAAATGTAAAGCAACATTTATGGCACACTCCAAAAGCATGCCGTAAAAGACCAACTAGAAAAGTCTTTTATGGCGTGCTTTGGCACGTATTAAAAGCATGCCGTAAAAGACCAACTAGAAAAAGTCTTTTAAGGCGTGCTTTGGCACGTATTAAAAGCATGCCGTGAAAAACCAACTAGAAAAGTCTTTTACGGCGCGCATTCAAAGCACGCCGTAAAAGACTAACCCAGATGAGTCTTTTACGGCGCGCATTTGGAACACGCCGTGAATAACTATCAATTACGGCGCGCATAATATGCACGCCGTAAATTTTAGGCGGTAAAAGCCTAGATTTCTTGTAGTGCCAGCAGGAAGGCAACCAAATCGTCCTCTTCTCCAGAAGCCCACCGTTGATGAAGAAGATGAACTAGCTGCTTTGCAGGCTGAGATGGCACTATAAGCAGCTTGCACTATGTTATATATGCTAGTGTAGAAGTTTTTATGCTTTAGTTCCAGGTTGATACTCGAAACATTTGTTTTGAATTTGTTGATAATTAAATGGCAGAAATTTATTCTATTCTAATTAATCCTAGTTTCCACCAACTTCATGAACATATATAATCATATCTTACATAGAAGTGTAGAACACAAACCTTACCTCTCTCCTTAATTACTTTATCTTCTATGTAGCTTCACTCGATCACATTCATCCATTACCTCAGGCTTCTTCTTTGGAGCTTTCCCCATCATCCATTCTTTGCCGGTTTGGCTTTAACTAACCAATGCTTCCCAAACTTCTTTTGAATAATCTACTATCAACCTATCAACAGAAGGATAATTAAACTTGAAACAACTGTTTCGTGGAATCAACATTGCATAACAAGCATTACTAATTTCCTATGCAGCCTAATCTCAATCGTACTTAATCTCAGGTACTTGCTCACAATTCCGACATCACTCATCGACTGTGTTTTGTGATTCACACAATTTACTCTCGTAGTCTCACATGATGTACTCAATTGGAAATTATATCGTTCAACTTTGTATCACATAGTGGAATACCGTTTTTACGAAACATTACCACTTTTAAGATGTAATTATTGTCTTTTTGCAATTTCATGCTCACATAACAGATTTTTTTTTTTTTTTTAGAAAATAGATAACTTCATTACTTATCCATGGCCAGAAGGCACGTACATCATAAGTTGTCTCATACCAAAAGTTCTAGATGACACAAGTTGCCAAGCATATGACAGGTGACCCTCATTGTAAACAAATGCGCACAATTAGACAAGCGACAAACAGGAGAAAATCATAACCTAGTGAAAGATACATGACTCGAAACAACTGAACAACAAGTAAGTGTTTGGACCCAAAATGAGCATTTTGGCCTGACAAGGCACGTCTTGGAGAAATTGAGCCAATGTCAGTGGCTCAAGCTATATATTGTCGACAAGTTCAAAATGAGCATAATGAAGCCAAACTCTGCAGATCCATTTTAGCTGTCTAGAACGGTGCTGGCACGCCCGCGCAGAAAAGAGACTGTTGACCAGCTGCAACAAAATTGGAGCCAAACATTTTGGCACGCCCAGTGGGACAATCTGGATAACACTAGAGTCTTTTTGTGTTCGCCATCATTGGGATGTCAGGGGAAAATCTTTACCAAAAGAAATTCCTAAAGTGACAAGATGGCCAATGTTGCCACCATTGGCAATATTGACATTGATGACGAGTTCGAACCACTCATCATTCCACCAGATGCTAGCCTGGATGAGAGGCTTCGCATCCTTACACTGCATAGTGAAAATTATGGGAAGCATCTGGCAGCTTCGATCGCGAAAAGGGAACAACGAATTCGCGAGTTGGAGCAGCGAATGAATCAGAATGCTCAGAAAGCTAAAGAGCAGTCACAAAAGCTTTTCTCGAGCAGAGACAAACAGACTGCCCAACCTGCCGCGAACATCACATCTGAGTTCACGACCTTATGCGAGGAAGGTTCTACCTTGGCTAATTCGCATCAAGGCGAATTCGAACGTCAAAAATCTGCACGCGAAGAGGTTGTTTCTGAGACTAACTTGCCTATAGGTGGCAATCAACCTAAGGGTCTCACTGGTGAGTCACAGCCTTACACAAAGGCTGTGCATGGAAAAGGTCATCAACAAGGTTGTTCTTCTGACAATACAATTGTCTTTGAACAAATATCTAATTTCTCCACTGATCAAGCCAAATACGTGGCTACTGATCAGATGCATGGGGGGCAAGATATGACCCATGATCATCCCTTTGATCAAGAGAAGATGACGACAGTTGGCGACAAAGCCGATCTTGGGACACCGTCATCTCCCGAATTGCAAATGAAGATCATGCTTCGTCAACCAACAAAGATACTTAGGGGGCAAGATTACTCCTCCTACGAGCCAAATTGCTTCCAATTCTTCGACGCGAAGTATCTTTGTTCTTTTCCTACAAGCTCTCACAGGAGGGATTTTTACCTTACAAATTTTGATACATCGGAGCTTGGAGTGAAGCATAGATGGCCTCCCCCGTAGTCTTCTAGAAGTTAGCCAAACAAGGTGCTGCTAGCTCCTTTCTTTGGTTTTAAATTTCTTGCCAATTTTCAGTTTTTTACTTTTATTTTCGTCATTTATCAAAAAAAAAAAAAAACAAATAAAAAAAAAAAAAACAAATAAAAAAAAACAAAAATAGAAAAAGAAAAATACAAAAAGAGTTTCAAATTTGTGTGTCGCGGAGGATGCAAAAGTTGTGTTCTTGCCTAAACAGTGGCTTGAACTTTCTGATATACTTAGAGGGCATTGGTTTTGGCCTGGGCACATATACAAGAGGCATTTAATATGCCTAATATGGAATCAGTCAAGTAATTTCAGTCAAGCCAATAAAAGTGGCTTTTGGAGCAACAACATTATAAGAGCAGTGCTGATTCAAGACCTCTTCAGTCAAGACGAAGACCTTTGACTTCGAGGTCTGGGGGGCAATGTTTGGACCCAAAATGAGCATTTTGGCCTGACAAGGCACGTCTTGGAGAAATTGAGCCAATGTCAGTGGCTCAAGCTATATATTGTCGACAAGTTCGAAATATATATTTAGAGGCTAAATAAAGCCTACTATGGAAGCATGAAAAGTCAACTTTAGCACATTTTCCTACTTCGGCTAGGAGAAACCGAGCTAAACAAGGAAGGAGGGGTGGCAGACTGACCAAATGAACTCGAAATGAGCTGAAACTCTGCAGATCCATTCTAGACAGCCCAAGAATCATTTCTTATGAAGAGTGCCAAAGCCCGTTCGGAGTGGAAAACCTTCAAACAAACAGTCCAATTTTCTGCAGAAGCAAAACTGGAAAACTGGACCTGTAAGAGGTCCAGCAGCATTTCCGGCCCAACCACATGGAAATAAATTCTGAAATTTTACCACAACAATCTACATTCATGGTGGATCATTTCATATGAAGAAGTCATGGTCAAAATCTGAATGCTTGGTGGAGATATAGCTGCAGCAAAATTGGTGCAGTAAGTGCTTAAACCTAACATTCCATTAGTGTTTAAGTGCTTGAACCTAACAATTCCATAAACTCATAAGTGCTCCATAAACTCATAAGTGCTCCATCATGATCCCATTAAGTGCTCCATTATGATTTGTTTAAATGCCAAATAGTGTTGCTTGGAAGCCTATAAATAGAGGCTACAACATAGAACAAAGAACTCATTCATACATCAAAACATCTCTAAGATGATCTAAGTTCTCTCTAGAGCAAACCTCTCTAAGAGCAACTCCTCTCTTTCTCCTTCTCTTATCGGTGATCACACTCTAAGTCCTAGTCTCCTTTGGAGCCGACTATTAGTGCCACCAAACCCTCTGTCAATGTACTTCGGTCCTAGTCTCCTTGGGAGCCGATTGTAGTACCACGACCAAAAACACCACAATTCACCAATTTAAACACTCATTCATACATCAAAACATCTCTAAGATGATCTAAGTTCTCTCTAGAGCAAACCTCTCTAAGAGCAACTCCTTTCCTTCTCTTTCTCTTATAGGTGATCACACTCTAAGTCCTAGTCTCCTCAGAAGCCGACTTTAAGTGCCACCAAACCCTCTGTCAAAATGCTTCGGTCCTAGTCTCCTCGGGAGCCGACTGTAGTACCGCGACCACAACGGTTACGGAACCAGCCAAGCAAGGGTAACGCCCTAGCAACCCAGCCAAGCTAAAGTCACGCTTTAGCAAGTACTTCTCTCTACTTCCCGGTGATTTCGCTCTGCTTAACCTACAACGTTAAGTATCGACTTGGTGACACAAGACAAAGTCCTCCAGCACGAGGCACAAAGAATCCTGCGACGAGGTTGGTGCTCTCCTCGTCTACAGTCGCTCAAAAGAAGTCAGGTCAAGGGACACCCCCAACGACCGCACCCAAACGGTGCTGGCACGCCCGCGCAGAAAAGAGACTGTTGACCAGCTCAAGAAAAACTGGAGCCAAACATTTTGGCACGCCCAGTGGGACCACATCAGAAGTTTTTCTCTTGAAGCACATTCAACCACTGGCCTTCAAAACAAACATTTTGGCACGCCCAGTGGGACATCATGGTGAAAGTGGTCACAATCATGGCCAACTTAATTATCAATTAAGTTGTGGTCTAGAGAAGCCAATCTGTGGCTTTATGAATCAATTCAACTTGAAGATCTTCATATATGCTTCAAGACCAGCAAGTGGTTTTGAGACTTTTGAGGAAGGATTTGGTGACCCCAAATTCAATCTCAATGCGGAGCCAATATACGATGAGTATGACGATAATTATAATTTAATTATTGGTTCAAAAAATCATATGCAGGAGTTTAAGTTCTTTGAGGCTCTTGATCATGAGAATTTAGGCCAACAAGTGGTCATCTATAATAGCCAATATGTGGCTAATTCTACAAAGACCATGGTCTATGACATGGTTGTTGGCGACAAAGCTGATCTTGGGACATTTTCATCTCCAAAAGTGCAATTGAAGATCATGCTTCGCCAACCAACAAAGATACTTGGGGGGCAAGATTACTCCTCCTACGAGCCAAATTTCTTCCAAGTTTTTGACGCGAAGTATCTTTATTCTTTTTCTACAAGCTCTCAGAAGAGAAGTTTTCATGCTAGAAATTTTGATACATCGGAGCTTGGAGTGAAGCATAGATGGCCTCCCCCGTAACCTTTTAGAGGTTAGCCAAGCGTGTCGTTGCTAGCTCCTTTTTTTTTTTTTTAATTTCCTGTCAATTTTCAGTTTTTTACTTTTATTTTCGTCATTTATCAAAAAAAAAAAAAATATATATATAGAAAAAGAAAAATACAAAAAGAGTTTCAAATTTGTGTGTCGCGGAGGATGCAAAAATTGTGTTCTTGCCTAAATAGTGGCTTGAACTTTCTGATATACTTAGAGGGCATTGGTTTTGGCCTGGGCACATATACAAGAGGCATTTAATATGCCTAATATGGAATCAGTCAAGTAATTTCAATCAAGCCAATAAAAGTGGATTTGGAGCAACAACATTATAAGAGCAGTGCTGATTCAAGACCTCTTCAGTCAAGACGAAGACCTTTGACTTCGAGGTCTGGGGGGCAATGTTTGGACCCAAAATGAGCATTTTGGCCTGACAAGGCACGTCTTGGAGAAATTGAGCCAATGTCAGTGGCTCAAGCTATATATTGTCGACAAGTTCGAAATATAAATTTAGAGGCTAAATAAAGCCTACTATGGAAGCATGAAAAGTCAACTTTAGCACATTTTCCTACTTCGGCTAGGAGAAACCGAGCTAAACAAGGAAGGAGGGGTGGCAGACTGACCAAATGAACTCTAAATGAGCTGAAACTCTGCAGATCCATTCTAGACAGCCCAAGAATAATTTCTTATGAAGAGTGCCAAAGCCCGTTCGGAGTGGAAAACCTTCAAACAAACAGTCCAATTTTCTGCAGAAGCAAAACTGGAAAACTGGACCTGTAAGAGGTCCAGCAGCATTTCCGGCCCAACCACATGGAAATAAATTCTGAAATTTTACCACAACAATCTACATTCATGGTGGATCATTTCATATGAAGAAGTCATGGTCAAAATCTGAATGCTTGGTGGAGATATAGCTGCAGCAAAATTGGTGCAGTAAGTGCTTAAACCTAACATTCCATTAGTGTTTAAGTGCTTGAACCTAACAATTCCATAAACTCATAAGTGCTCCATAAACTCATAAGTGCTCCATCATGATCCAATTAAGTGCTCCATTATGATTTGTTTAAATGTCAAATAGTGTTGCTTGGTAGCCTATAAATAGAGGCTACAACATAGAACAATGGACTCATTCATACATCAAAACATCTCTAAAATGATCTAAGTTCTCTCTAGAGCAAACCTCTCTAAGAGCAACTCCTTTCCTTCTCTTTCTCTTATAGGTGATCACACTCTAAGTCCTAGTCTCCTCAAGAGCTGACTATTAGTGCCACCAAACCCTCTGTCAACGTACTTCGGTCCTAGTCTCCTCAGGAGCCGATTGTAGTACCGCGACCACAACGGTTACGGAACTAGCCAAGCAAGGGTAACGCCCTCGCAACCCAGCGAAGCTAAAGTCACGCTTTAGCAAGTTCTCCCCACTTCCCGGTGATTTTCGCTCTGCTCGATCTACGACGTCGAGTATCGATTTGGTGACGCAGAAGATTAGCAAAAGTCCTCACCACGAGGCATAAAGAATCCCACGACGAGGTTGGTGCTCTCCTCGTCTACAGTCGCTCAAAAGAAGTCAGGTCAAGGGACACCCCCAACGACCGCACCCAAACGGTGCTGGCACGCCCGCGCAGAAAAGAGACTGTTGACCAGCTCAAGAAAAACTGGAGCCAAACATTTCGAGCAGGGCTGTCTAGAATGGATCTGCAGAGTTTCAGCTCATTTCGAGTTCATTTGGTCAGTCTGCCACCCCTCCTTCCTTGTTTAGCTCGGTTTCTCCTAGCCGAAGTAGGAAAATGTGCTAAAGTTGACTTTTCATGCTTCCATAGTAGGCTTTATTTAGCCTCTAAATATATATTTCGAACTTGTCGACAATATATAGCTTGAGCCACTGACATTGGCTCAATTTCTCCAAGACGTGCCTTGTCAGGCCAAAATGCTCATTTTGGGTCCAAACAGTAAGTTCGCCTAGAGACCTCAATTGGTGTACGAAAATACTAGTAGATTGCAAAGAGTCTCCCACAAATGTAAGATCCAGCAGGTCACGAGATATGGTTTGTTGAAAACAAGTCCACGCCACCAGTCCACTGTCCTGAGCCTGCACTTGAGTAAACCACCATATTCGAACTAAGGCCCAAACGACGCAAGCTCGATCCTCTCCTCCTCGCCCTTGAATATGACCGGAGATTACTCTCCCGGAGGTGGAACACCACCAAAATCCAGCAAGACAAAAGGGCAAATCATTAATTCCTGGGTCCCAAACCCAGATCTTCCATAAATCTCTTAGGTACCCCATCACACTGATCTGGACACCCAAGAACAAGGCACCCAGACTCAGTGTTTGACCCATCCCGTCGCCGCCCTCGATCTGCACCCACAACAGCCACAGAATCATGACCTTCCACCAAAGCAAGGCTCCATTCTGCAATGACTATGCGGTTATTGACTCCGGACCACCATCGTTGGCCACCATCCCTGGTCACTTCAATGACGACGCCGCCCGCATCAATCCCAAATAGATCAAGACCCAGCCGCCGCTCTGCACCAGCGCAACCAATAGTCCAGTTCCACCATCGAAAATCCTCCAGTCCCTGTAGGAAGGAAGTCGCTGCCCGAGCCCAAACCCGAATCTCATCCCCTGACGCGGAAGCGTCCCTGCCATGGTCTCAGTCCGAAATTGAGCCAATCAAAGAGCGTTGCCAAGCAACGCACAAACCGCGATCCATCGAAGCGAGGAATGAAACGATTAGCCGCTTGGCACGATCGTCGAGATGAGAATGGTGGAGGTGACGGGAACCTCCCTAAAAGTCGCCCAAAGGAGACGACGCTAGGGTTTTGAGAGAGAGCACTCTCCTGTTTCATCGACCTTCATGAAACTGGCTTCCTATATTGCTCACATAACAGATAGTTTTAAGGGATTGTGAAAAACTAATAAATATTAGCCACACGTAAATTAAAAAGCTGAAAATTAACAACTTATATGCATTTATTTTAACACTTCTACAGTCACTCAAAATATATTCATTAAGCAAATCTCCAATTGTAATTTTAAAAGTGATAATGTTGTAATCTATACAGGGCTGCACAAGAGAGGGATCCACAAACGGACTGCCACAACGTCATCAGAAAGTAAAATTGGGTCGAAGCGCAGAGGCCATGTTTTACTCGTAAGGAGAACCTTTATCAAATAATGGGGGGTCCCAAAGAATGATCATCTACACAAGCTGCTCACACCTTTACCAAAAGTAAAGGTTTTGAATTTGAATTAGATTTAGAAATCCTGGGATCAATCTCCAGGAGTCCTCCAGACTTGAGCAGATGGGTTGTCTGTATCAGCAGATGGGACTGGACCTTCCTTCACTGTAGATTATAACATAATAGCAGAATTATTTCCATTGCAAAAAAATAAGTTTTCCTTCATTATATGCGTAGAAACTTTATAGGTAATGAGCAGACTAAGATATTGCTGATAAGAAAATTGGGTTAACCTATCAGAGTAACTATGAAAATCCAATGCCAATCACATATCAATTAGAATCATGAAAATCATCTGCCATTGATGGGAAGGAAAAAAGAACATGTGAAAGTCGGACAAATGGCAGGAAACTGAACATGACCCTCCATCAGTGTAACTATCACAAAAAAAGCTTTATTGGATTCAATCCATGGCCATCAATAGCATATCATCATGGAGATATATCATTTTAATAGCAGAGATGATCATAAAGCTATATTCCATGAAATAAAAATGAAAACACACACCACTGTGACAGAACACACCAACAAGGAGGTAAGAATATCAAAGGGAATTATAGTGCTGTCGGCCTAGAGAGGAATGTACAAAAAGAAACCAAGAAGAGCCATAAAAGCAAGTCCACAGGCAAGCAGAATATAGGCAACAGGGAGAGAGGAAATCAAGATTATAGATAACCTCGGCAAAGTTGCATTGCAAAAATAACCAATCCTAAGAGGCTACAGTAATATTGGCAAAAACAGGACAGTCAGAATGGACAACAAAAGATGTCCAACCTAAGCAGCCATCCATAGCTAAGCATCATATAGGCAAAAAGGAAAAAAAGGAAATCAACATATCATGCCTATAAAGAATATCAAATTCTAGGAAACTACAGTATTGTTTGACCTTAGGGAACATTAAGAGCAGACCAAAAAAAATATCCACTCAGTGTTGGTCCAGAGCCAAGGATAATATGGGCAACAAGGAAAAAGAGGAAACCAACAAATTCTAATAACCTAAATGATTAGATCCTAGATGATTATAGAAAGCATTCCATTATTCCTTCTTCTTACCAGCAGCCTCCATTTTATTCAGAGTATTCATGTCCCATGATTCCTTGTCCTGGGGAAAGGAGGATACAAAAAACATTAAAACAAAAGGGACGGGGAAGGATCGAAACGAATAGACAGATAACACATAAGCTGCACAATTCACCCACCTTGACAAAAGATACAAGCTCGATCTCATAATAGAGGATCGAATTAGGAGGCACCACTGCCAACTCCTGCTGGGACTCTGACGAGCCAAATCCATACTCAGGGGCTATAATCACAACAGCTATCTCACCCTTCTTCATTGTCACTACAGCTCTATCAAGCCCCTCAATGACTTGCTCTGTCCAATAAGATCAACTCTTAGCACAACAAAAGACCAAAGGACCACGGGGAAAAAGGCAGAAGGAAAAAAAAAAAAAAAAAAGCACTCTGAACTCTGAAGTATTATTACCCTCATCTATCTTGAACTCAAATGGTTCTTCTCCTCCAGCATGACCTTTCTTTAAAAATTCCTTTCCATCTTGCAACTTTCCAATCAATTTCACTGCCAGCCACAAAACAAAAATGATTAAGAAACTGTTTAAGCTGGTATTTGTAACATAGGCATATCTAATTCAATGAGAAGCTACCTGTAACAAAAGCTCCTTCATTTGGACGCTCATCCCCTTCCCCTTCTTTTAGGATCTTCTTAATAACTTTCTGGTCATCTGTCAGTTCTGAGACTGTTCTCCACGATACCAACTCTAGAGTAATATGAAGAGTTGCATTTGGAGGAACAGCACCCTCATCACCAGAGGCAGGCTTACCCTTGTCCCCAAATCCATCTGGAACATAAAGCAGGTAAGAATGGATGAGAACTCATATCATAATGGTCTATTCTGATTTTCTATTAATTCCCACCGGAGGTTCTAGGCAACATACATTGTGGTTTCACCGTTAGCAATACTTTTTCGGCATTCTTCATTGTTTTCACAGCGTTTGCCAATGCAGGACAGAAGTAACCTGTTCACAATTGCAAGATTATAGGTCATCAAAAGGCAAATGATAAAAACTGAATACCAGTTGAGAAGAAACAACACCCTCTTTGACAGTGAATTCCACGGGGTCAGATTTTGCTACAAGTGTTTTATCTTCGAGATGGGCCTCAAATTTAACTGCATAAAGCACAGGCAGGGGCTGCATTAATTAAAGGCCATAACATAGTCAAGAAGCCAACAACAAGCATGAAAAAGAGATTTACCTATGACTTCATCAAGATCTTTTGGGTTCTCCCTCTTTCAAGACCTTCTTAATTATTCCACCATCCTTGGTTATGTCATTCACACTGGTCCACGATAGCAATTCAACACCGAACTGCAACGGGGCATTTGGAGAAATGGTTGGGGAAGATCAGTAATTAACTACCTGTTCCGGCTCGATTTGCCATTCCCGTTCTAGCCTCTGTGTGGAAAATATTATGTATCATTATTGTAATTGAATTAGGATTACAGAATATTTCTTTTAGAAGATTACATAGATTACTTACCTCATTAGAATTCCTAGATTGTAGCAGTAGCAGTAAGAGTCTAGCACGTTTAGACCTCTCTTGTATAAAATGTTCTTTGTATCTATCAATGAAATCATCTTCAACCAATGTCTTTACTAAAATCCTGACTCCATAGCCGCTGCACCTTATCTCTCGTGCAATGAATTTTCTTCTCATTCCGTTGTACTCTATATCTCGTACAACAATCCTTAATCTCGTCTCCATGGGATCAAAATTTCAAATCATTTTTCATTGATCATTCTAATCATCCGGCCTTGGTGATAGTGTTCAATCAACATAATCGGCAAAACGGTTCGTCCTATTGTGGTCCTCTCTCTGAGCAACAACTTCAACAAGTTTTGGCTATTTTGAATCACAAAGTATCTGACGATTCTTCTAGTCCTCAATCACATTCAGCTGCCATGGTTGTTAGGAGCAACAAGCCCAATCAATCCTATTCTTCAAATCGCGTCTACAGCAGTTTTTCTGATGCACGACCTTTTGATCAAGATAAGCGTCGAGTAGGTTCATTCCGAGGTCGACCACAGTGCTCTAATTCACAAACCAATGCTGCTATAACTAAACCAAGTTTATCAAAGATCGCTTCCCGCAGCTGGATCATTGACAGCGGGGCGACGGATCACATCTCTTCATCTCCTAAATTATTTTTGCATAAAAGTAAAAATTGTTCATTGCCTCCTGTGTTATTACCTAGTGGAGAGAAGGCTAATATTGTTGCAAAATGATCATTGCCTCTGAATTCTGTGTATTACATGCGTGATGTATTGTGTGTGCCTACATTCAAAGTTGATCTGTTATCAGTCAGTAGTCTGACAAGGGGCTTGAATTGTTTAGTGACATTTTTCTCATATTGGTGTATTTTGCAGGATCTGGTTTCGAAGAGAATGATTGGTTTGGGTAAGCAACGTGACGGTCTCTACTATTTGGTGGCATTAGCAACGGAGAAAACCACGTCCAAACCACATCACTCATCACCCATTCAACCTGCCTGTCACCTCACCATGTCCAAAGGCATCGTCGTTTGGGCCATGTTTCATCTCCTCCTCTAGATTATATTGCTAAATATTTCTTAAATATTTCTCTTAATTCAAATCATGCTTGCAATATTTGTCCATTAGCAAAGCAGAGTCGTCTTTCTTTTGGTACTAGTTCTATCTCATCTGTTAGACCTTTAAATCTTATTCATTGTGATATTTGGGGTCCTTATAAACATTCTTCTCTTTCTGGTGCCCATTATTTTCTTACTATTGTGGATGATTATTCTCGTTTTACTTGGGTTTTTTTAATGCAACATAAACATGAAACTCAATCTTTAGTAAAACAATTTTTTGCTTTTGCATCTACTCAATTCTCATCTCAGATAAAAAGTTTTCGCAGTGATAAGGGGCTGGGTTCCTTTCTCTTCAAAATTTTTTCCAAGATAATGGAGTCCTTTTCCAGCATTCTTGTGTTTATACGCCCCAACAAAATGGGGTAGTGGAACGCAAGCATCGCCATATCGTTCAGGTTGCACGCGCTTTTAAATTTCAAGCTAATCTTCCTCCAAAATTTTGGGGAGAATGTGTACTTACTGCTGTGCATGTTATTAATCGTTTACCCACTCCACTTCTCTCTTTTAAAACACCTTTTGAGCGTCTTTATTCTAAACCTCCTTCCTTTCATCACCTTCGTGTTTTTTGTTGTCTAGATTATGCTACTAATATCAATATCACACACAAATTTGCTCCTAGAGCCGTCAAGTGCATCTTGATTGGTTATCCCAATGGTTAGAAGGCCTATAAACTCTACGATCTCTCTAGTCACAAAGCTTTTACCAGTCGCGATGTAGTTTTTCATGAAATTATTTTTCCATATAAGTCTATTGATCTCGAGCCCAATTCCCATCACATTCATCCTTTGGCCCAAATCACAGCTTCAACGTCTGCACCCCAGTCAGCCCATACAACCCAACAACCCACAAGCCCACAACCCAGTCAACCTGCACAGTCCGTTGACTCCATTCCCAATTTCGCGTCTGATCCCTCCAGTTCCTCTGCCATCCCTTGTGCGACTCCCACGCACCACCTCCAAACCACAGACCCACAAGATCAGTTCAGTCAACCATGTCTGCTTTCAAACCCAGACACGTCTGCCCAGCTATGTCTACCTGACAACCCAGAAATGGCGAACCAGCCTTCCACCACGCGCACACCTCCGCCTTAGCCAAGTATTCCGCCGCCGCAACCATCTATTCCTTCTTCACCTGGTTTGCCCCACTTCAATCAGGTCCCAATTTGCCCGGTTCACCTCCGTCACAGATTCCTGATTCCGTCGCTCCATTCCAGGCGCAACCACCGTCCCCCATTGTACCTCAGCCGGAACCACCGCCGCTCAACCCAGAACCCCAACCTCTCCGTCGCTCTGCCCGGCAATCCACTCCTTCAGTCCAGCTACTTGATTTTGTCTGCTCACAGGTCACATCCAGCTTCCCAAACTCGTCATCTTCTTCCTTTCCAAGTCCTGTCAAAGTTAAAGGTACGAGATATCCTCTCTGCAATTATCTCTCCTATCACCGTTATACTCCTTCCCATTGCTCATTTATTACTCAGATTAGTGCGGTCAGTGAGCCACGCACTTATGCCTAAGCTGCTTCTCATCCCGAATGGCAAGAAGCAATGCGTTGTGAATTGCAAGCCTTGGAGGACAACAACACTTGGACTCTCACTCCTTTACCGGTTGGAAAGATACCTATTAGTTGCCGGTGGGTTTACAAGATCAAACATCGATCAGATGGTTCTATTGAAAGGTATAAAGCCCGTTTGGTTGCGAAGGGCTTCACTTAGATGGAAGGTGTTGATTATCATGACACTTTCTCACCCACTGCCAAAATTATTTCTGTTCGATGCTTATTATCTTTGGCTGCTGCTCAACATTGGTCCATTCATCAGTTAGATGTTAATAATGCTTTTTTGCATGGTGATCTTGATGAGGAAATTTTCATGTCTCCTCCTCCTGGTCTTCGGCGACAGGGGGAGAACTTAGTTTGTCGCCTCAACAAGTCCTTATATGGTTTAAAACAGGCTTCTCGGCAATGGTTTGCAAAATTCTCTGATGCTATTCGATCGGCTGGCTTTATTCAATCTAAGGCAGACTGCTCATTGCAAAAAGGGGAAGTCATTCACTGCTTTATTGATATATGTTGATGACATATTAATCACTGGTAATGATCCCATCGCAATTTCTGCTTTAAAGAATTTTCTGAACAACCATTTTCGTATTAAGGACCTTGGTGATTTAAAGTATTTTCTTGGCATAGAAGTTTCCCGTTCCAAGAGTGGAATTTATATTTCTCAACGAAAGTATGCATTAGAAATTATCAATGATGTAGGTTTATTGGGAGCAGCTCCCTTTGATACTCCTATGGAACGTGGTTTGAAATTATCAAACAAAGGTGATCTACTTAAGGATGCTTCACGTTACAGGGGATTGGTTGGCAGATTGATCTATCTCACCATCTCAAGGCCTGATATAACATACTCAGTGCATGTGTTGAGCCGGTTTATGCATGAGCCATGTAAACCTCATATGGAAGCAGCTTTACAAGTTGTTCGATATCTCAAGAACACATCAAGGCAAGGTTTGTTCTTTTCTTCACAAAGTGATTTCAGACTTCGTGCTTATTGTGATTCAGATTGGGCTGGTTGTCTCATGACTCGAAGATCCACTACGAGTTATTGTGTCTTTTTCGGTTCTTCATTAATTTCTTGGAGGTCAAAAAGACAAAAGACAGTTTCGCTCTCTTCAGCTGAGGCAGAATATAGGGCAATGACAGGAGCTTGTTGTGAGTTGACATGGTTGAGAAGTCTTTTCATCTTCTCAAAGATCTGAATATTCTCCATTCAAAGCCTGCTCTGTTGTATTGTGACAATAGGGCAACTTTACATATTGCAGCTAATCCTGTCTTTCATGAAAGAACTAGACATGTAGAAATGGATTGTCACTATATCATGGACAAGATTCAAGATGATTCAGTAGCTACAAAGCATGTGAGTTCTTCTTTTCAATTAGATGATGTTTTCACGAAGGCCTTGGGAAAAGAAGTGTTTATTCCTTTGATTCGCAAGTTGGGAGCTCGCGACATTCACTCTCCAACTTGAGGGGGAGTGTGGAAAATATTATGTATCATAATTGTAATTGAATTAGGATTACAAAATATTTCTTTAGAAGATTACATAGATTACTTACCTTATTAGAATTCCTAGATTGTAGCAGTAGCAGTAAGAGTCTAGCACGTTTAGACCTCTCTTGTATAAAACGTTCTTTGTATCTATCAATGAAATCATCTTCAACCAATATTCTTTTTTTTTCACTCTGGAGTTCCACTTCCAGTTCTTCCAACTCGATTTCCGGTTCCAATTCTTGAAGCTCAATTTCCAATTCTCGTTCTTCTTCACTGTTGGGCTCCAAAATTTCATCATCAATATCTTGTTCAGCAAGAACAAACACCTCCTTAAGAACCTGAATGAAACGAAGATTAAACTAGAAACAGGATCAAAAATCTTGATTCTTCGATTCTATCAACTACCTGTTCCGGGTCGATTTGCCATTCCCGTTCTAGCCTCTGGAGTTCCACTTCCAGTTCTTTCAGCTCGATTTCCAGTTCCAATTCTTAAAGCTCCATTTCCAATTTGCGTTCTTCTTCACTGTTGGGCTCCGAAATGTCATCATCAATATCTTGTTCAGCAAGAACAAACGCCTCCTCAAGAACCTGAATGAAATGAAGATTAAACTAGAAACAGGATCAAAAATCTTGATTCTTCGATTCTTCCAAAACAGAAATTGAGTGGCTTACCCGATATAAAAGCGGTAAGGGATGAACCTTGCTACTTCGGCCACCCATTCGCGAAGAGAAAACTGGAGCAGGAAGAAGTTAACCGGAGTTGGAGTAAAAAACCGGAGTCGGGAAAAGAAAAAAACCAGAGTCGGAGGAAAAAGATTGGAGTCGCGAGACGAGAGAACAAAAATGGAAACAAAACCAGAGTTGGGAGAAAAAAAACCCGGAGTGGCAAGAAGAGAGAACAAAAAACGGAAAGACAAAGATGGAAAAATTATAATGATCGATAAAAACTAAAAGGAAAAATGGCGGGAAGCGTAGCCTAATTATTATTTTTTTTTTAAATCACAATCAGTGTGATTAAAAAAAAAATGAAATAACTTTCATACCTCCATTTTCAAAATTTTCAAATTGATAGATCTCAACCACTCCGAGCTTCTCGGAGCGGTTTTGAGGGTGGTACGCTAAGAGTAAGCGCGCAATTTAACCCTGCAAAATGTAGTTATCAGTATAGAATAAGTAGGGATCGTTCTAGCCGGGGATTGAGGGTACACCTGGAATTGCATAAACAAGTAAAAATTTAATAAAAGTATAAAAAACAAAGATTGAAAATATATACAAGTTAACGTAAAAATGGGGGATTTTAGGATTTTGTAATATAAAAAAATATAAAAAATAAAAATAAAAATGTAAAATACATATACAAGGGTGGAACGTAAGGAACAAAGATTAAAACCACAATCATATGAATGAAATCCAATCACAATTCCTATAGTTGATTATCTCTGTCATGAGAAAGAAGTTGACCATGTGAAACGTTAATAAGCAAACGATTTCTCATATTTTACTTTCTACTTTCCTTCAATATTTAATTTAAGTGAAAGCACCTAAATAAAACCTATTGAACATACAATCATAGTCTAGAAAGCTAGCTAATCAAGAACACATTCAACGCATGAAGAACAAAGAAAAGATGTCAACCAAAGTGCACAACCTAGTATGAGAAAGTTCATCTATTTGCAATCCTCCTTAATTGATTTCGAATTTTGTCCAAAGCCTTTACTACTTATGAAATAGGTTTACAAAACTATTAGGTGAATTGTTTACCTAAATCTAGCACCAATTACATGCATATATCCTAAGTTGGCCACCAAAGAACACATAAATATAAAAGTTTTCAATAATCCAAAATCCAATAAGCAATCTCACATAAGCAACATAGAAATCAACATATAGAAATCACAACTTTATTATCAAAACATATAAACGGGCTTTAAACTTTGCCCTTAACGTCATGTTAACTAGAATTCATAACTCTACGAATCAAACAAATGAAAACAAAAGAAAGTATGAAATACACCGTGAAAGATGAATGACAAAGCCTTGAGACGAAGAACTTGAAGATCCTTGAAAGCAAGCAATCTTCTAGGGACGACACAAGGGTGGATGGCGGCTAGGATCTTGATGTATTGCATGACTTCTTCTTCTCCTTGGTTGAGACGCAGAGCTTCTGAAGACTAGATAATGGAGAGAATTTTTGGTGTTTAGAAATATGGGAGAAGTGGTGGGTGAAGTGGTGAATGAAACGTCCCAATGATGCTCCTATTTATAGGAGGATGGCAACTTGGTCTCCAAGTCTTCCAAATTCTTCTTTTTATTTTTTAGGATTTATCTGATTAATCCACACAGCATTAGCCAATCAGATAATTCCACATCATCGTTCCTGTATCATCCAACCAATAAGAAGCCTTCAAATCAGCACCTTGATTCTAGGGAGATTATTTTTGAATTTATTACATGATTATTTTCTGATTGATCTCCTCAATTTTAGCCAAGGATGGAGTGTAGAGCTCAAGGAATGTATCTGGACCTGTTTTCAACCTTCCTGAATATTGTAAATCCCTTAAAACTCTCCATGATAACTTTAAAAACGTCACTTTCCAGAATCCCTTGAATATCTCACGGCAAAAACACTTACTTCACTTAGAATTCCTTCTTTTTGCATCCAAGAAACCCTAGTATACTTAGGTCTCTTTATTTGCCCCAATATCCCAAGTTTTCTAGAAGAATCTTGAGTTTTGAGTCATCTTGAAGCCACATGGTCTAGCTCCTAGTGCCCTCAGGTTTCCTAGCCCCATCAGGACTCCTCATGTCTTCAGGACTCCTAGTCAAACAAGGACTCTTCATATGAAATGTTCTTGAACCTTCCAGAATCTTCTTTTGCTTTCCTAGTTCAACTGGGATTCCTTTTGTCTTGCTTTTGTCATCTTCAATGTCTCACATCCTTCTCATGTGTCTTTAAGCTCATTTCTCGTCATTTTCTCTGATGTACCTAGAAAATAGAAACTAAATTAAAAATGATTAAGTAAAGGAAATAACTAAGCAAAATATGAGGAGTTAACTATTAAAACATCGCATTAAAATGCTCCTATCAGAGGGTTTCAAAACCTAGGGTTTCAAGTGGCAGCGGCACTTTTCTTCCCTGCAGGGCGTTGATCGTGGGGTCCCAGAGGTGAGAAGTACCGCCACAGCGCGAACAGTGAGTTCCAGCGGCAATCGTGGGATGCGGCAAGCGGTTATGTAACAACTCAACTTGCAGCACACCAAATTGGAAGCGTTACAGTACCACGAATCTTTAAGAACACAAGCTAAGAGGGCTTAACTCATGTCCTAAAGCAACGCAAGGCAATTTAGTTTAAAGATTAGAATGGTAAGATTTGGAGGAAAGCGTAAAGAAATTCAAAGTGTGGTGATAGTAATAACATCATGCATTCTGGTAAAACAAATTGACATCTAAAAGAATACCAACACTTATGGGTTTTAGTTCAGACCAAAACAACTTTTGTGAAACAACATAATAGTGAATTAACAATTTAGAACAATGCAAAACAAGATTCATGAAACTTAAGTTGGATTCGAACACTCAGTACAAAAAAACAAGAGTTCAGGGAAGATAATAAGCAAAGATTGACACTATTACAAGTTAACATTCACCTCAATCAAACAATGACAATTAAGTAGAGGTGAATAAAATGTGAAGGTAAATATACCGAATAGTTAAAGTAAAAATGTAGCACCCAGCTCAATCCCGAAATTCTCCTCAATCCTCGTGCACAGCATCTACAAGACCCAACTATAGTAGGTGTGAGCTTTCGTCCTCGCTGCTCAAACATCAACCCTAGCTAGATTTGAAAACCAAATAGTAATTGGCACCAGTTGAGTAAAATATAATAAAATTAAATAAAGAACTCCCCAATGTGAAACCATATGAAAACGAATGAGTACCTGGGTAAAATCAAACCTGATGACCGGTCTAATACTAGCTAACTACATCATCACCGAAGATTTAAATCTTCAACAACAGGTGAAGAGTAGCGAGAGTGTCCATTTACGCCGTACCACCTAGATTTAGTGTCACACCTCAAAGGATGTCAGACACTATCCCGTCCGTACAGCCCTTCCGGAGGTTTAGGAGATTGAAACCCAAGTAAGTCGCTATGCCCCGCTCACTCTCAAGTCATCTCATTAACTCAAGTGTTAAATCTTAAAAACCACTTCAAACCATAAAAACAATATGTAAAACAAAAGAGCACTAACTAGGGTAAAGCCTTCATACCTGGAATCGAAGTTCTTTGAATGTTATTCCAGGTCAAGCAATACCTCTCCCTTTGGCTTGTGCAACCAGATTCCATGCTTCGTCATCCAATTGTCAAATCAATTGTGTAAACTCAAGATGGAGATGGAAACTTCATGAAATTAACTCAACGCCGATGGAGAAACATTACCCACTCTGAGTAGAAACTGAATTTGAAAGAGGATTGGACATGCAAACACAAATTAGAATCAAATATCAGTGGTATCTCAGAACAGGATTTTCACTACTGAACAGTATGATGTCTCACCTTGATTGAAAACAATCTAACCGTTCGATTATAGTCAAATTCTATAGTAGACACAATTCCAAGAAACTTTCATGAAGAAGTCGTACTGATCTAAAGGCTCAAACTTGCAGTTAATGACCATCGAAGTTGGCTGACAGAAGAAATTCTGGAAGAGGTTAGAATATCCCTTTTTGAAGATGAACCTGCATTGGACGAACTGCTATAG
Source organism: Rosa rugosa (assembly GCF_958449725.1). Classification (NCBI taxonomy): domain Eukaryota; kingdom Viridiplantae; phylum Streptophyta; class Magnoliopsida; order Rosales; family Rosaceae; genus Rosa; species Rosa rugosa. Next base: position 39,475,252 of record NC_084823.1, read on the forward strand.
TTGCATTTTCATGAACCATCAACTAAAATCATAATGCATTTGTTCAAACACGTAGAGACTGAGGGAAGGAGGAAGATTGATACCTCAATCAACTCAAAAATTGGTTGGAAATGCAGGTAAAGATTCGCCGAAAAATCTGAGTTTGCATGCGTCTATTCTCCCTAGCAGCAGGTAGACTCAATGTAATGTTTGTACAGAAACGGTAGCATCACTGAGACGAAAATCTCGACACTAAGTTTGCAGTGATCGGGCTCTGGACGACATAGATATGAAATGGTGAAATCGGTGGATCAAGTGGGTCGGTGAATGATCTGATGCTGATATGATCAATATGGTCTGACTGGTCCTGAATATAAGCTACTGCAAATATACCCATTTGCCCTTGAACTTTGCTAACCGTAACTTTTTCGTCTAACTTTGTTTCATGGACCGTGTACGTGTATATGCTAGCGAAATCAATAACTTTCCAACAATGTAAAACTCGCATCTTTAATTTCAATCTCCATAAAATATTTGGAAGGGCCCTAGCAAGTATATAGTTGTCGAAAGCTAATTTCAAAAAATAAATCTGAAAGAAATCATTACTAATGCTCAACTAAGTAAATAGTGCTATCATTTCCTCTTGTCCTCGGGGACTAGGAAATTTCTCAATTACATCACTAAAAACTTTAGAGGTCTCACAGGTTAGTCTGAAGGATTTGTGCGAGGCGGAGGTTCGGAGGACAACTGCCTTGACTGTGTTGCATTATTTTGTTCCAACTCTAATATGGGTCGGATTGAGGCGGTGAACGTCGGAGGCAGACGACTTTGGTTGTTCCAAGCCCAGTTTTGGTCTTGGAGGCGGAGGCTGTGGTCGGGGGGTGCGGTGGTGTTTGATGGCACTTTGATCGTGCTCTGACCCGACACTTTGTGATTCGGAGCGTGGATGTGCTTGAACGGCGGAGAGGCTGTTGTTGTGATCCAGTTCTAGGGGAGGCAGCTGGAGTTTGCTTCGTGGTAGCCGGTCGGGTCGGCCAATTAAGTCACATCCGACAATGGTAGAGAGCCGCTGGAGGCCGTCGGAGCGGTGAAGGATCGGGCTGCCTCCTTGGGGATTGGGCGGTCTTTTGGTGTTGAGGGAGCTTGGTAGGCAATGGGACTTGGGTCGCTGCCTATAGGGTTGTATTGTTGCAGCCCAATGAACTGGGCCTTTTTGGTCCAGTTCCCTTCCTTCCTCTTCATTTAATTTGGGCTGGCTTGGGCCTTTGGGAGGTGGTCTAATTTGTTCTTTAGCCCTATACTTGTTCCTTGAATGTTACTGTGGCGGCTATGTTGCTTTGTTGTGATGTACACCAATGGGTCTTAGTCGTCAAGATGTTCAAGACAGTGGTTCTATTTTCGGACAGGGTAAGGTTAGGGAAGTTTTTTTTTTTTTTTTTTTTTTTTTTGGCTTTTTCTTTTTCACATTTTCTTTAGGTTTTTAGATTTGTTGGCTAGTAATAAGTTGGCTGTTTGGGGCAGTTTGTAATGTGCCTATTTTTACGCACCTCTACTTTGTACAGATTTGATCTGTTTATCAATTTATAATTTTATATTATGAGGGATTTTCGAATCCTTCTACCTTGACGCAATGCCGTCGTTGTTTGGACTTTTAAGCTCGACCCAACATACATACTTTCTCCGTTAACGGTTAACCCCTTTAACTTTTCAAGGGTAGACATGTCCTTTCACGTACTGTTCATCTTTTCTAAGACTCTCCTATCTAACTGCAGTCCCAGATTCTTTCTTCTTCTTCTTCTTCATACCTCAGTACACACTGCTCTTCTCCTTTTAATGGCACCACGTCGTTGTTTATTCTCCACAAGTGAGAGAGAGCAAGCTAGAGAGAAGAAGGTTGTGCTCTCCAGTGGAATCTCCGTCCTCATCTACTGGGTCATGAAGGAGAAGACTAATAAAGTATACTGCTTTTTAGGGCTTCCGATTACTCGGATTGATTGGTTTTGAGAGAGAAATTGTTCGAACAATTTGAGTTTGCAATGTCATCTCCCATTTGAGTTTCAGGTTCTAGAGATTGCTCTGGAAGTTGTCTGTACATATTTGGATTCCAGTGTGGTACACCTGGAAAGAGATATGAGAGAGTTTTGGATAAGATGAACAATGATAAAATAACCAAACAAAGGAGTAATGCAACTTTGTACTCGATCATTTAGAATTTTATATATGGAGAAAGAGATTTTTAACTCTCAATTGTACCACAAACTGATTATGTACATGTCTGCCTTATTAGGCAGAAGCTCTCACAAAGAGAAACAGATCGGACATATGGCAAGATTATCCTTCTATCAAACCTTGGAGTCCGGTAACATTGAAGTGATTGAACTTTTCCAAGGCTTCTGCAATCCTTTGTGAGACACTGAGACACCTTTCACCCTAGCTAGCTACCTTTCATAGACCTGATATTATCAAAATATGATTAATTAAGTTGACTAAGAATCCAGTATAACTTGGTCACCCAACCACTACAAGAAAAAACATATTTAACAACATGCAATTCACGTTGTCAATAACTTTTGACAACGTTTGCCGCATGTTGTAGATGCCAAAGTCATTAAAAGTCCCCGAGTCCTTAACATCGAGCTTTGAACGTTGTCGAAAAGAGGCGAAGCATGTTGTTGTAATTATTCAACAATGAGCTATGCACGTTGTCATAAATTTTCGATAACGTTTCAAGCGCATGTTGTAAGTTTTAACAACATTCTCTGCACGTTGTCATAAATTTTAGACAGCATACACGGTACGTTGTCATATTAATGGATACGTTGTTATAAAATTTCAGTACATACTATTGCACCCAATTTGCTGGGTTATGCTTTCCTGTACCTCTAAACATTCACCATTACTTAAACTCATTCACATGCCAATATTAGTACACACTAACCATGTATGAAAAATTTACATTTCATTAGGAGTGCCACATTCTCTTATACATATGTTCTTTACAAAACAAGCATGACAAAGTACTGGATTCTTTGTTCATCAGCATTGACAAAACATGCATGGTACTCCCTCACCTACATAAATTCTCTAGTAAAGCAAAATGTACCTGCTACTTCAACTACTAAGGGAGCATTTTAATGGAGCTTTTGGGCCATGCAAGAGTGCTTCCTACAGCTTCACCAAGTTGTTTGGCATCCATGGTTGCTCTATACACTTCCATAGTCTGATACTCATCAAACACCACGTCAACCCAAACCTTCCAACAATCTCGTCCAAGAGGCACACAATGAACTTTTGTACTTGGATTTGTTGAAGAGATCTTCCCTTCAGCCACCACTTCATCTTCTTCATAATTGTTCCAATTCAAAAGTGCACATCTTCTATTTTCAAGATCATTGCTTGGAGCATTGATTGGTCTACTTGATTGTTGTGACTACAAATATAAGAAATTAAGAGAGAGAAATATTGGTTTAAACATCTAACTGTAATATTGCTCACACAGTTTCTGGAAGTAATATTGGTCTACTCATTATTTATCAATGAATTACACACATCATCAAATTTCACAAATTCTTTTCCATGCAACAAAGTTGTAATCAAATGCTCATACTCGTCAGGGAGAGAATTTAGCAAACACAAAGCCTTATCCTCATCACTAATTTGCACATCTAAATTAGCCAAATCTGCAAGTATCTTATTGAAATCACTGATGTGTTCAGACATAGAAATACCTTGCCGATAATTGAATCGGAAAAGCCGCCTCTTCAGGTGAAACCGGTTTTCAGCACTCTTGGTCATGTATTGGTCTTCCAATTTCTTCCACAGAGCTTTTGCCGAAGTTTCCTTCATGATAAAGAACTTCATATCCTTTGCAAGACACAATCTGATAGAACCACAAGCCCACTTATTAATCTGCTTCCACTCCTTCTCACTCATATCTTCTGGTTTGTCTTCAAGAGCTATATCCAATTCTTGTTGACACAAGACATCCATCATCTCACACTGCCACATGCCAAAATTGTTTGTTCCATCGAACTTCTCAACTTCAAATTTGGCATTGCCAATTGATGGCCTAGTAGTCGACGATGAACCCGAACTCGAATTTTTCGTCATTGAATCCAATCAATACTCAACTCCCAAATTCAGAACCGAAGCTCTGATACCAGTTTGTTGTGCGGAAGCGTAACAAACAAGGTATTGATATGAATTCAACAGTAACAAACAAAGCAAAAACACCTAATAAACAAACCACAAAGAACACCAAGATTTATAGTGGTTCACTCAATCAGTGTGATTGAGCTACATCCACTTTCGGAGCCGGCAAGATATTCCACTATGATCAATTTGGAGAAACATACAATTAGAGTTTATGAACAACTCTCACTACCCAAATCCCCAATACACCCAAACCTATTAACTCTCCTTTGATTCAAATAGAGAAGAAGAAGAATTCTTACTTCTCATATACAATACATAGCAACACCAACAACTAAGCTTAAGAAGCTTCAACTATGGAATTGCAAAGTCTCCAAAAGGAGAGGAAAGACAGAGTATTCAAGGATGGCTATCAATTATGTTTCTCTCCTTACTTCAGTTGTTGCCGATGTGGGGATTCAATACAAAGAAACTAAACTACAGCAGCTCTATCTCTCTCTCGCTCCAAGAGAAAGATTAGGAACAAAGGAAAAGTTGCAAACATTTCACTTTTCACTTTTCCTTTTTCCTTTCTTCTTTTCCATGTTTTCTGCCGCAGAAAACATGCCTCCATGTTTTCTTTTGCTACCTTTTTCCTTTTGCAACTGGCCCATCAATCTCCCACTTTCTTCTTCTTTCAGCTGCTATGTCTTCAAGTGAAGACAACATCAACAATCTCCACCTTGGCTTCACTTGATACAATAATATCACAAGTAAAATATCACATACCAATTTGCCGCTCCGACATCCCCGTAGGGAAGATCAAATGTTACGAACACCAATCAAGTTCAAGCAATGCTTGAACTTGCTCAATGGAACTGGTTTGGTCAACATATCAGCAGGATTTTCTTCAGTTCCAACTTTCAGGAGCTCTATATCACCATCCTCCACCAGTTGACGAATCTTGTGAAATTTGACATTGATATGTTTAGTGCGAGCATGAGTAACCTGGTTCTCTGCCAAATGAATAGCACTCTGACTATCACAATAGAGATCCACATAATCTTGAATTATTCCCAAGTCCTCAAGCAAACCACGAAGCCATACTGCTTCTTTTGCACCCTCTGTTACCGCCATGTATTCAGCTTCTGTAGTCGACAAAGCAATAGTAGATTGCAAGTTCGACTTCCAACTCACCGCTCCACCAGCAAGAGTAAACACATAAGCTGTAGTAGATCGGCACTTATCCAAATCACCTGCGAAATCAGAGTCCACATATCCAACAACACACTGACTCATCTTATCCTGCTTAAACACAATTCCAACATCCACAGTACCAAGAATATACCGTAGAATCCATTTCACTGCTTGCCAATGACTTTTACCTGGGTTATGCATATATCTGCTCACCACACTTAAAGCCTGTGAAATGTCAGGTCTAGTACACACCATGCAGTACATCAAGCTACCAACAGCACTAGCATAAGGAACTTTAGCCATATATTGCATATCATCATCAGTGCTAGGAGACATAGAAGATTTAAGCTTGAAATGAGAGGCAAGAGGTGTACTTACAGGTTTAGATTTATCAACCATGCCAAACCGTTGTAGTACCTTCTTCAAATATTGTTTTTGTGACAAACAAACCTTGCCTTTGGATCTATCTCTTTCAATTTCCATGCCCAAAATCTTCTTAGCTTCTCCCAAGTCCTTCATTTCAAATTCACCACTCAACTGTGATTTTAATTTTTCAATTTCCACCTTGCTCTTAGATGCAATTAGCATATCATCAACATATAAGAGCAAATAAATGAAGGTCCCATCATGTAGCTTGCGAAAGTAAACACATGGATCATAAAGACTCCTAGTGTACTTCTGACCAAACATAAATTTATCAAACCGCTTGTACCACTGTCTTGGAGACTGTTTCAAACCATACAATGATTTATGCAGTTTGCAAACCAATTTTTCCTTACCAGCAACTTTGAAACCATCTGGTTGAGTCATATAGATCTCTTCTTTCAATTCACCATGTAAAAATGCAGTTTTGACATCAAGTTGTGCTAACTCAAGATCAAACTGTGCAACCAAGGCTAAAAGAATACGAATAGAAGAATGCTTCACAACAGGAGAGAATACCTCATTGTAGTCTATTCCTTCTTTTTGTGCATAGCCTTTAGCTACCAATCTAGCCTTGTACCGAGATCCTTCCTTTTTAGCAAATACCCATTTGCAGCCAATTGCTCTCTTCCCATGTGGTAACTGAACCAACTCCCAAGTCTTGTTCTTGTGAAGAGACTTCATCTCTTCATCCATTGCTTTTTCCCACTCTACACTATCCGCATGTATCACAGCTTCTTCATAGGTAGAAGGAATTTCTTCTTCAGTAATTGGAAGTGCATAAGTTACCATATCATTTAGCCAAGCTGGCTTTGGAGCATTTCTTTTTCCTTTTCTAAGTGCAATAGGTCCATGTTGCTGTGGAGACTCTTGAGCTTGAGCCTCTACTTCAATACTTGAATCTTCATTTGTTGAATCATCTGGCTCAACTGTAGGACTACCTGGATCAATTGGAGTTTCATCAACTTTTTCTTTAAACTCCACCTGCTTCAAACTCTCTATGGTCATCTCCTGTTTTTGAGAATCAGTCTGTTCACTCTGATTAACCATAACAGCCTCATCGAATGTCACATCTCTGCTTACAATAACTTTCCTCACATCTGGACACCAAAGCCTAAATCCCTTCACACCATCATTAAATCCCAAGAAAATAGCCTTCTTGGCTCTCGGATCAAGCTTGCTTTCCCTGACATGAAAATAAGCAGGACAACCAAAAATATGTAAGTAATGATAATCAGTAGCAGGTTTTCCAGACCATACCTCCATGGGCGTTTTACCCTCATTTGCAGCAGTAGGCAACCTGTTGATGAGATGGCCTGCATATGTAACTGCCTCAGCCCAAAACTCTTTGCCTAATCCAGCATTAGACAACATACATCGAACTTTCTCCAGTAAAGTACGATTCATGCGCTCTGCAACCCCATTCTGTTTTGGTGTCTCTCTAACTGTGAAGTGTCTCACAATGCCCTCATCTTGACATAACTTCAAAAATGGATCAGACTTGTATTCACCACCATTATCTGATCTGAGCCTCTTAATTTTTCGACCTGTCTGAGTCTCAATCATCTTCTTCCACTTCACAAATATATCTAAGACTTCATCTTTATGCTTCATGGTGTACACCCATACTCTTCTAGAGAAGTCATCAACAAAAGAGACATAGTAGTGTTTACCTCCCAAAGATGCAGTTTTGGTAGGTCCCCACACATCTGTGTGAACATAGTCTAGAGCACCTTTAGTCTGATGAACTGCAGTACCAAACTTCACTCTAGTCTGCTTTCCCAATACACAATGTTCACAAAATTCCAACTTGCAAGTCTTTGCACCCTTCAACAAACCTTGCTTCACTAATCCCTGCATTGCTTTCTCACCAGCATGTCCAAGACGCATATGCCATAATCTAGTAGTATCTGCATCATCTGTAGTCTCAGAAATTGCTGTTTCACTTGTCACTGTACTCCCTTGTAGAAAATACAAGTTTCTATCTCTAGTACCTTTCATCATCACAAGTGAACCTGACACAATTCTGGCAACTCCATTCTTCAATGTAACTGTGAGACCCTTTGATTCTAAAGTTCCCAAAGAGATAAGATTTTTCTTCAAGTTCGGAACATACCGAACATCTGTCAATTCTCTAACAACCCCATCATGCATTTTGAGACGAATTGTACCAATCCCTCTAGTTCTGCAAGGACTATCATCTCCCATCAAAACTACTCCACCATTTAGTTCTCTTAAAGTAGAGAACCATTCCTTGTTAGGACACATGTGGTGTGTACAACCCGAATCCAAAATCCATTTCTCAGAATAATCAAGTGCAGATGAGCTTGCCAAAGCAAAATCAATCTCATCCTCTTTAACATCATCAAAGGTAGATGAACAACTCAATGCAAAACCAAAATCATCATCATCTTCAGATTTTGCAACATTCACTTCAGAACCCTTCTTGTCTCTAGTCTTCAACTTGGGACAATCTTTCTTCCAATGCCCCTTTTGGCGACAAAAGGCACACTCATCTTTTGCAGGAAATTTGCCTCTTGACTTGGAACGAGAATTACCTCTTTTTCCACCAAACTTTCTTTCTCCAGATCTTCCTCTTACTACAAGTGCTTCACCTGTCACTTTCTGCAATTGCTTCTCCTTCTTTCGACACTCATTATTTATCAATGAATTACACACATCATCAAATTTCACAAATTCTTTTCCATGCAACAAAGTTGTAATCAAATGCTCATACTCGTCAGGGAGAGAATTTAGCAAACACAAAGCCTTATCCTCATCACTAATTTGCACATCTAAATTAGCCAAATCTGCAAGTATCTTATTGAAATCACTGATGTGTTCAGACATAGAAATACCTTGCCGATAATTGAATCGGAAAAGCCGCCTCTTCAGGTGAAACCGGTTTTCAGCACTCTTGGTCATGTATTGGTCTTCCAATTTCTTCCACAGAGCTTTTGCCGAAGTTTCCTTCATGATAAAGAACTTCATATCCTTTGCAAGACACAATCTGATAGAACCACAAGCCCACTTATTAATCTGCTTCCACTCCTTCTCACTCATATCTTCTGGTTTGTCTTCAAGAGCTATATCCAATTCTTGTTGACACAAGACATCCATCATCTCACACTGCCACATGCCAAAATTGTTTGTTCCATCGAACTTCTCAACTTCAAATTTGGCATTGCCAATTGATGGCCTAGTAGTCGACGATGAACCCGAACTCGAATTTTTCGTCATTGAATCCAATCAATACTCAACTCCCAAATTCAGAACCGAAGCTCTGATACCAGTTTGTTGTGCGGAAGCGTAACAAACAAGGTATTGATATGAATTCAACAGTAACAAACAAAGCAAAAACACCTAATAAACAAACCACAAAGAACACCAAGATTTATAGTGGTTCACTCAATCAGTGTGATTGAGCTACATCCACTTTCGGAGCCGGCAAGATATTCCACTATGATCAATTTGGAGAAACATACAATTAGAGTTTATGAACAACTCTCACTACCCAAATCCCCAATACACCCAAACCTATTAACTCTCCTTTGATTCAAATAGAGAAGAAGAAGAATTCTTACTTCTCATATACAATACATAGCAACACCAACAACTAAGCTTAAGAAGCTTCAACTATGGAATTGCAAAGTCTCCAAAAGGAGAGGAAAGACAGAGTATTCAAGGATGGCTATCAATTATGTTTCTCTCCTTACTTCAGTTGTTGCCGATGTGGGGATTCAATACAAAGAAACTAAACTACAGCAGCTCTATCTCTCTCTCGCTCCAAGAGAAAGATTAGGAACAAAGGAAAAGTTGCAAACATTTCACTTTTCACTTTTCCTTTTTCCTTTCTTCTTTTCCATGTTTTCTGCCGCAGAAAACATGCCTCCATGTTTTCTTTTGCTACCTTTTTCCTTTTGCAACTGGCCCATCAATCTCCCACTTTCTTCTTCTTTCAGCTGCTATGTCTTCAAGTGAAGACAACATCAACAAAAGAAACTCTCCCGCCGCCGTAGAGGTTCAAAATCTCCGTCACGTTCAAGTTCTAGCTCAAGTTCTGGCTCAAGTTCTAGGTCATACTCAAGAGATAGAGATAGCAACTGTACGTCTCGATCAAGAACACGATCTCCGTCGCCCCCGCAGCGGCGGAGGCCAGGTTTTAAGTCGAGAACCAACGAAAGGAAGAGGCTGAGTTACACCACCCGGAAGGAGCCGAGGGAGGAGAGGGTGGTGAAGGCGACGGAGAGGACAAACTCGGAAAAGGAAAAGGCAAGTGTTTTGAGAAAACAGAAATTCACTGACATGGCAAACAAGGCCGTCTCGAGATACGATCGCGACCCGGATTACCGGTTCCTCCACGAGCGCGTCTCGGATCTCTTTGCCGCTTGCTTGAAATCCGACCTCGAAAATCTCAACTCTAATGAGCTCAACAACATCAGCCTCGCCGCCAAGTGGTGCCCTTCGCTCGAATCGTCTTTTGATCGCGCCACTCTCCTCTGCGAAAGGATTGCAAAGAAGGTTTTCCCGCGCGAGTCGTGTCCGGAATACGACGGCGTTTTGGAGCAGCATTATGCTTACAGAGTCCGGGACCGGCTGAGGAAGGAAGTGCTTGTTCCTTTAAGGAAGGCTCTGGAGTTACCGGAGGTTTATATAGGGGCACGAAAATGGAGGTCCCTTCCTTACAATAGGGTCCCCTCCGTGGCCATGAAGCTTTACAAGGAAACGTTTTTTAAGCACGACCTTGTGAGGTTTTCGAAGTATTTGGTTGATGCAAAGGCCGGGAAGACCACCATTGCTGCTGGTGCTCTGCTGCCGCACGAGATCATTGCCTCGAATTCAAGAGGCAGTGATGGCGTGGCGGAGCTTCAGTGGAAGAGGATGGTGGAGGATTTGGTGAAGAAGGGGCAGCTGAAGAACTGCTTGGCTGTGTGTGACGTGTCAGGCAGCATGGAGGGGCTTCCTAGGGATGTGAGTGTGGCCTTGGGGCTTTTGGTTTCGGAATTAAGCCAAAAGCCGTGGAAAGGGAAGGTCATCACTTTTAGTGAGAAGCCTGAGCTGCATTTGATTGAAGGTGAAGATTTGAAGTCAAAGTGTAAGTTTATGAGGTCAATGGACTCGGGGTTCAACACCGATTTTCAAAAGGTGTTTGATCTGATACTTAGAGTGGCTGTAAAGGGGAACTTGAAGCCTGAGGATATGATAAAGAGGGTGTTTGTGTTTAGTGACATGGAGTTTGACGAGGCTAATCATGAGAGTACTTGGGAGACGGATTATGAGGCGATTCAGAGGAGGTTCAAGAGGAATGGTTATGGGAATGTGGTGCCTCAGATTGTGTTTTGGAATCTGAGGCACTCTATGTCTACGCCGGTGACGGAGAAGCAACCTGGGGTGGCAATGTTGAGTGGCTTTTCAAAGAATTTGTTGAAGTTGTTCTTGGATAATGATGGGGAAGTTAGCCCGGATATGGCCATGGAGTTGGCCATCTCCGGCGATGAGTATCAGAAGCTGGCCGTGGTCGACTGATAGGTTATGTGGAGAATCAGTTAGGAGTTGTATAGATCAAGTGTCTCAAGTTGCTGGATCCTTTATAAAGTATAACAAGAGAAAGAAGTGTTATAGTTTCAATTAAACCTGGTAGTTAATTTCCATGTTGACATTTTGTGAAATGAAATGAAAATTGATAAATTTGGCCCTTTTTTCTTTTTTCGTCAAATATAAATCTGGTTCTGTCTGTTGATTTCTGCAATTTGGCTTCAACCATCTTTGGTAGATTATGTTAAAATTTACAGAAAAGTTATAAGGTCCCAAATGGTAAGATATCCTCTTGGGGTTAACAATCTTCTAATGAAATGGTGGGCTTTGATAAGCAATTAAGAATATCACCATTTTAGCTAAATCCTTTTGTATTGTTTTGTTCGCTTTACCCTTTTGATTTGTTTAGATTGCTTTTGCTTGTTTTCTTCCCACCTCACTGTAATCCAAGTAAAATGCCTGACTGGGTTTACTAAGGATATGCGAACGTTTTTTTATGGTCAGTGGACAAGCATATAGTTCCAGAAACTCGTAAGGGCGCCTATAAGCACCACCTAAATGATAGCTTTGCCGAATCTTCTTGCACTGAAAAAGATTGTGCTCACAGCACAATAACATCCACCGGACAAGCAGCTTTCCAGCTTATATGCTTTCAAACCCTAAATAGCTCATGTTGGTCAGGTATCAAAGACCAAACAGAAATGGTAAAGTTCGGCAGTTGGGACAAGTTTACACACGGCAATTCGGTACAAGTTTACACACAACCACCCTAATTTCAAAGACTCAAGATTCATATTCAGTTTCTAAACTGATCTTATTCATAGAAAAAATCAGCACAGAACCTGCTATAAGATGCCTACCTAGACATTACAGATGCAACAAAAGTGGATTTCAAAAGCAGTGATTCTCTATTCCAACTCAAAACTGATGCATGATCCATTCGTCCATGACATAAAATGTACACTCAAAAAGCACAGATAATAAAGATAGTTCTTAAGATAAAAAAAAAATAAAAATAGTAATAATTCCTGTGGATAGCCTGCCACTCACTAATCATATCACATTAATCCCCAAATGGACAAATAACAAAAGAGCTGGAAGGAGATGAGCGGGGCTCTCATTTGCCACCAAGGGATGGGAAGTGGCCAGGATCTGCAATGGGCGGTGCTTGCACATTGCTCGAGTAACCTCCATGTCCTCCACTGTTTCCGCCTCTTGAACCACGGCCTCCACGGCCCCGATTACGACCACCATAGAACCTCTGGTTCTCCCCTTCAGCAGGCTTCAGGAATTCATTTATGCTAACAGACTACAAAAAAATATCAAGCACACAGTCAACAATCTCATTTTAGCAATAACTCCTATGATTATAAAAGACGATTTTTATAAATTCATGATACAAATCAACCTTATATCCAATAACAGTGAAATATATTTAAATGCCCTCAGATCTCATAGCTTAAACGGTCATTCACGGTTTAAAGAGTGGAATTCATCAAAAGCCTTGACACTCCATCACACTGTGCAAGTGTTTGTAATGTGTATGAGTTTGAGCATGAGAAAGAGGGAGAAAGCAAGCGGAGGAAGAGAGATAGAGGGGGGAGGGAGGGAGGGAGAGAGAGAGAGAGAGAGAGAGAGAGAGAGAGAGGTGGTGAAGAGCAAGGCAAATGAATAAATAACCACCCATACCGCTCCTTAAATTTGGATTCCATCACTGGGCATTTAAAATAAAACAGAATAGAAAGTAATTTGTGAAAGAGAAACCGCCGGCAACCAAGCAACTAAAATTTTCATCTAACGAATCTTAAGAAAACTATGTTAGCAATCATAATTGAGCAACAAAACCAATAAAAAACCAAAATATGATCAATAAACAGTTGCACGACTAATCTGATTAGTAAAGAAAAGATACCTTCTTGGCTCTCTCCTCCTTCTCAGCAGCTTCCTTGCGTTTATCCTTTTCAGAACCCTGAAATGCAGAGTTAATACACGTCCTTGCATAAAATGAATTATTATAAGTATAAAGTGCAAGGTAATCACCAGCTTGATAAAAATTTCATCATTTGTCTTCTTGCTTGAGAGCTGCTGCATAGACTTCAACTCTTTGTCCAAGTCAACCTTTCTCTCCTCAGTCTTAAGTGCAGCCAGAGCCTTCCTCTTCTCTTCAAGAACCTTCTCATACTCTTCCAGAGTCATCTCCTACAATAATAAAGTAAAAACATAGTTATGTGACAAAATGACCAGGAAATTCAATCTGATCATATCAACCATGTCATAACAGTAAAATTACCTTTTCCTCAGGCTCCTTCTCTTCTGGCTCTTCCACAGGATTCTCCTTGCTGGCATCAGCAGCCTCATTCTCTCCCAACTGCTTCTCAGCACCAACATCCTTCTCAACTTCAGTGCCAGCCTCTATCTCCCTAAATTTTACAAAAATAATTACTCATGAGCTTATACCAGAACAAAGATAAAATAAATGTGCCATCATTCCAAAGATATCTAGCTTGGAACCGAGCTAGGAATCACATCACAATTACTTACGAAGCAATTTCATCAGTGGGAGTTCCCCAATTCCCACGACCAGCTCCATCACGTTTAAAGTTAGCTCTGATATCACACATACGATTAATAACTAACCCAATAGCAAAAAAAAAAAATATTGAAAAGATGACCATTACAAACAGATGAAATGATGCATGTACTAATAGAATGAAGAAATACTGACCCACGTCCAGTGCCACTGTGACGGTCAAATGTCCTCCGAGGACGCTCCCCTTCTGCATCCTCTCCATTGCTAAAGCCACCACGGCGTCCACCACGGAAGGAACCACGAGGTGCCCCGTAGCCACCACGCCTTTCAGAAACATCCCTATCCCCCTCTTCGGGTTTGCTGTACCCTCCACCCGAGAAACCATTGGTGTTCTCATCGCTGCCACGATCCCGATTATATCCACCACCACGTCCACGACCACCATACCCACGGCCCTCACCATATCCACGGCCCTCACCACCAAACCCTCGGCCGCCACCACGGCCACCTCCACGCCCACCTTCCCTCACTGCAATGATATGAAAACAAAATCTTAGAAACCCATAATCTACAACATAAATACGCAATCAATTCAATAGATTACAAAGCGCCCATAAATCATAAATGTCTGCAGACCAAAAGCATTTGTTCTCTACTAATAAGAATACAGATGCGACTAATATCAAGAGGGTTTATGGACAGCCTCGCATTGACAAATACTCCTCTGGACAACTTGACATCAAAATCTTTATCTATCCGATTCAAATCTCAGCAAATAGCCATAAAATCAAAACAACCACACTCCATCTTCAAACACAAAAGAGAAGCCAAGAAATGAATTGAATAGTTACCAGCTTGAGCAGGAGGGAGAGGCTTGGAGGGGAGCTTGGCGGACTTAGCCGGCTGAACAGCTTGGGCCGGGGCACCCTTCTTGGGCTGGGCGGCGGCGGCAGGAGCCACCACCTTAGCAGCGAGTTGACTTACGTCATCGTTGTCGTCATCGCCCAACAGATCGAAAGGGTTCGCGGTTGCCATTTCTTCAAAGCTCCGACGAAAACCGACACCGCCCAAAAACACTCACCGACTTCGAAAAGCAACCACGAAACCCTTCACAGATTGATGGAGTCCATGGAACCCTAATTAGATTGAGAAAGGATTTTGATTGATTGATTGGGAGCGAAAGAAGTCTAGAGAGAGAGAGAGAGAGAGGAGAAATTTTGGAGAGAGTGTGTGGTGGCTACTGAAAACCCTAAACTGGATGCGGCAGTGAGATATAGGAGTGGCGAACCCAATCTTAAAAACCCTAATGGGCCGCGGTAGAGTGCGGCCGGGTGTTGCGTGATGGGACACGTGTTCGGTGTGGATACGATGGTGGGCGGGCGAGTTGTCTTGTTCGGCTGGTTTGGACATTAGATAGGGGCCGGGAGACGGGCCCAATGACCGATGTCTAGTTTCAACATGGGAGAATTCTCATGGACTTGAGTTGGGAGTGTGGATAGGCTGCAGTTTTCTTTTCTTTTTTTCTTCATATCTTTATTTTGTTTTGTTTTTTTTATCTTTTAGATCTGATTCAATTCAAACATCAATTCATCAAACAATGTATTTTTAATCTGATTTCTTAAAAAAAAAAAAAAAAAGTGTAAGTGTTAAATTTTGATTTATTCGTAATCCAGTACTATTTGGTTTAGTTGCATTAATCTCTCATTTATAAGTGGGATATCGTGAGTAAAAACTAATTGTTGTGCTTTATTACTTTATGTAATAAAAAAAAAGTATGCGTATTTACTTTTACATAATATATTTTGTTTATTATCTTTAGGCTAGTTTAAAGATTTAAATTCTAAAATAGTATTTTTGAAAAAATGTATTGGATCTCAGGGTAGTGTCTCCACCATGATATTATTGATTAAACCTTCATAAACCGGGGGAGGTTTGGTCCTAAACCCCACATAGAACTGTAGAAGTATTACAGTCCTTGAAAAGAACATCTTGAATGATCTCAAGAGCCCCATCTAATCATACATACTCCCTATTAGAATTACTAGCAAGGTGAGCTAAGCGATGAGCTACACTATTTACTTCTCGTAACACATGATGAACACTAGTTCCCTCAATATTACTCATAAGAGCCTTAATATCAGCTATGATGCAACCAATTAAGGAAAGATCCTCCTCCTCTTTGTGAAAGTTGCCACAAGCATTGAACAATCCAGGCTTGCTCATCTAAGGAATTGTGAGGGACAAGTGCATCTCAACCACATGTATTAAATATAAAAGCAGAAATTATAACAATTTAAAACTGTGCATTTATTTTCAGCCGTCAGATTCACTTGTCCCTCACAATCCCTTAAAAACTGTCCCTTAGGTGAGCAGGCCTTTTGAACAATCACTCTCAATGTCAAAGTGATGCCACCAATTCTGTTGTGCAAAGAGTAAACCAGCTCGGAGTGCCACAGCTTCTGCTTGCAAAGCTGAGCCACCACCCCTCTCAAATTTACTCAGGGCACTCATACATGCTAAAATAGTTTAAGAAAACATGATTTATTGGTTAACTCAAGTAGTTTTAGTATGCATGTAGAATCAATCTGTATATACACTTTCACCCAAATTTCTAAAGTGCTTGCATAGTTGGGAATCTCATTGGTTGCCTGATGTTAAACTTGGCTCGCAATTTGCCGATAGAGCTAGAGTATTGAAACAAGATCTTGGATGATGAGGGTGGGGAAGATAAGGAGAATGGTTTTATCCGTATTGTATAGGAGGACATAAAAATGAAAACTAACAGCATAAGTGGAAGATAAGACGAAAGAAAAAAAAAAAAAAAGGAAAAAGAAGATTTGATGTTGAAGATAGGGTGATTATGAATTCATTAAGGAGCAATTAAGATATTTCGCTTGTCATATTGTAATTATTTTAGAGAATAAAGTTAAAAACCAGCATAACCAACATATGGTTCGGATGTTGTTAAACTTATTCTGTCGGTGAGATGTGGTTTTTTCATTGGTTAATCCAACTAATATTGTGAAGGTCACGTGTTCAAATCGAGTGGGATGAAGTTAACACACACATACACAAAAGAAAAAAGTTGTAACTAAAAAAAAAGTGTTTGAACAGAGGGATACAGTCGAGGATAAAAAAAAAAAAAAAACTAGCTCTCTCTAAATGGTGGCTCACCACTTTGGAGGTTTGCTTATTCGCCTCTACCAGCGACAACCCTCTTAGGGAGTTTGACTCGTTGCTCTAATTAGCGGCAACCTTTTGGGGTTGGCTCAGTGACTATTGACGGCCAAATCTTGGATTTGGTTTGTTGCCCCACAACGACAACTCTCATCGTCTTATCCATTTTGATCTTGGTATCGCGACGCTTCTAGTACGAGATGATTACAATAAGATTGACTATAGTGACCTCTGCAACGCTGTGGAGACAAAAGGGCAGTGGGTACTCTTGGATTTGATTAGATTAAGGTCGTGTAAAGCTAATTTTCAAAGAAGAGATCGACGGTTAGCGACATAGGCTGATCGCAAAGTGTGTAAGTAGTAGTTTGGTGACCTAATCCGGGTTTCAGGAAGTGCTACATTGGGCTGTTGGAAGGGTCGGCAGCCGAAGTTGGATTGTCAACTGATGCTGATGGGTATCATGTTTGGGTTTTCTAGGCGGTTTATTTTTTTCTTGGGCTAGGGTTGAGACTCTTGGGCCCAACTTTTGGTCTGAAAGGAAGTGGATTGTCCAATGGATTTGGGCCTAATGATTAGGTTAGTTTTTAACCTACATTCTATGAAGTGTTTTTACACTTAGTTAAGGAGAATCCTAGAGCACCACAATTGCGTGTATTGGTGAAGGATTTCTCAGCTAATTTTAATATTGTGTAAGAAGACTAGTCATAGTGTTGTAGGCTTACTAAACAAGTGAGCGTCATTTGTATTAGTGGATGATACTAAATTTTCCTTAATTACTTGGCCACTGATCTAGGGTGCAAGTATATAAAGATCTATTGGGATTAATGAAATCTATTATTCTTGTCAAAAAAAAAGAAATTGTAAAAGTAAAATAGCCAAATTGCCCATTACTTTTCTCATGTATGGGAATCTGTTCCTTGACTTTTCATTTTTGATAAGCTACACACTCACACCCTCAATATTATAATTTTTGCCGATTTACGCTCTATTGTCAATTTGCTATTATTATTATTTTTTTCATGAAACTCAACTTAAATGCTAAAAACAACAAAGGTATTTTCTTTTTTTCCCCCTTGATGTATTATTTGGACATGTTCCAAATATTTTATTGATGATGTGAAATTATTAAACAAAACAAAAAAAAAAGTGTTCGTTTAGAAACTTTGAAATTAGCCATACATACTAGGCACGTCTCCATTTAACAAAAATTTTGACCCTGGTGAATTATTTGGCAAAAATTAGAGTGTATAAAAGTCAAGATGCAAATTGAATAGTAATTAGCAGCCTATAAATAAAGCGCGCTAAAAAATAATGAAAAAGATATACTCTAGTCGAAGTCCCCCAGTTCCCAGAAAGAGCAGTTGCCATCGGTGAGGTGATGACCATGTTTCAATTTTTATTGACAAAGCCAGTTAAGCAATCCCTCTACATCTCAGCATCTCTAATACTTGTAATTGTAGTCCCTCTGTATCTCTCCCTCAATTCCACAGCACCAGGACCAAAAGAAACCAGTTCCTCCGGGTCTGAAGAAAAAAGTCAAGAAACCCCAATGGCCACCAACACATTTGGAGTCAAGGTTGAAAAGAATCCAACTCAATCCCAACTGACTGAGCTTGGAGTCACCACATGGCCAAAGTATGAATCTTTACCTTTACTTTTTCATCTTGAGTTGAAAAGGTTCAACTTTTATGTTTGTGATTACAACAAATCTTTGTTAATTTCTAATATTTTGGATGATGGGTTTGCTTAGTTTTGACTAGTATGAAATTGGTTATGGTTTTTGGAGGTAGATATTGAAAGTCATCTCTCACTGGTGGTGTTTGTTGCTAATTAGGATGATGATTGCTTGGTTCGACTAGGGTGAAAGTGCTTATGGTATTTGCAGAGGTCCTTCAATTACTGGGTAGAGCTTTTGTGTCTAATACTTTGAGATGGTGGGTATGCTTGGTTGGACTAGTGTGATAATGTTATGGTTTATGGGGATAGTTATGAAAAGTCAGATCCTTCAATTTCTGGGTGGATATATTTTCTAATATTTTGGGTGGTACATATGCTTGATTTGACAAAATCCTTATGATAGTTGATGAACATCGGATCCTTCAACTACTGAGTAGAGTACCAGAGTTTTTGTTTCTATAATTTTGGGTGATTGAGTTTGCTTGGTTTGGCTACTGTAAATTTTGGAGACAGAGAAAATCAGAGGTCCAGTGACAGGGTAGAGTTTCTGTTTCTAATATTTGGGATGATAGGTATGCTTGATTCGACTAGTGTTGAAATGCTTATGGTTTTTCGAGATGGTTATTGAAGTTCAGATCCTTGAGTTACTGGTAGAGCTTTTGTTTGTGCTATTTTGGATGATGGGTATGCTTGGTTTGACTAGTGTGAAAATTCTTATGGTTATTGGTGATAGTTATAGAATTTCAGACCCTTCCATTACTGCTTAGAGATTTTGTTAGTTCATTTTTCTTTCATACTGTTCTGGATGAAAAAGTTGTAAAGCGATGGTGATAAAGAAACTAATGATAGATGAAGAAATGGAGGCTGTCTATAGCTTGTGGAGAGGAGAATCAAAGTTACATTATAGCCTACCTCATTAACTTACACTCTTTTATCAAAAGCATGGAGAGTAGTGATGTAGAATAAGATTAAGCCTTAACGTCAAGAGAAAATCCAGTTCTCTCAGTACTTTACAATTCATTTTGCATTTATTTCAACTAAGCTTGGTCTTTCACATCAGGTTAAGGTAACCTGGTAACCTTCCCTAAATGTGGTAGATTCATGGTCCTCGGCCAACAGTGGATTGAAGTTGAAGAATATAGGATGATATTGTAATTCTCTTCGAAGCCACACAGTGGTGAGGCTCGAATTTCATGACGAGTTATCTTGCTAATCCTGTAACTATTTCAATATGGATTGCACCTTGAGGAGGTGCTGTCCCAACTCTTGTTCTCAATGTGGAAGAAAACTTGTTTCACTTGTTTAACAAAACTGGTTAATTTTAGCTTTTCTGCTGTATGTTTTTCTTAGATAAAAATTCTTATTCTCCTCTTGAGAAAAGATACTGCAGGAAGTCACGACTTTGTGTTTATTATTATAACTGAAAAGGAATGAGTTCCAGTACTTTCATATGTTGAATTTGTATGCCTTTTGTGGCTCTCCCTGTGAATCTGATCCTCTCATGTAGTATGACGTGTAAGTATGCTTAAATTGCAGCTGCTGCAGCATATTTAGCTTGTATTACATCTGCCTATGTGGTGTTATTTATTTTTGTTGATTCTTCCTTCAGTACTTTTATACTCACCAATAGTCTGCATTAGATTGGTATTAGTGTCAGAGTTTACTCACATCTGATTGAAGATTATCTACTTACCATTGCCTATTAGATTCATCCATCTAACTGGGTATTTTGTTTTATATATATGAAAAGGTTCCCTGTACTGTTCTTAGATTATTTTGTAGAACCTGTTAGCCTTTTGCAATGATCCAATTGCGAATTCATGACCAGGTGGGAGTGTGGTCCAAGCAAATTCCCATGGAGTTTCACTGCTACAGAGACTATGTATCTGCTAAAGGGGAAGGTGAATGTACAAGTTGACGGGCATGAAGGATCTTTTGAGATTGGGGCTGGTGATTTGGTTGTGTTCCCTAAAGGAATGAAGGTCACCTGGGATGTCATTGAAGGCGTGAACAAGCATTATAGCTTGGAGAAGTAAGCATGCGATGTATCAAATGTATGGTACTATTAGCATCTATGATTTTCAAGTACAATGTTGACAAATCATTCCAATCCAAGTACAAACAAGCAACTGTCTGTTTCATTTGAGTTCTGCATCAGAATGTATCTTGTAGTTGTACAAAAATTTGCCCCCCTTCCCCCCCCCCCCCGGGTATCCTCTTTTAACTTTTGTTCTAAGCCTGTTGATCCTTGTGTTTATTTAATTTCCTGACAGCATTCCTTCAATTTTTTTTTTCCAACTTTTTGGCGACTAGCCGGATGCCCGGATATTAGAGGGAAGCTCCTAGTTTCGACTAAAATGCGTAAACGCTTGCCTGTATTATTGTATGAGGTGAAAAGAAGGAATTCAGGAAGTGAATTAATTTTGGTCCAATCGCATAGCTCAATTAGTTTGGTATGTCACTAATCCTTACGTTATAATCAAATAAAAACAAGTATGAATCCTTACCTCTACGTTTTCTCATATTTTCTTCCAAGTTTATATTGTGATGATAACAAATCAATACTTTGGTTTGATTAGTGAGAAAATGCTTATGGTTTTTGGAGACATTTATAGAAAAATTGAAATCCGATCCTTCAAATTACTTGGTCGAGTTTTGTTTTGTTTCTTTCTTCTTACTTTTCTGGATGAGAAACTAGCTTCTGGAAAGGAGTATCAATGTTACATTTGCGTATCTTACCAAGTCATTTTTTTTCTTAAAATCATCATCATTGAAAAATGACGAGAGCTCTCCTCTCTCTCGCTTGGCGGCGGCAGACCCTAGTTCTAGGGTTTTGCTCGTTGAATTTTAATGCCTCCGATGATTTTCCTACTCCTCGTGAAGCATGTCTGTCGCCCTCCTCGAGGTCGTTCTTCCTCTCTGTTCAACCTATGGGTAGTGGCATTCGTTCCATGTTGAATTGCCTTTCGAATTGCGGCGGTGTTCGAGGGGAGTCTGGTCTGGGTTGAAAATCTCTCGTCGGAGGAGGCTTTTCTCAGATCTGGGTTTGAGTGAGGCGATTCACATTTGGGACCCTGGACCTGTCTCTTCTATTTTTCGGGGCAGAAAGAGTTGCCCTGATGGTTCCGGAGACGGAGGAGGACGACGACTGAAGGCTTTCGTCGTTGGCGGGAGGTTGGATCCGATCCGACTTGGTAGGTTTGTCTGGGCTCGTGGATTTCGGCGAATGGCCTCGGAGTGGTGTGCTCTGTCATTCCGGCGGGCCGCTCGTTCTTCTGGCAGTGGACGTCTCTCTTCCTCCGGAGATTCAGCAGCGCGGGTCGGGTGGCGCCGGCGAAAGAATGGGATCATGGGCTTGCGAGGCTTGGGTGCCCAAAGTAAGTTCAATTGGGCCTGGGTCTGGGCTTGTTGGTGGGGCTCTACAAGTGAGTGGGCTTTCTCTAGGCCTACGCACTCGTGGGCTCGTGTTTGGGACCCAGGGGGTTGGTGCTGCTTAATCTGGGCTCTAGTTCAATTTTGGATTGGAGCCTCGGTTTCATGGTTCTTGTTCTTGAGAGTTCGATTGCTAACGTCCGAGTTTTTGACACCCTTGGTCGCCTTCGTTCTCTCGGGAGCCTCACCTTGCTCTCTTGAGGTGTATCTCCCAAGCTATGGTTACGATCCTGGTTACGGTTACTACTACAGTTTCGCTGCTGAATTGATATATGCAGTGCAGTTCTTGGCTTTTCGGCTTCTAGTCATGTTCGAAACGCATTTAGTCATACCCTGGTTACTTTTCAACATTAGATGCGCTTGTGCATCCTGTTTTGGTTCATTGCCATGTACTTTTAGTTTCACTTAATAAAGTTTGTCGTCTTCCTCTCAAAAAAAAAAGTCATTTTTTTTCTTTCTTTTATCACTGCCATGAAGACAAGGAGCGAATTCAATTACAACTGAGCACTAACCCCAATGAAATTCCACTTCTCATAATCCTGCTTAAAGTCTGTTATGTTTTAATCTGTGATTTCATTTTTTCCCCTTTCAAAAGATATTGGTGATTCATTCATTCAGGAAGAACGGATTACATCACTGTCAAAAATAGGCACAACCAACTAGGCATCAAATAATCTGAAACACAACCTATACTCCATCCATAAGAATGAAAGGCAACCACTTGAGCAGCCCTATAACGAGGGATGTGAGAAAATGTCATAGCATGAAATTCGTTTTGCAGTGGCTTGAATGTCGTAGACCAGAGCTTCCAATGCTGCATCACCCTGTGGATCTAACCCTGCAAGTGATATATCAATCACAAGCTTGCTGACCTTGAAATCAATTCAGGAGTCAATTATAGGTGCTTTAGCTTCTCTGGTTTGTTCTCCACCATTGGATTAGATTCCTTAGGTGACCAGGAGAATGCTACATATCCGTAAATTCCTTGGATTAATATTTAGAGAATAAATTGACAGATTGAATTGGATCACATAGGATGGTATTGAATTTCTCTAGGAAGCTACGGAGTGGTGATCTTTTGGTTGATGAGGTAAAATGCTAAGGCTACAACTATCTGAATTTAGTTAGCGCTCTGATGATGACACACTTCTTTACTGTATCCCAACTGTAGTTCAATTTATATGCATGTTCGTATAGATGTTGTTTAGAGGCATTCTTCTTGATTGTTTTCAAGAGGCTGTTATTCTTTTGCAATGTAAATTGTGAATTCATTAACAGGTGGGGATGTGGTCCAAGAAAATTTCCATGGACTGTCACAGCCACGTACAGAGGCTATATATCTACTAAAGGGAAGGTGAATGTGATTGTTGACGGACATGAAGGATCTTTTGAAATTGGGCTGGTGATTTGGTTGTGTTCCCTAAAGGAATGAAGGTCACTTGGGATGCCACTGAAACTGTGAAGAAGTAAGCACTATTATATCTTGTAGAGGTAATAGACCTTATATTGTAATTGCTATTGGTTATTGATGGATAGTACTACTTTTCTTTTACCTTCAACAGTCTGGTATATCTGGTGTGAGTCTACTTTTCTTTTACCTTATATGTTATGCTTCCTTGCAATGCCTTGACTGCACCTGTGAGTTTTTGAGGTCATAGAAGACATGTGGAGATCCGCTATGGTTTAATTCTTATAAAGTTAAAGGAAAGATAAGCTTTGAATCAATAGTGAGTTCTGCATCATCAAATATGTCTTGTAGTTTGCCGAAATTATGGACTCACACTGGTAATCAATTCCTCCCCATTTGAAAGGTGTTTTCATTGTGGCTGTGTACAATTGCCAAGATAATACGAGGGACTGGTTTCTTAGCATTGAAATTCCAGGTTAAGATGGGTGCAGATTTCATCTTTGATGGAATACTACTTATGACTGCTAACCACAAGTAAACCATAAGGGGTAAAAAGAAGGTTCATACGGGTGGTTTCTAAACACTATAGGTCATAGACGTAGGCTGAAGTTTGACGTTCTAGTTGTTTTGTTGTAGGAATGAAGAAGTTCAAGAACTATTGAGCTAATCATGTCTAAATCAAGATTTCAAAATTTTATTAAGATTAGGCATATCCTTTATTTTGATACTACTTTTCAGCTAGATTCTCTTATCCTAAACAGGATGCGAGTTTGGCAGTACTTGTGGTCCGGCATATTAAAGAGTTTCGTTGCCTTCAGCCCTTTCTCTTTTTAACCTGCTGCTGGAAACCTGAATTTCCATGGTCAGTTTGCTGCCCTATGCCTTATCAGTTTCCATGATATCTGTTACTCTCTTCTACATTTGATTTGGGAGAAGTTTAGGTACTCTAAGCCTATTATTGGTCCTTGAACTTACAAACTACGTCTCTAAGTTGGCTTGATTTTCTGAGAACAGTAGAACACCTTGGAATTAGCAGAGATGTTTGATTCCCTATAGAATCCTTTGGAAACAAATTTGAGAGAGACAATTCAGAACAATAAAATGAAAGCTAGCAGTTCGCCACATAAAGTCACAACAATTTTCTCTCTCAACTATTTGTTTCTGAAGAATTCTGTATCATCTGCTAATTCCAAGGTGTTCTGTCAAGCAATAGGGTAGCCTTAACCTAGTAACTTCGAGTTGTCTTACAGTATGATGACACAAACTTCCATCCCTAACCCTTATCAAACCAAAACTTTATGTAAAGTTAGAGAAGGGCAAGACTACAATAGTAATTTATGATGATATATAAGGCATGCAAATCTCTGCTAACTACAATTCTGAAAGAACTGTATAGGTTTTAAGTGTTTCGATGTCATGTTAGAGAATGTTCTTGGAGTTGCTATAACTATACTCTAAAAGAATGAAAAGTTCCATAATATCCTAATTTCCTGAGAGAAATTGCTTGTTGCTAGGGGTGATGCATGTTTCGACTTCAAAGCAAAGTAAGCAATCCCTGGTGCTATTACTACGTACTAATCTGCTGCTGCCAGTAATATGTTTCTTTTACATTATTTTCTACCATATTTTGTTTATAAAACTTTACAGTTTGACATGTATTGTGATCACAACAGATCTTTGTTTTCTGTTATTTTGGATGATTGGTATGTTTGGCTTCACTGTAAGAAAACTGCGTATGGTTTTTGGAGGTCTATGGTTATAGTGAATCAGATCTTTCAATTACTTGGGTAGGGTTTGAGTTTTTATTTCTTTATGAGATTGTCGGTTCATTGTTTTCAAATTCCTGTCATATGCAGTAACCGTGATATTTGTATTTTATCTTCAATATTTGTGTGATTGTATCTTATATATTATTGCTGAAATGGTACAGTTGCATCGATCTGTTGGGAAAAACAAAATGGTGCAGTTGCATCTGTTGATGATTTTTCCCAATACATAATGAACAAAAGTAAAAATGACCACATATTTTGTTGGTTTTTATAAGATATTGAAGAAAGCTAAAAAGTCCCTGCAAAGAAAGTTTCGTTAACTTTTCCAATACTAGTGTAAAAAGTGTCAAATTAGTCATCCCACTAGTGTAAATCAATGGTCCATAAAGCAAAACATGTTGTATTTAAGTCGAGCCATTGGCCAATGCAATAGCCAGGAGCGTGCTTAGTTTGTCCCCTAATTTCATAATGCAATAAAATAATAGAAACATAGTGCTCATGAGCTACAGAAATTAAGTCTGAAATTAATCACGAGATGTTAATTGGCTCCTATAGTTAGGAAAATGTTATAGATCCGTAAGTGAATTGTCAATCTTGAAATAGCTTATAGCAATTACTACTAATTAAACAATAATTATTAACTCTACAGTACTTACCTTGGAAAACCTAGGCCATTGTGGCCTGTATTTACTATTTAGCAATTAATTGACACACTCTCTTTCTGTTTTGGGATGAGGGGTTTTGATTCATTTCTCTCTCTTTTGATCTTGTTATTTTTTTCCTTCTTCATTTGACTAAATTTTTCTAAAATGTTTTAATAAGCTTGTTTTGATTAATTTTGTGGCTAAAGAAGTTTACTAATCTATACTATTATTAAGAGAAGAGAGCTTGCTCTCCAAAACTGAATTTTTTTTTATCAATTTAACTTTTACATATTAAAAAACTATGAAATATAATTAATCAATAAGCATAATAAAGTAAATTGTAAAATAGAAAACAAAATAATAAACAAAAACAGAAAATGTGATAGTTGTACGAGAAGTTTTTCCACTACTTTTAACTTCTCTTCACACATATAGTGGTTGGACCCTGCTACTATTCTCAACCAAAACAGAAAGGCAAGGTACAAATTGATATATGTGAGAGGACAAAGGACATGCATAATATGATTAATATCCATTACGAGGAAATCAGTGCTTCACTCAAAAGAGACATAATAAATTTTTGTCACATTCAATGAGATAATGTAGGAAACTAAAAAATTTTGTAAGTTGGAATTTTGTCCACACGTTAGTTATTAACTTGTTTAACTGTTCGCCTGGGTTTGGCGGGATAAAATCAGCTGTCCCCAATTACACTATCCCCATTCTGTCCCCATGCATTCATTGGTCCACAAAAAATAAAAAATAAAAAAAAAGATTAAGAAAATATTTTTTTAATCTTTGTGGACCAATGAATGCATGGGGACAGCATAGGGATAGTGTATTGGGGACAGCTGATTTCATCCCGGGTTTGGCTTGCACTCTTTCAAGTTGTAGTTGGCCATTTGTCAAATGGATCATAAGAGCAATTCTCTTTATTCCATGTTGTGTGGATGTAATTAACCTGTTCAATTGTTCGCCTAGGTTTGGCTTGCACTCTTTCAAGTTGTAGTTGAAATAGTTGTTCATAGCAATCCCCTACGGTTGCTCACATTTTGTTTTTTTTTTTTTATCAGATAAACAACTCAAATGCTACAACTAGTTTTTTATGAGTCGAACTCACAACCTCTCACCTACAAAGAAAAGAATATGCCACCAAACCAAATAGTATTGGACCTACGTACGGTTGCTCACATTTTTTTTTATCAGATAAACAACTCAAATGCTACAATTAGTCTTTTATGAGTCGAACTCACAACCTCTCACCTACAAATAAAACAATATGCCACCAAACCAAATAGTATTGGATCTACGTACGGTTGCTCACATTTTTTTTTATCAGATAAACAACTCAAATGCTACAACTATTCTTTTATGAGTCGAACTCCACCTCTCACTTACAAAGAAAAGAATATGCCACCAAACAAAATAGTATTGGACCTACGGTTGATCACATTGATGGTTCAAGTACCAAAATCTAGGATCCACAAGAAATATATAAAGAGTCTATTTGTATTCAATTTAGATTAAACCAATTCAGAAATAAAAAAAAACCAACATATGTACCTCAGCAGATTGATGGAGACTGCTTGTAATTTTTATAACATTAAACCAACTTGTTAAACTTCAATGAATTTGTGGGTTAAGCTTCAGTAATTAATTTTCATATTATGCACTCTAATGGAAGATTATTTAATGCTCTCAACGAGTCAGCATCAATGGTTTTACATTCGCTCACTTACAAGGCTGGCAACTCTAGAAGTAGGATTCCAATTCTAGGAATGATCATGCAGAAGCCTCAAGGTTGTATTATGTGACAAGGTTGCAATTAAGTTGAAACAATCCTTGGCCATCTCTACATACCATCCTTAGGATTGAGCGGAAGCTATTTAGTAGCATTAGTTTCATGAAATGGGGCTCCTAATTATACACACAATTCCACTGTAAGTATTTCTATCAAGATCAAATTTCTTGAGAAAGATAATTTGGAACAAATGCACATATGAAACCAACACTAATCAGTACATTACTATAGCACATATGCAGTACGTACGTATTACTTGATATTTGTGGCAAAGTGTATCCGTGTGTAGTAATAGTTAACATTAGGAGTTTCAGTATTGAGCAGAAGCCCCCTTGCATTATGCTACTTATTTTAATTTTAAGTTGAACATACCTTCGAATGAGCAGATGGCTGAGAATGAGGCTAGGATTGTTTCGTGAAATGGGATTCTAGCTAGGAATGTCATAACTCATACAAATTCCTGTGGTAAGTGTTTGAATCAACGTTTAGAATCCTTTTGGGAAAGACAACAGGAACAATACACTGAAGGCCATCATTTACCACAAAACTGTAAACACAGGGGATTAGTTACTACTCCACCTACAGTTTTGCTATAAGAACGTTTATGTACATGCAAAGTTTTATATCATCGTGTCATATTTGTGTTCGTATCAAGTAATTATTAATCTTCATCTACTAAACAAAGGAAAACAAGGCAAAGTCCGGAACCGGGCGTGGGGCTGAGCCTCCCAGCTAGACTGGGTTCCAAACCTCTTTCAAAAAAAAAAAAAAAAAAAACAAAGGAAAACAAGGCAAAGCCCGGAACTCTAGAAGTAATACAAAGTGTCTTTAAATCAAATATAACCAAATTTACTTTTCTATAGGCAATAAGAACTGTTATAACCAAATTCGGATAAGAGTGCTGAGTTAGCTCTTACACCGCTTCCTTAAAAAAAAAAAAAAAAAAAAAACTGTTATGACCAGCCTTTTATGCATTTTGGGGCCTTCTCTTAAGTGGGCCTTTCATCACCAAATCCAAATGGAAATCTTTTGGGCCTACCGGACCAAAGAAAGATAGTTAAGAAAACATGATTAAAAGTGTGTACATAAATTGTGATTAACACATGCAAATATCATGATAATAACGTAAAACAAAAACATGTTGCTGAATATAATGGTTCTTATGGTAAGATGTAAGATAGCTATAATCCTCAATTTTAGTTCAGTAGTTACATCCCAATGATCCCTTGGAACCAAAAAGAATCCATTTGTTTCTTTTTAACACAAAATTACGTGAAATATCGGAAAAAACTAAATTGTTGGGTATTATTGAGTCAAGTACAATAAAATGTTAACTAAAACGCATAATGGGCACTTATGTTTGAACTCCCAAACAAATCCAAGAAATTAGTATTGTTAATGAACCAACAATTGCTAGTTAAATGCAATTTTTTTTTCTCAATCACTCACTTTAAATGAATGAGTCATTGCAAGAATTTTTTACATTTACTTTTTTTCAATTGGTAGTATGAGTCTTTAAAATATGTTGATCTGAAACACTGACGAAAAAATTAAGTTGTCAAGTAATGACTAATCAGGTTATCGATCATATTCTCAGTAGATCGAGGAGAAGACTCTGTGAGTCTTACAATCAAACATCTCGATCTCCTTGTCCAGTGCCCATTTATTTTAACTTTCTGGTCAAGTGTACAGTTAATTTACTTTGCATTCTTTCTTGGTTCAAATGTCATTGCTTCTCTTGGAATTCACTACTTCCTATGGTAGATAAGAAAGTTCGAATATCTGCAGCTGTGTAAATGAAAATGAGAAAAGTACCAAATGGTTGATGCAGGGGTGGGGATGTTTGTCTTTGAAAACAATTAATAGTGGTGCAGTTTGTGTAGGGGTTTACTCAGCTTACTTGAGCTGGGTGCGTATACTCTTAATTAAATTTTAGTTTAATGGTTAAAAGAATATCAGATCATTGCACGTAGAACTTGTGATGAGTTAGACATAATTTTGCTATTTTATCTTGTCTTCACATTATCACATATAGGGTGTGATTCATGTATTTTTGCATTGTTGCTAAAATGGAACGGTACGGTATATATATACATTTTGATAATATTTTCGTTTAAAATGTCATTACCAGTTTACCACAATCAACCAAACTGTTATTTTGAAAGTATTTGTTGAACTTTTGTAAGATAATGGTGGAAATTAAAAAGCTGCAACCATCCTATATCATCCAGATTTTGTATTTACTCCAATTCTGAATGGGGTCTAATTGGTGAGTGTCAATTGTTAAATGGATCATCAAATCATTGCTTCTCATTTTGTGCTCCATTTTGGTGCGGATGTAATCGTCAACTTGTGTTTGTCCAAATGAAATGAAGAATGAAATTGAAACTCTCAAGGAATCTACAAAGTGGTTTCCTCAAGGAGTCTGTCAGAACTCATCTTCTCAATTTTATTTTTTTGCTATCATTTCATATGCAACTATTCCTTAACAACCCATATTGGGAGTTGAGATAATTGAAATGTTTTCACAAACTGTATATTATAGAACCATATAATGAAAGCCACTATTTCACAATAAAAACCACAACACATAAGCTTATTATTTGACTTGAAGAGTATATATGTGCAAAGTTTTTATTGGTTTGGCATTAAGAAGAGGGACTAGGCAAACAACTAGCCATAAGTCCCTCTCTTTCAAGATTCAAACTACTCAAGTTGTTTGCCTTACTGATATACAATTTTTTCACATTAGATCCTTGATCTTGAAGCAACCTTACTAAACTCCTCTTAGCATTCTTTCTAAAAGGACAGTTAGACGCCAAGAACCCATCCACCAAATGCAAGTATGCCTCCAAGTCATGGCAGCAAGCCACATCAGCGTTGGGCTTCAAGTAGGGTGACATTTTTGTGTCGACCCTCAACTCTGTTCCCACGTGGGCGTAAGCCAAGGGCAGATTCTTGTCAAGCATGTCTCCGAGTTTCGAGTTCTTGAGCTTCTCTTCTAGCACTCCTTCCCCAATGAAGATGCCCGGAACCCTTGTGATCAAGTCTTGGGAGTTCACGATCCGCAAGACCTTCACGTTCTTTGCTTCCATTCGGTTTGCGAAGCCTCTGTTTCCTACTCGGGGTCCTCCGAAAGAGAACACCGCCACGGGCGGCATATCCTCAGCGCAAGTTTTAAGCTCGTCACCAACTAAGAGGGCGATGGCTGCGCCGAGGCTGTGGCCCGTGACGGTTATGCTCAGTTGCTCACCTTTGTACAACTCCTTCAATCTTTTGATTTCTTCGACCACGGACTCTGATAGACTCGGCACGTGGGCGCCGGGCGTCTTGTAGAGGCTTTGGAACCCGCACTCCACCTTTGCCTGTGCTTCCTCTCCACCCTCTTCGGTGGCGGGCATTTGAATGAGTTGGGCCCTCATGTTTTCGGCCCACTCGAGACACGTGGAGGTTCCGCGGAGCGCGATGACTATGTCTCGTCGTCCCATCCGCGCAATCTCCCGCCTGTCGTCGCAGACCGCCACATACCCGATCCAGCTCGACCGCTGGGTCATCCACCCGAGATCCGGGGCCACATCGTCGACCCAGTCAGGCAACCCGATTGCTGACGTCGCATAAAGACTTTTGGTTACCTTATATGACCTATCAGGCAAGGCCACGTTACGTGGCATCTGAGTTTCCTCCACCGACATAGCCGGATTCGAGTGAAATGATTGATAAGCCGCCTGGATGAACTCACCGTATCTGACGACCTCTCGCCGGAGATTCTCATCAAGAGGGTCAAGTAGTCCGGCCCAGTTTTTGCTACCGTGATACTCCCTCCACTTGGAGCTCAAACTATTCCGGGGAGAATACTCTGCTGTCTTGGACAGAAGCCTCCGGAGGGTCTTCAAATGCCTCGGAGACATTTCCTCCGCCGCTGCCTTCACCTGCGGCCAAAGCCTGGCGAGATTGAGCCCTTCTAGAAATCCCTTTCCCTTGTTTTCCGTAGGCCTTTTTGTTTTCCGATCTTCAATCCCGGGTTGCGGGTCTAGCTGGGGAGGTTGGGGTGGAGCCGACTTTGGGAGCAGCTTGTCGAGATTGGCGAGAGTCAACTCTGTTTTTGAGATTGAGGTTGCAGCCGATGACTTAATAGTAAGACAATTCGAGGCAGAAGCTGAATAGGAACAAGAAGACGGAGTTCTTGTTAAGGGGTTCAACGGTGACGTGTAGTTCTTGAAGCTCCGGTTTGTCGCCTGAAACAGGTTCACGCTTTGAGACCCAACTAGCATCGTGAAATCGACGTGACCGGTTGAAGAGAGAGGGAGAGAGAGAGAGAGAGGAAGAGAGTATATTCAAGTCAGAAATTAGTGGGATTGAAAAGATCAACTAGGGTATATATAAACTGGAGCGTTCGAAAATGGGCATGGATTAGTGTATTACTACGGGATATGCCATTCTAATTAGGTCTGACTTTGTTGTAAAGAAATAGTATTGACCTTTTCTCAATTACGTAATTTAAAAAAAAAGGGCATTTACGTGGATTCGTGTTTCGGGTGCACGCAAAGAAATGGTTCATAAATGTCTGCGACCAGGCAACGACGCTGTCTCCTTCACTTGGTGAGGGAACTAGGGCGTTCAATTGAGCTACAGGACTTCAAACTATTCGTAGCGTTTGACGATATACCCTTTCTTGGTGCTGATTGGTTGACTAGACTATGTTTGGTTGAGGTGTGGACTTTCTTTGAGTTACGTACGGTTATTAAAAATTGTGCTCTCTTCACATATGGATCTTCATTTGTCTGGACTTTTCTCTCTGTAAGTAGTTTAAGAGAATGCAGAAGGAAGGAGGAAGCAGCCAGTTCTTAGCATTTTCACAAGGCGGTAGTATTGGTAAACGTCTAAACGGTGTACGGACCAGGACCTTGAAGCAGCCAGGAGAACAGAAGAAGAGCAGATCTGCACATAATTTATGGTGTGAACAGTAATCAAGGGGAGGAATCAGAAAATTTTCAAC
The DNA here is from genome assembly GCF_958449725.1 of Rosa rugosa. Taxonomy (NCBI): domain Eukaryota; kingdom Viridiplantae; phylum Streptophyta; class Magnoliopsida; order Rosales; family Rosaceae; genus Rosa; species Rosa rugosa. The sequence goes on from NC_084823.1 coordinate 39,507,951, forward strand.
ACAAAGAAAAAGACCTGGATGTGGGAATGGATTATTAGGTCTAATTAAATGGAGTGAACTATGTAAATGTAATATATAAACAAAAATGCAAGCTATTGTCATTATTTGTTTTATCTATTGAACAATTAAATCGGTTGCAATTTAGAATAGTTTTTGTATATGCGATTGATGCTAAGTGTACGACATTTGTTGCTCATATATAGTTTTTAGTGAAATAAAAACTCACATTATAAAACTATTTTCAAGTATTGATATGTGTCTTTTAGGTTTCGAAATGCTAATTAGGAAATGAATTAATGTTGTAGCTAGGGAATAGGTTATCTTGTTATGTTCTATATCTTTCTAAAAATGTGTTTATGATGAAGTTCCCTTAATTTTTTTTTTAATGCTCTTTTGCTAGCGGAACTAGGACTTCCTTTCCTGCCATGTAATATTTTCAATGTTCGTCCTGTTTTGACGAAATTTTTCTTATAAATAAAACTATCAACATATAAATGTGATACAAATAACATTCTTTCTAATTTTTACGTGTTCTAAGCAGTTAGATAATAGAGTTATCTTTACGTTATGTTACCGCTTTGTCAAAGAAAATAGAGTAGTCAGTCGAGCACTCTTTGCTAACTAGTGCATGTTATAATACATTACTTATTGTAATATGGGGTTCAGGCTCTATGCCCCCCTTGTATTATATGGTTTCATTAATCAAGGGTTGAGGGCAGCCGAACCGGCCTTCCCTTAAAAAAAAAAGCAGTTAGATAATATAATTTTTTATTGAATCAGTCATTCTTTGTTATAATATAATTTTTTTTTAATTCAAACCCATAAGGGCGGTAATATCATTCATCTTTAAGCCTGAATGACTATTACATACTTTTCCGCTGCCATCTATAGACAAACAAAAAGTTGTCTCAGTACCCATAGTGGTATGTAGAACTAGGTCCACTTATTAGATATCAAATACATCAAAAAAGGGGTCTCTTCCTTCGGTACTACTTCCGAAAATTCACTAAAAACACATAAAAGTGCATAGCTCCATAAACACTAGAGAATTATTGAAAATAGACTAAACTACTAACAGAGGGTTCCCTAAACAAAATAGGGAGTTAAAAGAAAGAAAAACTGACTAATTAATTTACAGCCCACAAGGCCTAAAGAAAAGCAGCACCCAAAGCCCAATCTTGACTAGCCCGACCCAGTTCAAGCCTCCACTCTTCTGCAGAGAACTACTGCATGCAACTGGAGTGTATCTCTAATGCTATCGTCACCGTGAGCCTACTTCCCTCACCGCACCTTAAGGAAACATTATCACCATCACGACGTTGCCATCCAAAAGACATCAAAAGAAGCTGGAACATCTCAGTCAAACCCAAACCGAAAACGGGTTTATGCTCCCCACACCCCAAGCCTCTAGCAGATCCTTGAACAAGTGTCATAATCGCCGTTGAGAAAAACTCAAACCCGTTGTCGACATTGTCCCATGAAGCAGTGTCCATGATCACTTTAAAATCAGAAGAGCTTTGAACCCGAGCAGAACCGCCCACTCGTTGCCTAAACCCCAAACACTGCAATCTCGGAAGCCAAGGGCAATTCAAACCATTCCCATCCAGCAGCATCCCAACACTGACGAGGCAAGTGCCAATGCTGACGGTAGACGCCACGGGACGAGATGAAGATTCTTGGATTTCCTCATTGCGTTCGCTCCCGGACCGTATGCGGCTAGGATTTTTTTCCTCATCTTACTTTCTTTGTTATAATATAATTACATTATCTAATAATATAGTTTCTCTTTTAAAAAAATAATGCTTGATATCCCATTTCAATTAAATCCATTCCATGTAGCAAAGTGATAAAGTAATATGAGGTTCACATCCAAAACTAATTGGCAATGGATGGAGTGGCCCAAACCCTTATAAACCCATAGGCAATGTCCCATTTTTCCCATGTGGGATTTATACTCTCAACACTCCCCCGCACGTGTAGCGAATTTTCAAGCCATACACGTGGACAACATTGGGTGACGTGGAGCTCGTATAGCCGTGAGGCATGCACACGTGTGTAACCCGCTCTGATACAATGATAAAGTAATCTGGGGTTCACATCCAAAACTAATTAGCAATGGATGGAGTGGTCAAAACCCTTATAAATGCATAGGCAAACTCCCATTTTTTCCATGCGGGATTTATACTCTCAACACAACGAATTCCATGTTCATATGTCTAAATTCTCTGGGAATGTGTTATAGACTATTCTGTATACATGAAATGGTAAAGAAAAGGAATAAAAAAGATGTATGGCATTGTTTAGTTTGTTATGAAGTTCGATTTGGTGGTCCTAATGAAACAAGAATCTAAGAAGCCATCACTACTTACAAGTTACATGCATGTTTCCCATATCTTGTATGTATATATATGGCAAGTGGTGATTAAGTACTCTCATCCTTGTTTGAAAATGAGGGTGTGTTCTTGAGGTGTCCATGATCAAATTATATTTCTTTGACTCTCATTTTCCCAAAAACTGTCAATTATAAAAAAAATAAAAGAAAAAAAAACTAAAAAGAATGCTATAAATTATAGTAAAACTTCTCTATAGTTATCAATGTTATTATTATAACGAGGTTATTTCTTAATAGATGTGTAGTAAAAAAAAGTGTTTCTTGATGAAAGTTGTTTAGACTGTGTGTACCATATTAACGGTGCAACCTGAGATTATTCTTAGAATGAGAGTACGTACATAAATACTAAAAATCTTATGCCAAGAATCTATAAACATGCTTGATAAATTAGACATATTTTAGCTTCAAACAACAAGGTGTTCATGTTAACAAGTTATGACATTTCCACAAGCTCAAAGATGCATGTGGCAAAAACTCTAAGAAGTAAATTATTGTCAAAAAAAACTTTAGAGAAATATTTCTTTGTTCTTAAATTCATTTTATATTGTTGGTCCTATTAATAATTATTAATAAATGTAGGGAAATTTTTGAGGATGACCCCAAAAAATACATTTTTGTAATTGGCTCAAGTTGAGGCCATAATTTTTTATGACTAAAAAGAAAACTTTCCTATATAGAATATCATTATCTAGAAGTTTTACTATATTTTATGAGACTCGTTATATATCACGAATAATAATGATTTGTATTCATCACGATTGTTGCTTAATATTTATGCGATTATAGTATTTAAGAGGCTAATCAAATAGCTCACGATTTGTTGGTCTAATGGCTCTGCCTTTTGTATATAGAAAGTTGGTTCAGCTCATGGGTAGCTAGTTGTTGTTTAATTAAAAAAGAGAAAAGAAAACTAATCCAAGAATAGTCTTGGACTAAATTGTTACTCCATGTACTTTGCTCCCTAAAATAGTTCAGTCTCTCACATTTTAAATTCAACATATTACTCCTTGTTCTTTCAATTTCTCACCCAATAGGTCTAAAATGTCTATTATACCCCTCATTTCCTCATATTTTTAATTTATATTTTCTCTTTTATATTTTATTTTTTTGCTTACTTCTTTTCCTCTTCCACCACCTCTCTCTCTCTCTCTCTCGTTGTGCCTCCAGGCACCACTATGACTCACCTTCACTGCCATTGTGCTCACAGGGCTCCGATGAGTCAATCACAGTCTCTCTCTTTGCTGAAACCAGTCATCTCCCTCATCTCCTCTACATCTCACTCAACCCTACTTTAAAATTTGGATAACCATATTCTGGGTTCATTGAGCTCAACAGGAAGAGGAAGACATAGGTGAGAGAGAGAAAGCTAGAAGAGAGAGAATCTTTGTTTTCAGTTAACTAGAGATCCATTCTCGGCACAACCACCACTATCTTCCCCACTGGAGCAACAGTCACGCGCTCCAGGCGCTGATACCATTAACACCTAAAACTGATTTGGACACGAAACTTTCTCTGGGCACCTGACTTTTCCTTTCTTCATGCATGCATCCCTGCATACAACGCCACCAAGCTCATCTTCTTGCTCTCGTGAGGCAACACAACCCTCCCACCGTGATACACCACCAAGCACGTTGTAGTTTCGATTTGGATTTTGTTACATTAGTGAAAACACAAGACCATCCAGGTTCCCGGTCCTGAGAATGAAAAGACCCGCTTGCAACATCCCGGTGGCCCATCATGTGGTTAGGGCCGATGAATGCAGCCATGAAGAAGGAAGGGGGGGCGAGAGAGAGAGAGAGAGAGAGCGAGCGAGCTCGGTGGTGGAAGAGGAAGAAGATGTAAGAAGAAAAAATAAAATGAGAGAAAACAAAATAAATTAAAAAAGAGGAAGTAAGGGAGGGGTATAATAGACATTTTGGATATATTGGGTGAGAAATTGGAAGAACAAGGAACAATTTGTTGAATTTAAAATTAAGGTAGAGACTAAACTGTTTTAGGTAGCAAAGTACAAGGAGTAACTAGTACATAGTCCCATAGTCTTTCTTATAAAACCAAAAGTTTCCAAGTTCCAACTAAACAAAATTTATTAGAACTCAGAGGTTTTTTTATTATTTTTTTTTATCAAATAAATAACTCATATACAACAACTAGTCTATTGTGAGTCGAACTCACGACCCCCCACTTATAAAGAGAAGACTTATGCCACTAGATCAAATAGTACTGGGCAAAACCCAAAGGTTTTAGTAGAAACCAAGAAACCAAAAATAATATAGGGTGGTGCTATTCACACACCTTTTTTTTCTATTTACACACCCTCTCTATTTTTCTATTACTTTATTTCAATTTTCTTTTAAAAATTACCTAACTACCCTTTCTTATAATTGTGTTTCTTTTTCTTTTTACTATTTGGTAAGTCAATCATTCTTAAATCTTAAACCCTTATTTTCCCGCAAACACAGAGGACTTTAAAACTCTTTTCGATTCCCTCTTTTCTTTTTCATAAACAACTTCTCTAGCATAATCATTCTATCTCTCTATTACGATGCTTTGAAGTTTAATCATGATAGAACAAGAAACTTTAGACCCATCTTTTGAGAAAATTTTACATTTGATTTGCAATGGAGTCATGGAAAAAAAATATGAGTTCAGTGATCATTCAAGCCCCTTTGAATGCATTATTCCTGGTAAGATTCTAACTGAAATTATTTGGTGTATTCAAATCCATTGAGCAACAATAGAACTTTACAACAACCTAATAATGATGGCCTTATGATTATAAACATGATTTGTTCTACTATATTATGCTAGTAGAACATAATTTTTTCCTGACACGAAGATTGCAACTCATTGCATTCAATATTATGTAGAGCATCTCCAAATTTTGTATACATTATCAGCTGCAATGTGAAAGCTTGTGGCTAAAGTGGATAAAACGTTGATTCCATATATATATATATATTTTCCGATTTGAGGATGATGCACCTGGATTAAGAGTCATAAACAAACAAGCATTGAGTTTGGTACTTTGCAAAGTATGAGAACAAACTGTACAATTTGGATTCAGTTGGGTGAAGGTGATTACATGGGAAGCATATTCTTTGTCTAATAATACAGGTCCTTCTACTTAATAAACGTATTATTTTTCCTTCATTTATAGGTAAAAAAAAATTGAATTATTGTATAATGATGTTTGATTCATGATTGAATTGTCAAAAAAAAAAAAAAAAAAAAAAACAAATTTACAAGGGAGGGTAGTTAGGGTAATTTATAAAAAAGATTGAATTAAAGTAATAGAAAATTAGAAGGGGTGTGTGAATAGAGAAAAATGGTGTGTGAATAGCACCACCCATAATATAATGAAAAGATCAAAAAATATGAAAAGAGGTGGACCTGGATCAATGGTTTACAAACGTTTCTAAAAATATCACATAAATAAAACATAAATGCGAAGATAAGTAGTGTCAATTGACCCTCCTCATATCGTGCAATATATATAAAGTTTAAATAGTTGAATCTAAAAAGTATAGGTTCGTTAACATCTGGATTTGTAGTATAAAACTAACGCTACATCATGCATTTATGTGCTGTTATACTGCTAGCATATGCATATGGTGCTGCATGTAAACACAGGTTGTTTCAGATTCAATACAATATTTCGATTATCCACTATACTTGAGGCATAATCCAAGATGATATTGGCATTATAAGTTGCAGTTCCATATATAATTTAATTTAATTTCTAAAGTAATATGTCATCATCACCCGTTTTCTTAGGTACCAAGTTTAGTTGTATATGATCAGCGATTAGGTCATGAATTGAGAATGGATCGATTAAGCCAATTGAAGAAGTCCTAACCCAGGTCTAAATTGAATGAAGTAAAAGGTTGAATCTTGAACGAGTATTTTTCATTAATGAAAGACTATATATTCAAGTCATTGTTGATATGTCAAAATGTGTCAGGGAGAGATTTTTTGTCTTGATTGGTAAGTAATAATAGTATTCGATCTATCTGGAGTTTCCTGGCTAACATGTATAACCTGTTCATTAGTCGGGATAGTAACCAAAACGTACTTATATGATCGAAGTCTAGACACATATACATTCCATTACGCAATGCTCAAACAATCAAACTACTCATGATTTATAATAGGCTTATCGATACCCAACAAATTTAAGATTTAGACCCTCTCGCTTTTTGTTTTTTTGTTTTTTTTGGTTTATTAGATATTATTGTTGGAATGTTGGTCGACAAATACAAATAAAAAGAGGAGAAAGTAGCTGAAATCATTTAGTATGGTGCCATAAATCTCTCCATTTGTAAATGGAATGTAATGAATTCGACTCACAAAAAAGTTAAAAATTAATAATTGTAATTATAAGTTGTTGATATGATTAAAAAAAAAAGAGAGAGAATATTTCCTACATATTTATCTGTATACACTACTAGAATTTTGGCTATAGGACACCATCTATTATGGGTGCCTATTGCCTACAACAGCAACCAATATGAGCTTTAGGCACTATGCAGCCACCCAAGCCCAGTCAGTGGTCTTTGCTCCAGTTTCCATTGTGGCATAGAACACCAATACTGTAATGGTGTCTAATTTTGAATGTTAGAGGATTTTGTAGTCAATAACTACTTTGCTTTTTCCCATATCTTTTGTCAGCAATAGTACAATGGTTGGTATCAATTGTAACCACCGTTTCTTCGTGAACTTGTAAATGGTGTGTAATTAAGACCCACTGACCCTGCAATGGTGTGTGATTTGTTTGGGATTTGATGGATAAAATTATCATTGCATTGCATATATTGGTGTGTAATTAACCCCCACCTGCATATAATGGTGGGTAAAAGTTCTCTCTACCCAGCAATTATTCATGACATTGGCCTCACCAATATCAGTGCCAGTAATGGCAAATGGTGGGAATATGGAATTTTATTTGAATTGGTTTGATGGCAGTACGTATGGATGCTTTAGCTGCTTGTAAATTGTAATAAACCATGAATTCTGTATTCATTTTCAACAACACCAAGATGTACTCATAGATTAATCATCATCAATATTAACATTACATCATCATCAATATTAACATTACATCAGAAGGGCATTTACATCCCAATAGAGTCAATACAAAGTTCATAGAACTAAAACATTAATAATACCTACCTAATACACTTCACCTTGTCTATTGTGCTAAACCATTCAAATCTTCCATGTTTTTCAAAAAGTAACACTGCATTGCTGGGCAGTCAATCTATTTGAACTAGCTCCTCCATTTCAATGGGAATGTTGATGGCCTTAGAAGAGAACTAACATCATGCTACTTGATGTTTACCAAAAGAGCACATAAACAAGGTGAATATTTACCTTGAGCTTCACAGACTGTTCAGATCAAATGGCATAATTGGTGAATAGACCTCAACATTCTCCTGATCAGCCATTACACAATCCTCTTCATCTATTCTGTCCTTTGATGCCATTTGATTCTCCATTACACCTCTTTCACCATCAGTACTTGATGAGTTATGAAACAACTTGTTTACCTCATTCATCATGTTTTCCTTCATTTTTGCAAATGAATCTTCCATCTTTTTCTTGTGTGCCTCCATTGTTACGGCTTGCTCGTGTCTCAACTCTTCAGCCAAGTTGATATTAGCCAACCTTAAACTCTCTATTTCAACATGAGCTTCTTCTGTTGCTTGCTTTTGTTGCTCCCACGCAGCTCTGAGAGTATGCACTTCCCTACACATACCTCTTGCCTCAGTGACAACTCCTGGAACATCAGTGAATTGGACACCTAAACCATAACCTCTAACGCGATTCCTTTTCTCTGGACCAAGTACATCACTGTACACTTTGTGCCGGATCTCATCTGTCAGTATCTCCTGCCTATCTTCATACTCCTTTAATCCATTTTTGAACTTGGCCTGCACTTGTTAGAAACATTGAAAGAAGTCAACCGACAGTTGTGCATAAGCTTCGATACATACACCATGAAAACTAGTAATTCAAATATTTTATCACTCACTATTATATCTGCTGACTCGGCATCTACAACTGTTCCGTCTTCACGAGTATGTGTCATTGTGAAAAATGTTATGCGATCAGGAGCATAACCATTCACTTGTTCCTGAAATTGAATGAACATTTAAATATAATTCCTTTCATAATATAAGATACAGGAGCTATTTTCAGAAATATCCTCACATATTCATATCGCATCTGTGCAAAAGTCTTTGTTCCATTAGTGTGACTCGACCTTAGCTCCTTCCTATTGTTGGCATATGTCAAAGCACGTTCCTAGGATTACCAAACATATATGTTCAAAATCAAGGATAATGTGTTTAAACAAGCAGCTCTGTTGCTTCTTAATATCCCCTGACCCCCCAAGTCTCAAGCATTTTTAAATAAATTTCAACACATGTATGATGGACACAACAATCATACATTCCGTTTTTTACATCACTGCAACCAACAATAATGAGTCGAGATAGTTGAAAAATGAAGCAGTTCCAAAGTTTTCAATTTTAATAGGGTAATGCCTGAATGAGGAACAAAATAGTGCAGTCGAATTGACCTAAAAACTTATATGATTTGTAATACCTGATTAGGCTTTTTATCCCACTCAGCCACGAGCGACCTCCATTGGGCTTGGTTCACACTAGGGTGGCTGCAGGCAAACCTCCATGGAGTACCGATGTTTGGCTTGTAGTATAACCTCCTGAGTCGTGACTTATAACTCTTCCACCTATCATTCAATTTGAGTTCGCAGACTCGGCGAACAAATGGCTGCATTGCCACATCTACATTGCTCCAATCAATCGTTCCCTACCAATAAATACAATTCCATAGTCACAATTGGATTGCAGCCACATTATGTTATCTTAGAATGAATAATATATGATTTCAGATGGCAAACATGGTCAATTTCATTCTTAACATAATAACATTTTAACAATATCATCCAGTTACCTCATTGCTGTATATATTCTTGTGGATGAAATCTTTTTATAAACTTGATTACTTACCTTAATCCTCTCCCAAGCAGCATCCATGTTTGAGGCCTTGTAGAAATTTCTCCAATCAGTATTATCAATCGGGAAGAACGATGACTCCAATGCGAGCCACCCCAAGAACCTAGAGAACCTGGCAACTGTGTGAGGTGGTGCAACTGGTTGTCCTTTGGCATTAAACTTCAGTTTCTCCACCGTCCCGTTTGCGGCCCATCTAGGCCTATTAGGGCCTCTATTAGTCCGAAATCGACGCATCTTTGCTGCACTCGATCTTTCAGCATAATTTGGATTTTCAGTCTCCTCCGCTGTATCATTCATAGCAGAATTCACCTCCATGTTGTAATGGTACAAAGGATCTAGCGGTTGTTGCGTCTCCATGTCTGCACCCAATGATACAGCCCAACTTCCGTTCCCAACCGTATCATTGGTCATCTGCATCAATGTTGCCCATATGTATTAGCCAACTAAATGGATTGCCTTTGGGCACAGACTCTCATATTAATGAGAAGCAGCAACCCCATTTAAATATTAATATGGATATTAAATTTCCGGAAACATGCACCATCACCAAATTACAGCATATACTCTTATTTAACAGCACATCAATTATATAACTTATGGGCAGAGGAAGATTGAATATGCATCATTAAATGAACTGACAAGCCAAAGAATTACATACCTTCAAACCTGGGAATCCAACCTAAAGGAAGCCTATTTGCTGAAACAGAAAACAAAGTATACAAAACTTAAATGATAATTGGATTCACTTGTAAAAAAGTAGCCATACAATTCAACATTTCAGCCATGAAATTTTCAAACACCATGGCTCAGCCTTCGTTACCTTTGTATTTGTAAATGTGGTTGAGGTCTCTGTTCTTCTAACTGATGAGAGGGAGGTTGGAGAATGCTTTTAACATTGATAAGGGTTAATATGGCTGACCATCCCGTGGCAGTCCATTTTAAAAACTTTTTCAGGTCCCACAAACCTCCTTTTCCCGGGTTAGCAACTTTGGCTCTAGTTTGAGTTGTGGTTTTCCCACACTTCTGTCCTTTTCAAACAATCAAGCGGGATCCTGTTCCATAATTGCCACCTGTACATTTGAAAAAAAAAAATTTAATATCTTATGCACGTCCATCACCATGAGCTTACCAGAACACTTCGATATAACATGCTTTGTGAAATAGGATCACAAGCATAAACTTGCAGACAACGGACATGTACTGACTAACAAAAGCCATATTCTTTGATATATGGCATTCAAGTTAAGAGTCACAAAATCAATCTCACATAAAGTAGCTTCCTGGAGATTAATCACCTTACAATTTGTGTAGGTAAATACATCAAAAAAAACATATGAATCAGATGGCAGCAAACTTTTTTAAGTTACTGATTTTAATACAACTTCAAGTTCAAGAGTCACCAACCTGTCCTCCCATTTTCAACACTCTTGCCCAAACAGCTTTTAATCCTTTCTACTTCTCACATCTGTCCTAATGGGTAGATGATCATCATCACCTGTTACATGTTCTAGATCTTGCCTTGAACATGGATCATCAATTGGTGTTGAAGACATATCAAAAAAGTCCCTAGGCCTGGTCTTGATGGCAACGTGCCATTCAACATCAGTTGGATCCTTCACAAACATAGCTTGAATGGCATGCGATGCAAATACGTACGGATCCTCAGGTCCCATACACTTGTTGAAGTTAACTAGAGTAAAACCATATTCATCCTTCTTCACTCCACCACCGCGTGAATTTACCTCCGGCCAATCACATTTAAATAACACAATGTTTCTGTCACCGCGATATTGCAGTTCAATTATATCAACAAGGGCGCCGTAGAAACCAACCATCCCTTCCCGATGGTTGCAATCGTTTGCAGTTGCATAACTAGACATTTCTGCTTGGAGCCACACCCCCCAATTTTGACGCTTACCATCTTCCAATCCATTCCTCACTTTAAATCTAAATCCATTGCTTACATAACTTTTGTATCTAGTACACCATTTGCTGGGGCCATTAGCCAAAGCCAACAAATCTTCAGTCACCCGTGGATCACCCTCGTTGTGCATTCCATTAACCTATACATACAAGGACAAGTTCACTACATAACCTCATTCCATGACAAAACTGATTACAATATTCTATAGTATAACATTGTGGCTCAATCACTTACAAGTTTGTCAAACCAATTGGGAAATGACTTCTTAGCTCTTTTTTCAGATTGCAGCAAGGTGACACGACGGCCTCGATTGGCCTGAGCTTCCCTTACATGCCTTCTGCTCATGTGTCAAAAGTGTTAAGACATGAATTAAACATCCTTTGTATTCTATTAATAATTATTCATTGTAATAACACAGTACTGAATTTTTCCCATACCTTTCATAAGGCTTAGCCTCTGGACAATTAGCCAAAACACAAGACCTAGCACTCTCCCAGTCATCATCACTGAGTTGATACTCTTCCGCAGCTCCAAGTGCACGTCCACCACCTTGAAATATGGACAGTCCACCTTCTACATTCCGACCGACTCCATCCTCATTACGATTAGGTCTATTTCTTCGTGTCAATACGTCTTCTAAGTACATTGCACAGAAGGACATAGACTCGTCAGATAGGTACCCTTGGGCAATGCTCCCTTCAGGTCGATTCCGATTCCGAACATACTTCTGCAGTGTATATAGGTACCTAGCCACAAATTATCCTTTGTTTATGAACTGTTTATAAACTTCAATCTAGCTTCTTACATCATGTATTTATTATCTGAAGACCGTTAGGTAGATAAGACTACAAGACCACAAAATGTATATCATGCATAAGATATGCAAAACAAAAGCAACCAAAACCTGTGCTGTTTAATGATATATTAGAAGCATAATACAGTAAACAACAGAACATGGAAGTGGTGTTTTCTTAAAATCATGCAGCAGACCTGTAACTTTAAAAAATTGTAACTATTTCTATAAAAAAATCGTTTTCAGGATATCCCAGCTCTGGAATACTGTTTGACAAGTTATCTACAATTTACAACAACGTCAAATTCTGTACAGAAGGGGAGGAGTTTCAAAGACATAGGTAGCTATGAGATGTCGGGTCTAACCTCTCGATTGGGTACATCCATCTGAAGAAGACCGGACCAGCAAGTGCAGCTTCCTCTGCCAAATGTATTGGCAAGTGAATCATTACATCAAAAAATGATGGGGGCATCATCTTCTCCATTTGACAAAGCACCATAGCTATCCTTCTCTTCAGATCAAGAAAATGCTCAACTGAACCATTTTTGCTGCAAAGATGTCGGAAAAAAGCACTTAACTCCATCAACACCTTCGCAGCAGCAGAAGGAAGTGACCTTCGAACCATCAAGGGGAGGAGTTGCTGCATGATTACATGACAGTCGTGACTTTTTAATCCATGAATAGTCCGCTCCTTTACATTCACATGTCGGGCTATATTTGATGAATAATTGTCAGGTACTCTTATAGATGCTAGTATCATGCAGAATAGCTCTTTCTCCCAACTCGTCATGGTGTATTCGGCCAAAGGCAATTCAGTTTTATTTCCCTCTGTGACCGGCCACAAATCAGGCTTTATCCCCATCAATTGCATGTCCAATCGTGCCTTAATTGTATCCTTGTTTTTGGTGGAAGCTTCCAACAAGGTTCCTAATAAGCTCTCACACACATTTTTCTCGACATGCATTACGTCGAGATTGTGCCGAATGAGTAGATGTTCCCAGTACGGCAACTCGAAAAAAATGCTCCTCTTTTTCCATGGCCCTTCAGTGGAGACTGGTTGAGCAGGTCTCTTTTGCCCAACCTTGGGTGGTGGGGGCTTACCAAACTTAAACCTGAGTTTAGATAAGCGTCGAAGACAAAAGGATCCTGTCATTGGAGTGGGAGCACGATCTGTTTCAGCAGACAAATTAAATGATTTTCGATAGCGACGGAATCTGTGTAGAAGTGGCAGGAAACGGCGGTGTGCCATGTAGACATGCTTTTTTCCATGGGGTAGCCATGTTGATCTTGTGTTGTAGTTGCAGTTAGGACATGCTAACTTGCCCTTGGTACTCCAACCGGACAAATTTGCATATGCCGGAAAGTCATTGATTGTCCACATCACTGCAGCCCGCATATTGAATGTTTCTTTCTTGAATGCATCATAGGTGGGGATACCATTCTCCCACAAACTCTTAAGCTCATCAATTAAAGGTTCCAGGTACACATCAATGTCATTACCAGGAGAACGGGGCCCTGGGATCAAGAGAGCCATCATCATATAAGGTTGCTTCATGCACTTCCAGGGAGGCAAATTATAAACTGTCAGAATGACTGGCCATGTACTGTGTGAGGAACTCATATCACCAAATGGATTGAATCCATCGCTAGCCAAACCAAGCCTCACATTACGCCCTTCTCTACCAAAGTCTGGAAATTTCGTATCCAAATGCTTCCAGGCTTGTGAATCAGCAGGGTGCCTCAAATTACCATCAGAAGGGCGCTTATCGGAATGCCATGCCATGTCTTCAGCAGTATACTGGGACATATACAAACGCTGCAACCGAGGAGTTATCGGAAAATAGCTCAATACCTTCTGAGCTACCCTTTTCTTCTTACTGTTGCTGTTGTTTCCAATCTCCTCTGTATATCGGCTTGTCCCACAAGTAAGACATGCATCTAACGAACTGTTTTGTTTCCAATACAGCATGCAGTCATTACGACATGCATCGATCTTTTCACACTTCAGCTCAAATGCTTTGACTATCTTTTTTGTCCTATAGAAGTTGCTAGGCAATGTCTCCCCTTCCGGGAGAATTTTTTTAATCAGCTTCAGCCACGCAGATACAGATACATCACTCTGGCCATATAAACACTTGTTCTGGAATACTTCTATAAGAAATTCCAGTTTTTTCATTGCTCTGCAACCTGGATATAAGTCCTGATTGGCTTCTTCCAGCAACAGTCGAAAACGATGAACATCATCTGGCATAGGTTGGGGTGGACCATGGTTCTCATTCTCAGAAGTGGGAGCATTGTTCTCATTCTCACATGGACCTTCCTGTCCATCTATGCTTGGGAAAAGATCATGTATCATGTCAGCCATGCCAGAAGTAGTATCTTCTCCATAGGTCGCACACACAGGCTGTTGAACACCGAATGCTTCACCATGCCACACCCAAGGACCATCTATGTAAGAATGGGCAATACCTTCAACCACCAAGTGGTCATAGACAGTATCCCCGTCATGCCACTCCCCATTTACACATGATCTGCAAGGACATTTGATGTTTCCATGAAAAGATGCAACTGCTAAGACGTGTGAGATCCAGCCTCGTAATCGTAACTTGTAATCTGCACTACCCCTCTTCAATCTTACCCAACTCTTGTCCATATTGTCTGACAAACATATGAAGAATAACACTGTAACAAAGTTCAAACTAAAGTGCAAACCATAAGGAACCTATTTATGGGGCAAATGGCATATTTATGACATACAGCAGCCTTACAGATTTCAGGTAATCATATCATCCTCATTACTTAGATGCTACGCATAAAGAGGGAGTGGTAAGCTCTTGCAGATACAACTCGAACTCTGATTCAATGTTCTTGGTGGTTTCGGAATTGATCATTCACAAATACCTGAAATCCAAATTTATCATGACAACACTCACTAATTAAGACTGTACAATTTACCACCAAACTGGAAGTTGCAAGTACATAAGAAAAGGTATACAATTTTATGATTTATAAACTATGTAGCTTGACTCCTTGCATAAGACAGGTGGGGAGTGTATATATGAATAATAACAAAGCTCTGGGTTGCTGAGACCTGAGGCCCTGCAAAATTCATTGCTGTAAATGGGGGGAAGACCTCTAGAAGGCTTTGGTTACATTTAACTATAAATAGTTTGGGAAGACTAAGTTTATTTTTCATTCGGAAAACATAACTCTTACACTGTTGTAGTTCGATAACCAAATAACGGGATCATCAGAAAAAAAGTTGGGAATCCAACAATCATACAAGCCTGAGAAACCTACTGGACAACTCAGTTGTCTAAAAGATTTGGATATATGTGTGTATGTATATATATAGATATATGAAAAAAATACTTGGCCAGAAGATTATTGCAATACCAGTTAGAGCTGCTCCAGAAGACAAGAGTTGAATTGAATCCCTTGGATTACCAATTTGAACTTCTACATGTCAGGTTGGTATTGAGATCGGCTATTGAAGAAGCCGGACGACATTAAAAGCCCAGTTTGAAACAGAGAGAGGAAAAGGTATTCTGTCTTGTTTATTGATTTTTTTTCTTTGGCTGAAAGGAGAAGATATAGTATAGGTCGTAGAAGCATTAACCAAAACGCTGCGTTTTGGTCATGTAAAGAGCACAAATATGAGTCGAAAACAAAAAAACCAAAAACAAAAAAACAAACAGATGAGAGGATTGATAGAGCACGAACGAGGCTTAGGGAGAGACGGAGAGTGTTGCAGAGAATTGGTTTTGGGTCTCATGTTCTCTGCATGTGGTGATTGAACTTCGTCGACGAGAGAGACAGAGCATGATAGGATGTTTCAAAAAGGGTACTTGCTGGGTTTCTTTCAAAGAATATCTCCAAACTCAATCTAGATCTTTGTATGTCACTGATTATGGGGTTGGGTGATGCAGGGGTTGCTGAGATTGTTATGGATTTTTGAGCTTCTGGATTTTCAATCAGAATGAAAGCAGTATCGAAACAATTTGAAGCTAGAACAGGCGAAGGAAGGTATTGCCTTCTACTCTTGCTGTGCGTTTGTTCTTCTTTTAGGCTGTTTGTACGAGCTATAGATTGCCCTCTGGGTTGCCGAATTGATTGTGATTAATCGACAACACACTCAATGGTGTGGAAAATGTATTATGTCTTTTAAAAAGGATTATTTTTTCTACACAAATTAACGAAGCAGTCTTAGGCTAAATAACTTTTGCATGTTCTTCTTGTTTGTTTGGCCATTGGGATTTACACTTGCATTATGATGTAATTAAGAGCAGCCCATGAAAAAATAGTAGGTTCTTATTTCATTGTGGTACCAGTATTTAGAAGCTAAGAAGCTTTTCTTTGTCAATACTACGTCTTCTACTGCAAGGATTAATTTGATTAATTAGTGCTGTTTTTCATGTGGATCAATTTGCACCGACTATGTCTTGTAGTTCGGTCTTCAGAGAGCTGAGAAAATATCAGAAAGATTGTTGTAACTGGTGCGGACACTCACATCGTCAGAAGAAAGAAAAACAGCATCAATCAGTTGGTGCCACCAAACTGGTATTGAATAGTTTGATACAAAGAAATGACCAGGAAATAGAAATGAGCACGTGTTTAATGTTTGGCATACATTAATCTCGTGAGTCATCTGATTCTGTGCAGGAATTACTTAACAAAGATGGATAATAGAGCTGTTCGACATCCAACTTTTGCTTATGAAGTTGTGAAGTTGTAAATTTACAAAATCTTTGAGATTATCTCAACATATAGAAGAATTTTCGTTAATCATGTCAATTTTAATTTCAGTAATAAATATAGCTAGGCTATTTTTTAGTATCGAACTGTGCATTGAATGCTTCTGCAAGGTAGTTGTTACTGGTACATACACAGCTTCGTCAAGTGATTGTGCTACTCTTTTCGTAGTTGCATACAAAACTTTAAATTGATGGAGTTTTCTCTGTTCTGCGTGTGCCAACTACCGAGACCAATCGGCCATACAATGATCCAAGTCAACCGTTGTTCCCAGCACAATAGGTAGGTCTACTCAGATCCCTACTAGATTGTGATTTTATCTTATGGTGTAAATGTTGTAGAAAGCAAGCCAAACAAAGAGGGATATGTTGCCTAAAGCCATATTCCAAACATTATATGAGTGCTACTTACCCATATGAGATTTTGGATTTCAATAATTTCCTATTCTTTCTTTCTTACTCTATCGGATTTCAGTGTAGAGTAATGCTGGGGCTTTGATATCTAAACAGATTAATGCACTTTATTCCTTATTTCTCCTCATTATAATAACAAACTTTACACAAAATAAATAAAATCATTTCTCACACAGCAGTTTGTTTGATTCTTTCTCAAAATATGATTTCTCCTTATATGATTTTTACTTTGTACTCTTTCCTTTCCTCTCAGGTCTTAAGCGTTTTTGGACCCACAATGGCTTTGTACTCAGAAGTTACCTTGAATGTTTGTTTGGGCAAGCAAATTACTGGTGGGGAGTTGTATTTTCGAGGTGTTCAATTTGATAATCATGTGAATTTGGAGACACTCTTAGAGGTATGCTAATCTTTAGGATCAAATTATTCATTACAGTTTTTATATGGGGGTACTTTTATGTTTGGTTTGAAGTACAAATTTGTTAAATTTGTTTATACAGGTGTTTGATCAATGGTCCATCGTGGTATCTTGCATTCTACATATTGATAAGCCCCTTCTTGACACTGAGGACCAAAGCCAAGTTTGTCTTTGCAAGCCCAGGAAAATCTGCAGACACCCTTTTCAAGTTAGTTTTTGTCCATCTTACATTGCGTGACAGTGACAATAGGGGTTTCGAAAGGGTTTATCCCCTTTTATATGGTTGGTTAACTTGAAGTTAAAATTTGACGTGTCCTGTAGGTACATTTCTGATGAGCATGTTCCTAGCCAATATGGAGGTTTGAGTGTGGATTATTGTGATTGCAACCCAGAATTCACGATTGCTGATCCAGTCTCTGAAGTAACCGTCAAAGCGGGGATGAAGAAGACTCTGGAAATTATAATTTATGAGGTTAGATTACTTCTTCTTTGTTGTTCTATTATTATTTGATATATACTATCTATTTGCAATTATGAGGTTTCTGTTTGTGGTTGCAATAATGAGGTATTTGGTTGTGTGGTGGAGTTTCACATGTATTTTGGGATCATGATAGAAATCAAAGACGTTTTAATTCAAGTTTAGAACCTCAGAGAACAGCTTAGGAAAGTTAAACTAATTGGTAACCAGAATGTAGGTATTTATAAGATGGTAGATATTGGTGATTATAACGGAATGCTGAATGGAAAAACTACATTAACTTGATGCTTCGTACAACACAGAACAGGAGCTTCTTTATGTCTTCAGAAGCTCACATAGGAAAGGAAGCATAAAACCCTAATGCACAAGAAGTAGTAGAAACTAACACATAGATAATAGAACAACACATTGGCTTTTACGGGGTGGTATACCTAGTTGGCAAACACTAAAAAGTAGCTACAAAACAGTTGGCTACCTCCATAAACAGGTGATTTCCCTAGCTTAGCCTCACCAGCCCCAAAAGCACTGATCATCAACCTTCTTCTTCATCAGTAGCGGTATCATAGGGATGTGGGGGTGTCTCAAGCTCAGGTGTATCTTGCTTGAGGTAGGTCTTCCAATCTGGACTGATGGAGTCAGGAATTGCACAATATTCACAGAAGGGATTGCTGGTTGGAGTCCCAAAGCTAGATGGGGTCAGGAAAATGGGTTTGTGGAGCTTATGGGATGGACTACCAAAGTAGAAGACAGGTAACCTGTTATTTTTAGGGGTTACACATTGGTTTGGGTGAAGTTCATGTGTAGGAGCTTCGATAGAATGGTTGTTGGTTGTTTGGTTCATATTTGGAGGGTTGTCAAGCTGGTTGGTCAGAGTCAATTCAATAGGTTTAAAGGAGTGAGGTGACTCACTTCTTGGGGAGGTAAATATTTCACTAGAAAGAGAATGTGGGTGAGTTGATTCAATCTCCACAGCATTCATATCAGGTTGTGTGGGAAAGAGTTCAACAAACCTAGGAAGGTAAACCTTTAGTAAAGGATTGGGGTCATTTGAAGGTGGTGGCATGATAGGATTAGAGTTAACAACCGATGGTGATTGGGGAGGGTTTGAAGGGAGAGTATTAGCCACCTCTTCTGCTGAAAATATGAGTTTTCTGCAGCATGATTTTCCTCCAGACATTGCTTGGGAAGCTTGGGTACAATAGAGAATGAACTAGTTGTGAGTTATGGTAAATAAGGACTGGGACTTGTGCTGTTTTTATAGAAGGTGAAGAGATAACCAGAAAGTTTTACTTGCTAACAACCAATATTAAATTCCTACAAGTGTGAACTGCATTGCCATACTTTGAAGTGCACATATCACTGAGTTCCCATTGCCTAGTTACTTTGATTGGATCAAATCAGTAGTCATTAGGTCTAGTCATTCATATATTCAATTGCAAGGCACTCAAAAGACATGTTGATGATGAAGTAGTGGTGGTAGGAAGGATTATTGGTTAAGGAGATTGCTGAAAGCTCTTTGTATTATTACATCTTTTGCTTTATATTTGATTCATGATTGCATGCAATAAATGTTGGTAATATGTGGAATCACTGATATGCTTATTTGAACTACAGAAATGATGGTAGGATTTCTCAATTGGCAAGTGTAAATCAAGGAATAATATACAAGGGAAGGTGGACTGGAAGCAAAAGCTAATTGCTTATTGAAGAACCCAGCAACTATTGTTAACAATAATTAAGGCTTTGTACCATTGTAGTCTAGGTTTACAAGCTTTTGTCTGAAATAATGATTACAAGGTGAAAATTGCAAGGCATGATGCGAAATGATGCCATGGCTGTTTCTGTTGCAGCCATCGTTTTTTTGTAAATTGTATATTGATATAAATGTGAAGATTTGAGTTTTGGTATTAAATATATACCAATTGATTGACCCATGCTTACTGACCCATGCTTTTTTATGCTCTGATTGACCCATTCTTTCAAGAAAGAGAGTGTATGCTTTGGTGACAGGTGTTACAAACATCAGCATTTTCATTATTTATTTAGATGTGATATATGGGCCACTGACTATTGGTGTCAAGCCCAATCGTTAACACCGTTTGTGTTGAATGGTGTATCACTATTTCTAAAACAAACCATTGCCTAATAGTGTCTATTATTGGTGCCCTAAGGCCAAATTTGTAGTAGTGATACCATATGTACTAGCATTATGGGTGCATGTTTTTCTTGTCACATATCTAATATATATGTTGTTATATTGACAAATTAGTAAAAAAAAAAAAAAAACACATTCAAACGTGATTTAGGATTAGTTGATTGAGGTCATAATATTTTTAACTCACAGTAAAATCATTTCCCTTGATATTAATTTGCTAAACTTAATGTTCTAACAAATGTATTATTATTCTTCTCCTCTCATGATCAATGGATTAATCATCTCTCTCTCTCTCTCTCAGTATGGAGAACCTAATGGCCATATATATGTACAATTATCGTTATTTTATATATATATATATATATATATTTATTTATTTATTTATTTAAAAAAGAAGATCAAAAAATTTCACTCCTACCCCCATAGCCTATAGTGACTTGAACCCAGGACATTGATCTTAGGTAGTGGGTGCTCTAATCACTGAGCTAACACTATCACTACATGAACAAACAATTGACGCACTTTCATTTTCACCTTCATTTTCATGGAGAGATTATGATAAAAGGTTAAAGTGCACACCATGTATGGAAGAACTATATCCTTCAATTAATTATCATGATTCATTTCTTTCTAGTTGATAATATAATACAATGAAAGATTTAGTGCAGACCAAAAGATACCTTTCCACATTACTAGAGTTAGCACACCCGCATGTTAGTCTTATGAACAATAATGAATAATTAGATGGTAGTTATCTCTTAATATAACTCTAGTTAATCACGTTCTAAATATCGTGAATGTGAGATTATTCGATTTAGTAATATTTCTCTTTATGTTGTGGGATAAAGTTTTTAGATTCTCCGTTCCACGATCTTTTTATGAAAATGAAAGGAACAACTAATCTAGGGTTTAGACCCGGTACTTTAATCATACATAGAGACCAAGGTCAAAATCTAACATTTACTGAATGTCTACTAACCACCAATATCTATCGATCCCACCAGATTGATATATTGATCAAAGCCATAAATTCTCTCAGCCAAAAAAAAAAAAAAAAAGCCATAAATTCTCTGCTCAGTGTTCACTCGATCGTTTCAGTTCATTAATCACAGAAACCAACTTTATGAAGAAGTGGATTCCTTGGACACGCACACACACACACACACACACACGTGTAGCATAGCTTGACCGTATCAACTGTTTAGAACTGTGAAATTTCACGAGGATCGTCGGCGCTATTCTAACTTCTTTTATTAAAATCTTCGCTTCTTTTTCCAAGCCATCACTTTTTCCTCTTTTGACAGAAGTCACAGTACCAATTTTACGACGCCGCTATGTGAGACTGACTAGCTACAAGTCTCTATAAGATCAAAGTAATTAGCGCTGAGATTGGTTTCCAGCTATCAGATTCGTGTATGTATTCAACTAGGATGTTGTGAATGCTTTCGAGTTTAAGGAGATATCCTCCGATGAAAAAATAATGCAGCCCTAATTTTCAAAATTCAAAAATAAATAAATTTTCTTGCGTCATTGTGTATTTGCGTCATGAAAAATAGTTTATGATACACATGCATCTTGATCTCACGCGGTAGTTGTGTTAAACTTCCTTCTCCATTCCCTTACCATATTGATGGGGACATGCATTTTAACCCATTTTTCATGCTGCCTCTTTTTAGGTTTGACTTTATTTAAAACAGTAACAAAGCGAAAAGGGTACACCCTTTTTTTGAGTTGGGAAATGCCTTCCACTTTCTCACTCAAAGCTCCAATAATGATGACACGGAAAGGCAGAAAACTTAATCCACATACTCACTCATCATGTTCACTAAATGAATATTTTATTAGTTTTATAGTGGGCAATAGTGGGAGAGTGGGGATTTCCACAAGGCAAAATACAAATCCGTGTTAAAATGACATCTACATCTATATCTATCTCTAAAATATTAAGCATGTTTGCCTCATGGCTCAACTATTGTTACTTACTATATAGTGGATCATGTACAACGTGCCACAGGCCAATGGCGTGGATTTAACTTTTTATTAGTTTGTCAATCATGATGCGGAAATGGAAAAGGGATTCATATATGGGACTTTTATATTCCACAAAGATACACTACCGAACCACACAGCTACCCGTAATCATATAGATGAAGATCAACAAGCAACCTCTTGCTCCAAATTAAATTAAAACACGATTAATGAACTTAATCTATACATATCTGAGTTGAGAATAGAGACCAAAAGGGGGTGGTAGAGGAAAATGGAGAAAGATATAGATGCTCTTGCATTTTGGTAGCAGTTCGATTGAAATTAATTAAGTGGAGGGGTCCGACTCAGAGTACATCAACATGGAATCACTATTGTTTGTCCTCATAAAGTGAGGAATCAGAGCTAGCATGGTGAAGGCAGGGAAAGCTTTTAAATACGAATAATGTTTTGGTCCCAACTAGATGGGACGTTCTCATCTTTTACGAGTAGAATTAGTACAATAGCACTATCACACGTTCTAGGTAAGAAAAAATTGTGCAGGCGTTTTTTGCTCATAAAGATTTCAGTAACAGAGGATAATATATCTAGGGTAGGTCTTGTGTTTTAAAACGACTTCATTGAGGGTTGAGAGCTGTGATCTGTTGGTAAGTTATAATTTTAATATTGTAAAGGTTATAAGTTCGATTCTCACTGATACATGTAAGGGTGGATCGGAGTAGCTAGGCTAATGATTTTTTGAAAGAAAAAAAAAATTTCATTGAAAAACAAATTTCTATTAATTCCTCGCTAGCATCTCGAATGTATGTCAGAATTGATCTACTTGTGTAATTTGTTCTCATCTAATCTTTTTGTAATATAAATAAAAAATAAGAATTATAAAAGACAAAACAAGTACGCTCTTCTCTATTCTCCACATTTTTCATTCCTCCAACTTTTTTGCTGGTTCGGAATAAAAACTCGCTTTGGTGGTCGGTGGTCAGGTTCTGGGCATATAATTTTCTTTGTAGCTTAAATATATACTGGTCTCAATGGGGGTGCACCAGACTGAAAGTGACTACCGCATACGCGCATGCATCAGATAGAACACGGTCGTGAGCAAAATGACAGTGACAAAGAGATACCTGAGGAACAAGTTTTATTTTTATTTTTATTATTTTTGCCAAAGAAAAATTTAGGTTATAGAAAAGCTGCTCGCCAACAAGGCGATGTTGAACAACCACCAAAGCCCGCAATAAGACAAACAGAAAGACCTAAAATAAAGCAGCTTAGCTTGCAATTATGCAAATAAGCAAGAAACATGCAGACGTGAAAAAGAGAAGAGATCGAGAGATATATGGAAGTAAATCCCAACTACTAAACTTTAAATTATAAGGATATGTGAAATGCATATATATGGATTTTAGTAGTGTTTATTTCCATGACTTTCTCCTCCAAATTAGCATAGCTTAAGATGAAGGAGCTTATGGCATCTGGATTTTCACATTGACACATAGGGAATGAATGTTATTGTACGTTGATTACGTCAACTTCTTTGTATATGACCTTGCCAAAAAGATATAAGGTTAATGGCTTTAGAGTCAGCTACTAATTAACATCAACAGAGGCTTTTCCAGATCATATATATCTGATCTTTTTGATATGACTAATGATGAAGAGAGTTCTTTTATTATTCAGTAATACTATTTACACACAATTTTGTTTTCATCGCCAGAGAATTTCATATATATTACACATCTCACCTTATACCAGAGATATTTTAATTAACTCAAGTGCGCTGATTGATCGATAACAGAAAGAGAAGCTCCACTTCATATACAATAGTACTGTTGATTAATCAAAAGAGGGGCATAAAGATGTTTGATACCAATAGGACTACTACTACTACTACTAATACCTAGAACTTTGGAAACGGATCGCCTCCTTCTGAGACCGAGAAGGGTTGTGTGTGACTCGGGAAAGTAAGGTTATGTTCCTACAACTAGAACATTTTTGTTGTCAATTTGACAAATTAAGTGCTTTCTTTTTTCCTATTGGTTTAACTTTTCATATTAGGCATGGACCAAAGTTGTTAGGGAATGCCACCAGGTCAAGTTCTAGCTAGCAACATCCTAATAAATTCCTTATTGACCAAAAACCCTATGGTCGAGATTTTTTTATTTATTTAATATCTGACATTTTGACCTAAAGACGAGATATGAAACATTAGTTGCATTTATAAACCTACAAATGTACAATATTTTCATCATGAGACGACAATATTAATCTTCCTAATATAATGTAGAGATCGATAGACATATAGTCAAGGTAATATTTTAAACTGCTACATATAGAAAAAAAAAATTATGACTTAATTAAATATTTTCGATACGTGAGGTTTCTAAGCAATTGTATTCAATTTTTTTAACAAAAAATGAGTGCATAGCGAATGAGTGCTTGTAATGGTCTTTCACTGTTATGAAAAGAAAAATAAGGAGAATTCTAAAGGTGTAAGACAAGTTTGAATTTTGAGAAAAAGTTGCATTAATTTCATCAAGACAAGTTGATCAACTCAGACTTTTCAAGTACAATGAAAGAGGTTTACATTTCTGCACTCTTTTTTTTTTTTGGTGTCACCTTGCAAGCCAATTGATGATGTACTACTATAATAACAAACTAAGTCTCATAAATCGTTATATCCAACTTCATTGACATATTAAGGAATTAACTAAATGACATGGAAATGGATGAAACTGGATTCATATACACTATGAACATATTTATATATAAACACACACATCACCATTTTATAATTATATTCAACGTACAAAGATACACTACCGACCCACCTGATCTGTATTGTAATTAAAAATATGATAAAAAAAACGGCTACCTGCTCCAAATATATATTATAAACACCATTAATTAAGCTAAATAGATGGAGTTATAAGACGAGACCAAACGAATGAGTTACGAGTAGTGACGGCTAGAAGGGGAGGAGGTGGAGGAGGAGGAAAAAGAAATTGCAGATGCTCTTTTGCAAGTTTGTTAGTGCAAAAGTGGAGGGGTCAGAGTACATCAACATGGAATCACCAATTTTGGAATCACCAACTTTGTCCTTTCAAAGTTAAAAAGACTGAGAAAGTGAATATATACATTTTGTAATATAGAAGAGTCTAGATCGAGTTCCTAAAGTACTAATTGATTAATTAAACTACTAATTAATTATAGTCGAGCAGTTGAGTCATAACAATCAGCATATTTTCATCTAAATTGCAAGCTGATTTAGAGTGTGTGTATATATATAGATGTAGATATTTATTTATTTATTTATTTTGACATTCTCCTTTCGGATTGTTCGTGGTATTTTAAAGACTCCCAAGACTTAGAGATTAATCTGTTGGGTGCTCAGACAGCCAACAAGACATTGCAGCATTTATAATTTAGTAAATAACACTAAACCAACCCAGCATACGAACACAGGACGTGGGGGTTCCATATCTTATGATTCTTATCATATTTACAATTTTTAATATTTATATGGTAATCAATAAGTTCTGGAATCATAAAAGTAAGAAAAATGATAGATTGTTGAGTTGTTTAGAAAAAGTTATGCAGAAGAAGAAAAAAGATAACATATATAGTAAGGTTATGTTTGTCTTCGCAAACGTTTTGACATTATAAGTAATCCATATGTTAGTTAACAGGGTTTTCAAAAGGGGTAAAGTAGGAAATAAAAATGTACAAAAATTTAGAGAGGTCTAGATAGTAAATTAGGAGGTCTGAATAGAACCACTCTTTTAACTATGATAAGAAAACCCTGTTAAGTACATTTTGAAAACCCTGTTAAGAGATTTTCTCATTGCAATCAATAAGCAGGGTCAAATTCTTGCAGACCCATATAGGACATGATGTTGTAAGCTACAGTGGTGGTACTCCCAGCAAATAACAATTTCAACAAGTGAGAGCTCATCTGCAATTCAAATCAAGTTTTCTTCTTTTTACATTTCCCAAAATAAAGGCCATGCATATAGTTAAATTCATTTTTTTTTCCTAAAAGAGGGTAAAACGGGAAATAAATTTTTATAAAAATTTAGAGAGGTCTAGATAGCAAATTTAGAGGTCTAACTAGAATCACCCTAGTTAAAATTTTGACACTGCAAAATATGTCGAGTTTCCACTAAAATTAATTAGTTAGTGATTATGCTCCTAATTTTTCAGACATTGTACTTTAAGAAGAAACTACTTATTAATTCTTGATATTTCAAGAATAACTTCTTTAATTTCATTACAATTATTTATCTTAATGATACCAGATTTAGTAAATATCAGTAAAAATATACATGAGAAGGCCATGACTCGATCATCAGGTATACATATACATGCTTCTAATACAAAGTCCACATGGATCTTAAGCTAACAACAGGCTTATATTTCAAGTTTAATTCAACAAAGATAGACTACCGACCAGTACTCTTAGTTAGAAAAGATGAAAAGTGGCGTCGTAGCTGGATGCTCCAAATTAATTAACAAAACGTAATTAAATTGTATTTATAATTGAGCTAATTAAGCCGCTAAGGTGGAAGTAAAAAAGTGGAGTGGTCAGAGTACATCAACATGGAATCAAGCGCATATATATAGCCGCTCAAGTCCTCGTAGAGACTGAATCGTCCATGAAAAATAAGTACATGATCGAGCAAAGATCTTTTAAATAATTTTCTTCTACTTACACATGAGATTCTTAATGTCAAAATGTCCTTAAAAAACACCTTATCAGGGTACCTCTTTGTCTTCTTAATATTTTTCTGTAACTTTAGCACTCTCGATCGACTATGAGTCCATATATGGTATGCACCATGGTGTCATCACATATATATGCTCTAAAAAATACTAGCTATTTTTCAAAAGGAAAATGATTTGTGGCCTCAATGATGCCTAAGATTTGTGGCCTCAATCTTAGGTGTCATGCCATGTCATCTACACAAATCACCTATTTGTCAAATCATGCCATGTAATTCTTGAGAAAAATACCATGTTATCCTTCCAAAATCTAATGACTCTAAATTATTTTGGCTTTCTACATCAAAAATTATTTTGGCTTTCTTTCATTTTTTTTTCATTACACTCATGCTTAGATTTAAACAACAATTTTTTTTTTTCTTCAATCAAGAGTAGAAAAAATTTCATGTAATTCAGTCAATAGATTTGCACGTACATTCGATTAATAGATTTGTATAACACATGTATATGAATTCAACCTTTGTTGGGTTCCTGCAAATTTTGAAAATGTAATGTGAAAAATACATATTCATATGATTGTATTTGTTCATTATTTTCTCTTTATGTAGCTAGAGTTTAAACGTTAGATCTGAATTTATTATTTTTTGTTTGTCTTTCCCTTATATTTAGATTGTAGATGTTTATTAATGGCTGCTAACGTGTAATTTTTTCTTACCTCTTAATTTAGACATAAGTATTTCCCAAATTCAATTTACTAATGCTATATTTTTGTCTCCTCAAAAAAAAAATGCCATATTTTTGTGGATGAAATTAATCAATATTTGGAAAGAAAAGTTAACGTCTATTTCTTGACACATAATTCAATATATTAATGCCATTTGGGAAGAAAAATTAAAGAAAAGAATTTAGTTAAATGAAGAAAAATATTGATCAAAGAATTTGTAGATATATCTCTTAAATTAATATATAATTAATAGCTGATATTTTTTTTTGTCACCTAATTAAATCCCCATAACATCTAAAAGGAAATATAAAAGGGTAAAGTTGGTGTTAAAATAGTATGATGTGGCAAGATATATTATATGGAATTGAAAATAAATTTTTATTTACTTACATGGCATGACACCTAGGATTTGAGGCCACAAATCTTAGGCCTCATTGAGGCCCCATATCATTGCCCTTTTCAAAAAGATCTGAATCGTCTTAGAGTTTAGGCAAAAATGCATCAAGAAAAGCGGAGCAAAAAAACCCTAGAGTGACCTAAGCCTTTTCGCTTCAAAGCCCCGTCTGACGGCATGCCCTTAGGACATCGTCGTCGGACGGGTAACTTCATTATGTGAGTCCACCAGTGAGGGGTAGTGGTGTAGCTAGGACTGGAGCAGGAGGTTGGGTGCATCATCTGACTCGCGTATAGAGAGAGCGCGACAAGCAATTTTGTGCCTGTTCATCCGTACCCGATTGGAGCTAGGGCAGAGGATGTGCGCAAGGGGGGAGCAGCGGTGGTGGATTGGTGGTTAGAGGGGACGACCTTAGTCACTGAATTGGGATGGTGTTGCACCTCCCCCTGTATTAAGGTTGTGGAAATCTAATGGGGGTGTGGCGATTCAGCCATTAAAGTCAGTGGGTGTTCATGGCTCAATGATGCAATGGTAGTGGAAGTACAGACCTGTCGACGCCGGTTGTCTGCTGTTGTGCGTGTCTAACAAGTTGGGGTAGATAGAGGTTGGGCATTTCCTAGGCTACTAGGCCCGTTCCGGTGGTCTTACTTTTTGTTTTTCTTATGTATTGTTGGTTATTTAAGGCTTTATAGTTTTTTATTCAAAATCTGCGATAGAGTTCAGTGGGCTTTGTCTCGACTTGCACGCTCTGTGTGCCTTGTCTGACGTAGCGAGATGGCGATTCATTATTAGATGGATGCAACCTTCTAGTGGCAGGATGGCATGAAGTGTCATCAATCTTAATTCCAATTGGCAACATATATAGTGGGAAAACTATTTTTATTTATCCAGTGATGCTCTTTGTAAGTGTGATTTTTCCGGTATGTCACCGCTTGTGATTTTTCTGGTATGTCACCGCTGTTGTAAAGCAAATGCAGTTTCCACAAGTGCAACAATTGCTAGTTGGTGCATGTTAGAATATATTGATATTGTAGAGATTTCTGCTATTATTGCGGGACAATCTCTTGTCGTTAATTGTAATTTCGGGGCTAAGACACCATGTCCCCCTCATGTATTCTGCAATTTCATTAATCAGGACTTAAGGACAGCCGCACCGGTCATTTTTCTTCTTCCAAAAAAAAAAAGAAAAAAAAAAGAAGCTATTTTCTCTCTCTACCGTCTTTATTTCACCTCTCATTATGCAATATGATTTTACAATCAAAGACGTCTATTTATGTAAGTAACTGCATTCTCTTAAGACCATTTCTGCTCACTTTGCTTTAAATACTTGAAATAGTTAGATAACTAAATGAAAGTGACTGCAAATCGCTCATCAGAATACAGTTGCGAGCAAAACACAATGACATAGAGTTTTTTATTTTTTATTTATTCATTTATTTTTAATACAAAAAATGTGATTATGAAAATGATATCGGCTTAATATACCAGCTTAGCGTGCCATTTTTCAAATAAGCAAGAACCATGCGTGAGGATGCAAGGAAACCCCAACTACCAAACTTAAATAATTAGATTATGTGTGTTAGCGTGAGTCATGACTTAACATTAGGAGTGTAATATATATTGTAATTATATCGTAGTTAGTACCTACCTATTCTATGTGTGGTAGAGAATAGAGACGTAAGTCAATTATATTCATGTAATCCTCTTTATATACCTCCACTGTGAGATGAATAGATTATCAGAAAATTCATTCTATATATCTCGTTTTATTTGACTTGGTATCAGAGCAAAGATCCGAGAGGACTTTGTGTCTTATTTTCTACTTTTAATTTTCCTAGTTCAAGGAATTAATTCAAAAACTCCATTGTTAGGGTTATTGTTTCATTCACGGCGTTACTCTCCCGTCATTATTCCTCTTGCGTTGACATCCGTCCAAGAACGACTAGATCGTCTTCTTCTTGGACTTCAACGTCATCAAACCAGCCGCCTTCATCACCTATCCAGGTCGGCTTCGTCTTCCTCGTTCAGACCCAACGTTTTGCTTGGGTACCAGCACCAGAAAATCAACGCCAGGTTGGCTTCGTCTTCTCCAAATCAGTTTCCTCCACCGCGCCATCCGGCCGTTTATTCCGTCTGGTGACTTCATCAGCAAGGTTTCCCACCAGGCTTCACCAGCCGCCCTCGTCCTCAATGCTCTTATTGCAACGACCTTGGACATGTCCGAGAGACTTGTTGGAAACTAAATGGGTACCCTAAAAAGAAGGGTTATCGTCCTAAGGCAAAGATAGTTGCGGTACAGTTGGTCCAAGAACCAGACTTCTATGGCGTGACCGGACAGGATCATCATACGGCAGGTGGGGCCACTCCTACTGCCTCTATAGCTGGTCACGGTAAGATTGGTATGGCTTTAAAGGTTTCTAACTTTGTTGGTTCTGATACATGGATTATTGATTCTGGTGCTTCCGATCATATGACTTATGATAAATCGTATTTTACTGAATTGTCTTCCCCACCAGTGTCCTATGTCACCAATGCCAATGGTGAGGCCTTTCCTGTGTTAAGGTCAAGGTCAGTTCATATTACTCCTACCTTAGAACTTCATAATGTGTTATATGTGTCTGACTTGTCTCATCATTTGATATCTGTTCCACAGTTGAATACTGAGTCTAAATGCTCTGTAACCTTCTATCCTATGTATGTGATTTTTCAGGATCTTCTCACTAGGGAGATAATTGGTCGGGGGTATCTGAGGGGCAGGTTATTCCATCTGGATCAGACATACATAGGGGAGAAACCAGGAGCACAGTCCCGCGCCACTTTGACTTCGAGTTCTAATAAGCTAAGTGAAATTTGGTTGTGGCATCGTCGTTTAGGGCATCCATCTTGTAGTCTTATGAGAAAACCATGCCTACTTTGTTTATTGGTGTGGATGAGTCTGTTTTACATTGTGAAACATGTGTTTTGGCCAAGAGTCATCGTGCTACTTATTCTCCTAGTGTTTCTAATAAAAGTATTATTCCTTTTGAGTTGATTCATTCTGATGTTTGGGGACCTTCTAGAGAGCCCACTGTATCGGGTATGAGATACTTTGTGTTGTTTATTGATGATTGTACGAGATTGTCATGGGTTCTCTTCTTAAAACCAATGATGAAGTCTTTCCAGCTTTTCAAACTTTTTGTACTCTTGTTCAAACACAATATCATAGCACCATTAAAGTCCTTCGTTCTGACAATGGGGGAGAATATGTTAATCATGATTTCCAGGAGTTTTTCAAAACCCATGGGATTATCCACCGAACTACATGTCCGCAAACACCAGAACAGAATGGAGTGTCCAAAAGGAAAACCGTCATTTACTTGATATGGCTCGTGCTTTTCTCTTTAGTGCTCATATGCCTAAGTATCTTTGGGGCGATGCTGTACATGCTTTCTCCCATCTTATCAATCGTCTTCTATCTAGTGTCCTTCAGGGAAAAATTCCATTTGAGGTTCTTGCATCTCATGTCTCCTTACCTTCATTTCATAATCTTCCAGCTCGTGTCTTTAGTTGTGTTGCTTTTGTCCATGTTCCTAAAAACCAAAGGTCTAAGTTGGATGCCCGGGCGCTTAAGTGTGTGTTTGTTGGCTACGGAGGCTATCAGAAAGGGTACAAGTGCTATCATCCACCCACCAGAAAGTACTATGTCACTATGGATGTTACTTTCTTTAAGGACATGAGTTATTTTTCCTCTTCAGATACAGCCCTTCAGGGGGAGAATTTATATTTTGAAGAGCTGTATCATGGAGAGTGGGAGGAATCAGAAGGAGGAGGAGAAGTCACGCACGCAGGAGGTTTTTTTACGGATCCAGTTGAGACCATCAACTCTTCACCTCAAGAAGTAGAAGCTCCAGACATCCAGGCACCAGTTTCAATCACTGACAATGAAGTTGAAGACACAACTGCCCCTCTTGCCATCGCTCCTACCCTTGACCCACAACTTCCTAGTACTGAAGATCACTCATCTGAGGTATGTCCACCCACTGATAGTAGTAGTAGTGAGTCTAATGTTGGGCAATATGTGTTACCAAATAGGACTACTCGAGGTCAACCAGCCAAAAGATATGAACCTACTCTTGCTACCAAATCAAATACCCAGTAGCCAATTATATGTCCACTAGGATGTTGTCTAAGTCATATGAATCATTTGTGAATCAAATATCTGCTGTATCAGTACCTAACAAAGTGCAGGATGCATTGGGGGATCCAAAGTGGAGGAAGGCAATGGAGGAAGAGACGGAGGCGTTGGAGAAGAACAATACTTGGCAACTTGTGCCTCCACCACAAGGCAAGATGGCTGTAGGTTGTCGTTGGGTGTTTACCGTAAAGCATAATACAGATGGATCAGTGAATCGGTACAAAGCACGCCTTGTAGCAAAAGGGTTTACTTAGACATATGGTATAGACTATGATGAAACGTTTGCTCCTGTTGCCAAGATGAATACTATTCGGGTTCTGCTCTCGTTTGCTGCTAGTTTAAACTGGCAACTCCAACAGTTTGATGTCAAGAATGCGTTTCTTCATGGAGAGTTAGTTGAGGAGGTTTACATGAGCCTTCCACCTGGGTATGTAGTTGCTTCTCCTGGTGATTTTGTATGCAAGTTGAGAAAATCTCTGTATGGTCTCAAACAGTCACCTCGTGCTTGGTTTGGAAGATTTTCACAGTTCATGCGGAAGGTTGGTTACAGACAGAGCAATTCAGACCATACCTTGTTTCTCAAGCATCAACAAGGGATAATAACAGCTTTAATTATTTATGTGGATGATATGGTAATCACTGGCAATGATACTGTTGAGATGGATAGGTTGCAGAGACAGCTAGCCTTTGAGTTTGAGATGAAGGACTTGGGTGAACTTAAGTACTTCTTAGGAATTAAGGTAGCCAGGGGAAGCGAAGGGATATACATGTGCCAAAGGAAGTACGTTCTTGACTTACTGACAGAGACATGTTTATTGGATTGCAGACCTATTGATACTTCTATTGAGCAGAACCATTGTTTAGCTGAGTATCCGAATTAGGTACCTACTGATTGAGCTTGTTATCAGAGGTTAGTGGGGCGCTTGATTTATTTGGCTCATACTAGACCAGATGTTGCATATGCAGTGAGTGTGGTGAGTCAGTTCATGCATAACCCGAGTGAGAGTCACATGGATGCTGTTATGCAGATTTTGAAGTACTTGAAGTCAGCTCCAGGAAGAGGAGTAATGTTTTCTAAACACAACAACATTCTTGAGGTTTGTGGCTTCACAGATGCAGATTGGGCTGGAAATATTACATACAGGAGGTCGACGTCAGGTTACTTTACCATTGTGGGAGGTAATTTGGTTACATGGAAGAGTAAGAAACAGAAAGTTGTGGCACGATCTAGTGTTGAGGCCGAGTATAGAGGTATGGCTCATGGAGTGTGTGAATTGCTGTGGCTGAGAAATTTGTTACGTGACTTGGGTTTCAAACTCAAAAGTACTATGCAGTTGTATTGTGACAACAAGGCAGCCATTGATATATCACATAATCCAGTACAACATGATCATACTAAGCATGTGGAGGTTGATCGTCACTTAATAAAGGAGAAGCTAGATGCCAAAATTATCAGCTTTCCTTTTGTTCCTACTGAAGAGCAACTGGCAGATGTACTTACCAAAGGAGTTTCCAGAAAGACGTTTTATGACTCACTAAGCAAGTTGGGCATTGTTGATGTGTATGCGCTAAATTGAGGAGGAGCGTTAGCGTGAGTCATGGCTTAACATTAGGAGTGTAATATATATTGTAATTATATCGTAGTTAGTACTTACCTATTCTATGTGTGGTAGAAAATAGAGACGTAAGTCAATTGTATTCATGTAATCCTCTTTATAAACCTCCACTGTGAAATGAATAGATTATCAGAAAATTCATTCTCCATATCTCGTCTTATTTGACTATGTGGATTGGGAAATTTCACAACAATTGTGCAAAAGATTGTTTAGAATTTAATTTCAAGACCTTCTCCTTCAAAGCATATAATGAGAGCTCGAGAAGAACTTAAACGATTCATTGTTCATTATTAAGTTTTTCGTCTTAGAGTTTTAAGCATATGTTGAAACTTAGACTTTTGGGAATGAATGTTGATGTTGATTAGGTCAATATCTTGTTTGACCTTTCCAAACATATATTTGGCTTGCTTAAAGTCAGATAAAGATATGAACGATAAGAACGAAACAGAAATCAACTGAAATTAGGTACAAATTAACAGAAATCAATACAGTGTGTTTAAAAAGAGAGAATGTGGCCATAATATATAAGAAAATTATTAATTTCTTAGGCTGGCCGTTGTGTTTGAATGAAGTACTTTATTTATTTATTATTATTATTATTATTTTATATATATTTAAATAAAGGACTAGTGCGGCTGCCCTCAAGTCTTGATTAATGAAACTGTCGAATACAAGGGAGGGATATTGAGCCTAAACCCCTGATTACAATAACCATCTAGAGTATGTCTCGAAATAATATCAGGAATCTCTACATAAAACATGTATTCTAACAAGCACCAACTAGCAAAGAGTGCTCTACAGACTACTCCATTTTCTTTGACATCGCAGTGACATAACGCAAAGATAACTCGATACTCGATATGTAACTCGATTACAACATAGCATAATTACCAATATCACAGCTTTCCCACTATGTTACCGCTGGAGATTAGATCCGACGACCAACTTAGCTTCACCCTGCCACTAGGCGGTAGCGACCATTTGACAACGCAAAGAACTCGCTGCCGACCTAGAGCAGACAAGGCACTCTGAGTGCACACAAAAGTACAAAGCCCGACTAGTCTTATACACCTGATGTAGGGATTTATTGCTAGCATAAAGCGCAATAAAACTAAATAGCATAAATAAACAAAAACATAAAATAAACTAAAACTTATGGCAGGACCCAAAACATGAGCCCAAGCCCAAGTAGCAAGAAGATCACAGCCTACATGACAAGCCCGGCCCAATACTGTTTCAGCCACCACCGATATCCCGACACCTTCGTCGCAGCTCCACCTGTTTCAGGTCGCCGCCGTCATCAGCGCTCCCTCAGCCTCGCAACCTAAGGTTCTAGCCATTCCAACCTAACTCAGATCTAGGACTACCCATAGATCCAAACCAAATCATATCACCCATCGTCCCTCCTCCGCTTTTGACTTCACACGATCCTAAAACTGCTCCCAGACCAGTGACTTCCGGCCAGCCCCGAGACAACATCCCCACTCGTCGACCCCGGCCACCAAAGAGTACCAAACCACTGCTCGTCATCCGCCTCAATCTTCTCGACCACTTCTTTTGAATCCCAGCGATCCAGATCGAAGCCGCCCTGATTGAGAACACTTTAACCGCACCACAGACCCGTCCTTGATGGACAATCAAACCCGTCCAACCGCACCCACAACACTCTGACGAGGTCGATGATGACGCTGATGCGGAGGGCCGCTGGACGAGTGTAAAAGCGGCTAGGTTTTTACTTCCTGTTTTCGCTCTCTCTCTACAGTAAGAATTTTCCAATATTTCGATGAATGAATTACTTTTTATTTGCAGAGAGTTTGGTTTGGTTTGGGTTTTTTGTTTTTTTTTTTTAGGAACGAGGTCAAACTTGTAATGAGAATGAGTGAACAGTACAAAAATAACAACCAAAACCTATTCTTTTTCTTTTGAATAAATATCATGTTAATATATATAAATGTTCAAGCCAGAACAGACCATTACATATCCTCCCTCTACCGACTATGGGTAGATTAAAAGTCTGTGGACATGCCACAATGATACATAGATTAGACCTATTCATTTGAATATTCTCATGCTCACTTATTTAAGAGAGCCTACATACAAAGCAAATAAGCAAAGCATTAGTCTAAGTTTAAAAGAAAATAAAACTTAAATTTTTTCATTGCCCTTAACACTAGGGCTAGGAGGTTGAGTCAGAAATGCATAGCAGGCTTCCTGTGCTTTCTCAATATTCTTGTTCCTGGAAGGTTGCTTTGTTCTTTGATCCCAAAGGCCTTCCTCTCTTCTTTTTTTGCTCAATTTCAGATCCTTCCTTAAGCACAAGAATGCTACCTAGTGCCTCCAATAGGGCTAAGGATTTGCTAGTGAATTTGGAGGTAACTCTGGATGCTTTACCTTTTTTGTAGGGGCTTCAATGCTTGTCGGTGGCGCCAGTAACGCAGGGACCAGCTTTTGCTTCTTAGGTATGAGAAGGGCGAAGTAGGACAACCTCTCTTGGTGGCAATACCCTTAGCAGGGACTAGCGCTAGTGTAGTGTTACTGCATTCACCAATCTCCTTGGGTTGCAGTACCTATTCCCTAATAACAATTGATTTACGTACATGTTCCTTTGTACTGAAGAGAGCTAGACTAACTGGAGGAAGAATTGGAGTCTTGACACCCTGAAAGGTGAAGGTACCATTGACAAATTGATTTGCAAACCCTAGCAACGGGCCAACAATTTTTGGGAGTCTTTCTACCGGTTGTGCAGGTGGTGGCTTTGCAGCAAGGGGTTAAACTCCTCCTTCATGATAGATCAAATGACAGATACTACACTTACCCACCAAGTTTTCAAAGAAAAATGAGATCTTTGCAGTGACGAGGCATCCAACTTTAGGGTTCTCTTGGAAAAGAAGGGTTTGGAGATGTCATGGGATACCCTAACCATAGTCTTTCCAGTGGTGTTAAAGAGTTTGTCATCAAGCTCCATAAATTTTCCAACCACATATGCAATTTACTTGATGGTGTGACGCTCTTCAAAGTCCGGCGGCACATCCGTGATACAAACCCAGAAAAATAGCTCTGTCATGGGAACTCGATCAATAGGTGATATGCCTTAAACACCTGTAGGATCACCGATACCTTGTTATATCTCCATGGACCACCACGGAGAACAAGCTCCCAGTAACCTCAGTACACCCACCTTTGAACCTGAAGCACATTTATTAAAACAAAAAAAATCTAAACCTCTGAAGTAGACTAAATTTGATCAATAGAGTGAGTAGATTTCTTGCTAGCTGAAAAAGAAATGAAACAGACAAGAGAGTAGCAGATGGAATTTCACCATCTACACCCTCAGTTGGAGCAATTACCCCTTCCATGCTTGTCATAATGTCAAGCTTTGAATCTTTCTATGCATCCGGAACCACCTTCTCATCTTCTGGATAGCATTTCCACTTCTTAGTTCACTTACCTTTCACATCGTGATGCAAAACACAGGCAACCTTAGGTTTGTTCTTACTTCCCTTTAGACATCCCAATTTCTTCTTTTTTGGAGAAATCAAAAGTTTTTCATGCTTTTGTTTCAAAGATAGAGGTTTGTCCTCCACTTGCAGCGATGAGGCACGCAATGCAAGATACCTCTTTTTCCAGACCTGTCAAGATTAGCTTCAGCCCGCCGTTTAGTGTCAATCAATAAAGCTTACATTATCTTCTCCAGATTGACAACAAAGTTCTTCTCCACCTGAGAGTCAACAATTGCTAAAAGAGCAGGAGTTGACGAGTTGTAAACAAATTGGGAGTTATAAGGAATATCAGATCCTTTAGGAATCCTGCAGCCCTAAGCCCAGTTTGCAGTTGATCTGGCAAAACTAGGGTTTCAAGTTTCTTGGAGTCAGACCCCATAGTCCTTTCTCCCCCTCGTATCCCACGTCTTGCTGCCCATGCATTAGTCCACGGCGTCAGGCCTCTTGACGTCGCTTCCACTGTCGGTGACGCCTGGCCTTCCTGAACCCCCATGTCTGTGGCCCTCAGTATCACCACCGAAACAATGCTTAGCCGCTGCAGCACTTCCTCAAGCCCTTGTGTCTCATTCTCTTCTTTCTCAAATAAAAACAACTTGTCACAACCAATTACATAATGTTCAAACAGACCACAATCCTTGCAAAAGCCCCGCATACATTCAAAGTTGAACTATAATTTCGTTTCAACCTCCGATGAGAAAGAGAAAAATTTCACAACCCTAACCCGTCGTTGAATGTCCAACTCAAGCTGGATTCGCTGCTCCTCTTCCTTTCTCTTAAGTGCAGGTTGATCAAATTGGATGACCCGGCCCATGGAAGAGCCAATCAGTGAGAGTACAACCTTGTTGCGTAGCCATGGTGCTAGCCCACATACTCCAACCCAGGTCTCCAATGTCTTCAACGGAACAGCTTGTGGATGTACAATTCTGTCATACTCTACTAGAACCATCATCATGTTCTTATAGTGCCACAATCCTCCATGAAGGATCTTGTTTCTCTGTGACTCCCTATCAATTTGAAAGATAAACCTATCCCCCTCATCTTGAAGAGACAGGCCTGATTTCACTATCCAAATAATCAGAATCATTCCCTTAAAGCTGGGAAACTTGTTCTTCAGTCCCAGAGACGCCCAACCATATTGGAGTGATCGTCCTGAAAAGCTATTGCCCCTGCCGCTCTGAGTTCCACATGAGCGGTGTTAGGGAGTTAGAAAACTGCTGCAAGGCTTGCAATAGCATCAACCGCGGAGATTTGATAGATTTGTCGAAGAAGAGTCAACGAGAAACCCTAGCACAGAAGATGGCTAGGTTAGTTAGAATCTAAAAATAGATGAAATACTTCTTATTTGAACTTTTCTCAAATTTTATCCATTTCCAGAGAGTTTGTTAAATGATGAAGCATTCAAATATTTCACTTAGACTTTTGTCAATAGCATAGTCAATAGTTGGAGGTCATGTATATATATGGTAGTGTCGGTTGTTGAGAATATATACATCCCACATGGGAAAAAATGGGACCATGCCTATGAGTTTATAAGAGTTTGGGCCACTCCATCCTTTGCCAATTGGTTTTGGATGTGAACCCCAAATTACTTTATCATGGTATCAGAGCGGGTTACCTACGTGTGCATGTCTAACGGCCACATGGGCTCCACGTCACCCAAAAATTGTCCACGTGTATGGCTTGAAAATTCGCCACACGTGCGGGGGCGTGTTGAGAATATATACATCCCACATGGGAAAAATGGGACATTGCCTATGAGTTTATAAGAGTTTGGGCCACTCCATCCATTGCCAATTGGTTTTGGATGTGAACCCCAGATTACTTTATCACCGGTGAGAGGATGGTGGTGATTTTAGCGGCAATTAATTGGCTTAATACTTAGACTTTGGAAAAGGATAGCCTCCTTGTGAGACTGAGAAGGGTGGTTGTGAGTCGGGAACATTTTGCTGTCGTTTTGACAAAACCAATTGCAAAGTGGTTTATTTGTCCGTCTTATGTTTACTTTTCAGATCGGGCGTAGACCAAATTTGTTAAGGAATGCAGCCATGCCAGGTCGAGTTTCTAAATACCTAGAAGCATTCCCCGAAATTCCCTCAATGACCAGAATCCTAGAAGAGAGAGAAAGGACTAGAAGTTGACAAAGACGTGCAATCTCATAATGCATCATTTATAGTACTTCTCCAAAAAATGAGTTGCGCACGAAAAAGATTTATCCAACAAGAATATGCAAGAGTGGTTTGGTGGTAAAAGAATGGCTACAGGAGTAACTGAGTTTATCTATACGTATGTTTATCTAATACGTATGGTATCTGATTGTTTGGGCATTTCATATTTTGCAAGGTCGTAATGGTTTTTCTTCGAATGAAAAAACAAAGTTTATAAGCAAAGAAACAATTATATCTTGAAAAACACTTCCATTTCAGCCAAAACTTTTTTCAATATATAAATATAGAAGAGAAATAATCAATATGGAATTATTTATTCAATAATAATCACGTAGTTTGATGAGAATATAAAACTTTATTGAACTATATAATTATCATTGAAACAATGAATCATTTTCTTTTTGCGAGTTAAGTATAGAAATCATCTAAAATAAAATAACCAAATCCGGCCATAAGAAAGAAAAAATCCTTGCAGGGGTGTAAATATATCACCCAATGCTGTGTTATCTTTAAAAAGCTAGGAATCTGTGTGGGATGTGTTACTCCTATTCAAGGACGTTTTGCATCCCTTTAAACTAGCACCAAGGGCGCTAATATTGCCCGACTCTGACCATTGTACACAAAGTTAGGTACAACATCGCTCTCACATCTTCACCTTCACTCGTAAATCGCTTAATAAAGTATTGAAAATGAGGGTTGCATACCCTTGTTGTACTTTTCCTCAGTAAAAATTATTAATTCATCAAAATTAAGATAAAATATCCGATCTGAATAATATATGTAGGGATATATTGACTATTTTAACAAACTAAAAACTGTGATCGATGAATTGAGAAAGTCAGAAAGAATATTGTAAAAAGTACTCTAAAGGAGTGCACCCAAACACGCCTGATTGTCTGAAATGCTTATGCATTTAACTGCATTATAGCTGGGAATTGGTATTTTCAGTTGGGTTATTATACTTCAATTCGTGGTCTACAATCCACATAAAATAAGACCGACATTCTACGTCAGTACTGAACTTAAACCAGTAGCAAATTCTGATCGAGTTTCTTCTCTGTTACTTTGGAAGCCAAGTCATGACATGTAATATAATAACAAACCGAGTCTCTGTTGAATCGTTCTATTTATATATCCACAATCCGTTCTGCATAGTTTTATCAGCGAACCTAGCTAGCTAGCTAGTCTGAAACGAACTTACAAGTCATTTAAAACTAGGCATGCCACACGTTTGGGAGTAAGTCCAAACTGACAAAGCCTCATCAATTTCATAGTCTTCCTTGAAATCGTGTTTTACGTTTGGTGATGGAGTTCTGTCTAGCTTATCGGTTTTTAAATTATTCACACTACGGATAATAAAAAGGCCATAACGATGAATAGTAATACCTAGTTTTGAAAAAGGATCTGCCTCGTGGTGAGACTGAGAAGGGCTGTGTGTGACTCTGGGAAAAGTATATATGTTCCTCCATGCTTCAACATTTTGCTGTCATTTTGACAAACCAAACTACCAAAGTTGTTCTTGATGTCTACTTTTCATATAGACCAAATTTGGTAGAAATTTCGGCAAGTCAAGTTACCATACAGCTAAAGCATGCCGACGAACTCCCTTATTGACCAAAACAGCAGAACCTTTGAGACGAAATATATAGGAAACATTAAGTATCTGATGACCCAGCAGGAGAGAGAATCGAAAGGACTATAGCTGACAAAGACGCACATCAAGAACTAGAGTCGGATATTTGCATTAAGTTTACTTCAGTTTTCATCTTACAGCGAAAAAAGATGGGGCCTATGACACCAACCACCCCCAACCGCCCCCCCCCCCCCCCGGGTTGGGGCCTATGACATCAACCCCCCGGCAAATGTATATCACAAAACCACAGATTCTGGTTCTTTTTATAAAAGTTCTCTTGAAGCCACTCCATCTGTGGCAAACTAAAGTCGTATAGATGATATAATAGGCACACTATAGGCGTAGCATATTTGGTACACCCACAAAATAAGAGATTGTGAATTTGTGATGCAAATCTATGTTGCCCACATGAAAATTTACAATTTTAGTATAAACTCATAGTTGTTCAGATTAAGTCTTACATTATTATCATGTTTATACATTACATTCAAGGGAAAAGTTCACAAAGAGTACCTCAACTTAAACCCATTCTACACTTTGGTACCTCATCTTAAAAAAAAATCACTTTGGTACCTCAACTTATGATTTCTATATAACATTCATACATGCCGTTACTAACACCGTTAACTCAATTGCCGCATGACTTTTTCTATGGGTGTTTTCGTCCTTTATTGTTTTCCCTCTAAAAATCTCATAGCTTTCACTAGATCAACTAGTTCCCTCCAAAAGTTATAACTCCCTCCAAAATGTTTGTTCATGTTTTGCAATATTCCCTCCAATATCCTCCTGTTCTTTGGAATAAATTGAAGCATGTCAACAGCATCCTCATCATTAGTAATTGGTAAATACCCACTCCCTGGTTCATTACTGGGTATTCGATACCAATATATAATTGGACCCTGCACTTAACCTAAATCGTTGGCCTAGTAATTAAAGCCATTGAACCTTCCATGATTTACTGCAAGACTAAACAGATCACCTGCAAATGTCAGCAAAATGAATGTTAAAATCCAAAATGACCATGTTAACCTAAGCTGCAATTTCATTCAAGGAAAAACAAATTTCAAAATATTCATCAATTCCATC
Source organism: Rosa rugosa (assembly GCF_958449725.1). NCBI lineage: Eukaryota > Viridiplantae > Streptophyta > Magnoliopsida > Rosales > Rosaceae > Rosa > Rosa rugosa. The sequence continues at coordinate 39,550,307 of NC_084823.1, forward strand.
TTTTTGCAATGAATATTCCATCCCAATTTTAATTCAATGCAAGTACTTCAACTACTTTTTCCCCTGCACATCAGAACCCAATTTATGACTAGCACCCCAACACCCATAAATAAAGAACCACTACTAACAGTAATACGAGTACATGTGAATAACAAATATAGTGAGGTACAAGTGTTTCTACGTGAATTATCTCTGGTAATTGTACAATCTGTTTCTATGTGAATTATGAGAAAGAAAATAATCCCTTATATATATTACCAGAATCTGGAAATAATATCTCTAACCCCTTATTGACGTTGATAAGGGTAGGGGAAAATGTAACAGGACGAAAACACCCATAGAAAAAACAATGTGACAATTGAGTTAACGGTGTTAGTAACGGTGTGTATAAGTGTTATATAGAGATCAAAAGTTGAGGTACCAAAATGATTTATTTAAAAGATGAGGTACCAAAGTGTAGAATGAGTTTAAGTTTGGGTACTCTTTGTGACTTTTTCCCTACATTCAAAGTAAAAGAAACTGATTCAAACCCATGAGAAGGAGAGAAATGTTTCCATATAATAGTTAGTAAATAACATCGCTCTCACATCTATCTCTTAACGCATTAATCATATAGATATCTCTTAGAGAAAAATTCAGGTACCGTCCCTAAACTATGCTGCCAAGGCCAATTTGATACCCGAACTCTCAAAAGTATCAATGTGATACCCAAAGACCTAAATTGGTATCAACGTGATACTTCCGTCAAAATTTTCTAACGGCGCCGTCTGTTTGCTGACGTGGCAAGCACGTGGGTCCCAAAAAAAAGTGAAATGACAAATTTACCCTTTTTTTTTATAGAAAAATTCATCTAACGTCCCCAAACTATTTTGCTAATGCCAATTTGATACCCAAACTCTCAAAAGTATCAATGTGATACCTAAAGACCTAAATTGGTATCAACGTGATTCCTTCTTCTTCTTCTGGGATATTCTTCTTCTTCTTAGGGTTTCGCGGCGCAAGCAGCTTGGGGCTGAAGCTTCCAATCGAACCCGATACCGGTCGAAGAACCTGCTGGTGCTGAGATGATCAACGACCCGTCGGCGTAAATTGGGGTCGTCGAGCTGTTGAGCGAGACGAGGCGTTCAGCCGGAAGGTACCGTGAGAGAGTGACTGTCGAGGCGGAGTATGTACGGTCTCCGAATGGAAGGCGGTCCAGTTCGAGGGATGCCATTTTAGCTATTCTTCTTCTTCTTCTCTCTCCTCCTCTCTCTCTCTCTCTCCTCTCCTTCTCCTTCGCCCAAACCATCACTAACGCCGCTGAGATGGATTTGTAGTAGGAATTGGAGAGGATCTCAGCGGCGTTAGTGATGGTTTGGGCGGAGGAGAAGGAGAGGAGAGAGAAGAAGAAGAAGAATAGCTAAAATGGCATCCCTAGAACTGGACCGCCTTCCATTCGGAGACCGTACATACTCAGCCTCGACGGCCACTCTCTCACGGTACCTTCAGGCTGAACGCCTCGTCTCGCTCAACAACTCGGCGGCCCCAATTTACGCTGACGGGTCGTTGATCATCTCAGCACCAGCAGGTTCTTCGACCGGTATCGGGTTCGATTGGAAGCTTCAGCCCCAAGCTACTTGGCGCCGCGAAACCCTAAGAAGAAGAAGAAGAAGAAGAAAATCCCAGATGAAGAAGGAAGAAAAAGAAATGAAAAGAAAAGGAAAAAAATGAATTAACAAAAAAAAAAAAAAAGGTAAATTGGTCATTTCATTTTTTTTGGGACCTAAGTGCTTGCCACGTCAGCAAACATACGGCGCTGTCAGAAATTTTGGACGGAGGTATCACGTTGATACCAATTTAGGTCTTTGGGTATCACATTGATACTTTTGAGAGTTTGAGCATCAAATTGGTCTTGGCAAAATAGTTTGGGGACGATAGATGAATTTTTCTAAATAAAAAAAAAGGATAAATTGGTCATTTCACTTTTTTTTGGACCCATGTGCTTGCCACGTCAGCAAACAGACGGCGCCGTCAGAAAATTTTGACGGAAGTATCACGTTGATACCAATTTAGGTGTTTGGGTATCACATTGATACTTTTGAGAGTTTAGGTATCAAATTGGCCTTGGCAAAATAGTTTGGGGACGGTAGCTGAATTTTTCTCTATCTCTTAACGCGTTAATCATATAGATATTAAGTACGTGAAAAAAACGGTTACATATCCTTTTCTATCTAGCTCTATGAGAATTCATCGTCGAAAATATAAAACATCAGAACAATTAACAATGTTCACAAATTAGAGATGGTGATGGATAATCTAAAAAAGAAAAAGACAAAAAAAAGTCTATTATCTGTGTACCTTGTAAACCAAGTCATGATGTAATTAATAGGCATTAAGTTTACGTGGAATCATTCTACATATCCATAAATCCATTCTACATTTTGTACTTTTAAACATCAAATTGACCAAGCTAGCTTAGTCTGAAACGAATTTGTAAGTCGTTTAAAATCAATACAAGCCACACGTTTGAGAGTAAGTTCAAACTGATCCAAAGCCTTACCAAATTCCTAGTCTTTCCTTGAAATCGTGTTTCACCAAATGGTGAGTTCTGTCTTTATCAAATAGCTGTCGGTTATTAGGTGTCTTTGTTTAATTTGGGTTGTTGACAGTTTTGGATTCGTATTGCGACTAAAAGACTAATATACGAAGACCTTGTACTTCTATAGGTACGTTGATCTGATTTAGTCTGATGAAAAGTTTATTTCTTTTGGTCAATATGTTTTGCTCTCTTTGATTATCATTGATGAGAAACTTCCATTCTTTTCCATTCTTTGACAACGGATTAATCAAAAGGATCTTCATTTTATTTGAAATATTGACATGGAAAATTAACATATTGTTTAAGGACACCTAGTTTGTATGTTTGGCCCAAACTCTGATTACTTGTCTGAGTTGTTATAGGTTAGTTTTACTGATATCTATAGAGATATTTCAATCATTGTATGATTCAAACTATGCCAAAAAATGCTTCAGACGGCAGACCATATCTGTCGTCTGATGAAGTAAAAATCTGTTGTCTAAGTGGCTGCCGTCTCTAAGCCATTCAAACGACAGATATTCTCCGTCGTTGATCATGCATTCAGACAACAGATTCAGTTTAAGGTACTGTCGTCTGAAGTACCTAATATTGAAGAATCAGAGTCTATCTGTCGTCTGAAACACCATACCATGCACTACATATTAATGTTGTTGGAAATTCACTTCATCAACGGATTCAAAAAATAACTGTCGATGTAGTTAATGTAAGATGACAGAGTTTTTGTTGTTTCTGTCGTTTGATTGAACCAATATTAAGCTTAGCTGATGCTTCTGTCGTCTGTCGTCTGATTTGAAGAACAATGACAGTTATATGTTGACTGATTTCGTATGCAACAACATAATTCTGTTGTTTGAAGTTGGTAGAAACAACATATCAACCACCTACTTCTGTTGTCTGAGAGCTCTTTGAACTCTACTTTTCTGTTGTTTGAACGTGGTAGAAACAACATATCAACACCTACTTCTGTTGTCTGAGAGCTATTTGAACTCTACTTTTCTGTTGTTTGAATGTGGTAGAAACAACATATCAATCACCTACTTCTGTTGTCTGAGAGCTCTTTGAACTCTACTTTTCTGTTGTTTGAACTTGGTAGAAACAACATATGATCATTTGTTTCTGTTGTTTCTATTTTCTTGATACAACATAAATTGTGCTGTATTTTCTTGATACAACATAAACCTGCATATATCTGTTGCCTTTCAACCATTTTAACATCAGTCATTTACAATCATCAAAACCATAAAATTGGACTAAAATCAGCATTGAAAATGATGGCTTCGTTTCATTAATTGCATCAACATCATCCAAAATACAATCCATAGTTCCAACTCTAAACCTAGCCAATAGTTACATTATGATCAAGAGAACCAAAAAACCATCTTATCTCGATCATTTACCTAGTGCACCAAGTCAAAAACCTATAAGGTAAAGAAAGAGTAGCTAGACAGAGCAACTGCATGCATAATTTAAGTTCATCAACACTTTCCATCAGTTATATATGAATGCACAAAAGCAGTTCCAAGTGCTACTCATCTACCTTAAACAGAACCAAAATTCGAACTGTATAACATGATTTGCCCATTCAGCTCGAACCACATCATGATGCCTTCTCTTCTTTTGAGCATTCTTTTGCAATTTCCTTAAGGCCTTGTTAGTTTGTTCATCAAAGATCGACTTCTTCATTGTTGAAACCATCTGTACATTCACAAAATGGAAAGAAACAACGAATGACTTTTATGAAATATATAACAACAAAGGCCAACTCAGTTATAGGAAAAAGGAAACAAAACAAGAGTTAATCACCACGAACATTGAGTAGCAAATAGAGCGTCATCGTAGTCCAGAACATGAAGAAAGAAAAGGTTGGCAATAGCACATGATTCCCACAACCACCTTAAAGTCATCTTCTAATGATCTTTTGTTATATTTTTGAAAATTAAATTTGCGTCCAGGTGCTAAATGAACCTATAATAACAGACCAGACAATCAGCTTGATAAAAATACCACATTACCTGCAAGGCTATATAATTACTCACTACCATCATTAACAATATGGAACATTATGTATTGAAATGAAACAAAAGAGATGCTAAAATAACTTCAACACTCGGAAGAAAATTAAAGCAAGCAATAAGTAATATTAGTTGGACAGAAACTAACATTAGTTCAGAACATGATTTACCTGCAAGGGTATCTAAAGTGCCTCAATATTGCAACAACAGCCAACCCCTGGAACAAAATTCATTGAGAAACTAGATGAAACATCTAAGCATGGTCAAGCATGCAGTATCTAGAACAAAATTCCCGGTGTATAAACATGAAAGTATAAGGTGTTAAAGGCAAATAGCAGAACAAATATTGATTGACCTCATTAATTGAACCTTTAGATTTGAGAATAGATTTATAAATACTGCAAGTAAACATCAAGCATGGTCAGCCTGAAAAAGTCCTTATAAAGTTATAAGTATTGTTTAAAGTAGTGACTGACAATCATAAATAATTAAACAAACAATAGTAACTATTTATATATATATATATATATATATATATATATATATATAGAAACTTGCTCAGGTGCGGATATCCGCACCAAAGCAAAAAGGTGCGGATTTCCAGTTTTGACCCACTTTCCGATCACATTTTTACATCTTAGCCGTTCAGTTTTTAGATCCTAATGTATAGATCATCTCTACAAAATTTCAGCCAATTTGATGATCGTTAAGGGATCCAAAATTGCAATTTACACGAACGGACCGAATCTGTCGAACCGGAACCGTTCGTATTTATAATGGTAAATTGCAGTTTTGGATGCCTTAACGATCACCAAATTGGCTGAAATTTTGTAGAGGTGATCTATACATTATGACCTAAAAACTGAACGGCTAAGATGTGAAAATGTGATCGGAAAGTGGGTCAAAACCGGAAATCCGCACCTAAGCAAAAAGTGCGGACGTCCGCACCGGAGAAGCGCTGTATATATATATATATATATATATGTATGTATGTATATATGTGTGTGTGTGTTTAGGAAGCATATCTAAAGATTTAGTTTCCAAATGGCTTTACTCAATAAAACACAGAACTCCAAATATTATAATAAACAAAACTACCTCCTCTGTCATGGCTAGAAGCATCTGCCGTAGGTCATCTGCTTTTACATCTTGTACAGAATCATGTTCATCCCTACATTTCAACTTTCCCAACTTTGAAACCTACACACAAAGGAGAAGAACATTGAACAGCTGCTTTCCCAAATTAATTGGCAGGTTTGAGAAACAGACTAGGAGCTACGAAAATAGATATATGTTAGATATAATAATAATTATAATAAAAGTACCAACATCACAACAATAGATACAAAAAGGAACCTTAGTCTCTCCTTCTACAATATGGCGAACAGTAGCACCAAACTCCTCATTCGACAAAATATGCCAATATATGCTAGGGTATAAACTGTACACAACATGTAAAGTTATGCATTTTGCCTTGCAAAACTGTTTTCAATGTAGAAAATGGAACATCATATCGGAATATCAATTTGCAAAACCGTTAACCCCAAATGTTACATTAGAACAAGCATAAGCTTCTATTGAAAATTAAATGCAGAAATCCATATAAAACAAATTGCATACATTAACGTGCATAACTTAACCTCTAAATGTAGCTATAGAAGATGCACATATAAACAAATTTCCAATGCTACAAGACTACAGCAGAAACCCTGCAATGAAATTCAAGTAAACCAACCAAATTGAAGCACATCAATGCATTTCATAGCATATAATAATCAAGCAACAAAGACCAAAAAGACTCAACCTCACCTCCGTCTTCTTCCTCTGCATCTTCTTCATCAGTCCCTCCTTCGACCTCTGCATCTCCTTCATCAGTCCTTCCTTCATCAGACAAAGAAGAAAATCTAAATCCCTAATTTGGAAAGAAAGTGGAATCCTGTACAAAAACAGATCTGAGAAAAGCATGACAAGGAATTGGCGAACTGAAGGCTTGGATTCTTCGCAAGTCTTAATTGGTAGTTAACTCATTGTTACTATTATCTGTAAACAATTTCAACAAATGTAATTTAACTTGATATTCAATTCTGGGCAGCCTATTTAATTTTATTTTGTTTCTTAACAATATCAAACAATCATTACTTAGAGCTATCTTCAATAAACAAAGAAAAAGATATTGGAATCTAAAATGACACGGAAAACAGAAACCGAAATAAACCGAAAAGTGATCGTACCAAAAAAAATCCCCAGGAAAGTGAAAAGTTAACATACCAGAAAAGTTAACATTATTTTAGTTCTAAGGCAAGAAACTAAACATTATCAATTGAATTCATAGGAGGAGAGCAGTACATTGACCATAGACAAACTAGAGGCTACCAATACGATGACATAAAATAGCAAAACCCAACAATAGTTGGAAGTCACCGAGTAACAGAACATTCAACCTAGTAGCAAGGAAGTTGTCAAGAGTCATAACTATAATCTGATTGAATTGCAAAAAATGAAAAGGAATGTCGTTTTACTAAGCAGAGAAGAATCTTGAGAGCTATATTAAACTGTGTCCTAACCATAAAATTAGTTGGGAATCACAAGTTCACTGGACTCAGAACTATAAGATGGTATAAGAAAATGCTGAAAAAAGCTTAGAACATATAGCTCAAATGTTAAAAATACTAATAATGCAACGCACGTACACAACTTTCTGACAGTCTTTCATGAATACTTCAGTGAATCAAAATTTCCATTCGCATAATCTTTACCAAAATAATATTCACTGACACATAAGTTCTGTGATTAAACATCCCAACCAATCCATGGAAGTGACTGCATGATATGAATGCAGGACCACACACAGCTGATAGTAAATGTAATAACTAGCTATCTCTGGTCTGCAGGTTAATTAGTTCTTATCCTGAGAATGCCCCACTTGAGCAAGGAGCCTCCAGGAAGCAAGGAAAACTTATATTTCTAGTGAGAATCACTGCAAGAGGAGAAGTGAGAAGGAAAAGATTCGCTAAAGAAAGCTAAAAGCTAATCAAAGAATCATGATTGAGCAATTACATAAGTGTACTCAACTGTTCTGGAAAAAGTTGATACAATGTGAGACTTGAAGAAAGTCCATTGGGAATGGTGCCTAGCTCTAAATGAGTTGATGTAAGCTTCTCTGACAAATTGAGTAATTGTGAGTGGAAGGTAGGAGAAGACTTTTGGCAATTTCCATTTTTACCGTCTGGTCTCTATCCTCTTACTTCCACATAAATATTCCTCTGGTTAATAATGGAGTTTTAGACTGGTATCCTGGAAATTGAGTCCATACCAGAAGTGCTGATAAATCAAATTTAAATATCTACGTTCTAGATGAGAATCTAACATATCAACATAATCAATGTCTATTTTGGTTATACTAGAGGATGAACTTCCCCATCACAAAAACTAGTACTTATACAGGAAGAGAAATAATGGGACACAAAACATGAGGATAACCAATAATTTAAATAACAAGATGAAAGTGATAGAGGGAACAAGAACAAACACACATTATACTTTCTGAAGAGAGGTGCATAATTGGAGCCCACTCGGTAGGCTTAATAATCTCTGAACACCAATAATTGATATTAGATTATTACATATCATTACCTGCAATTGCTGAAGAGAGTTGCAGTAGTCGAGCCCAACTAGGCTTGATAATCTCTCACACGATCTGATGATATCCAATCTCCAGAGAGACGGCATGCACTGCGTGATTGGAATTGATATCAGATTAGGGCAATCCCTTATGCACAAGTGCTGAAGAGAGGTGCAGTTATCGAGCCCAATTCTAGGCTTGATAATCCCTGACAACTCTGGATGTTCAATTCACGGAGACGGAGAGATACGATGCCAGGTGTGAGACCCAACTCCTAAATTAGAGTAAGACCCAACTCTATTTCAGTCACCCACATCTCTAAATCGATAGAAGCCCAAACACCCAAACCTAATTGCAAAGGATATTAGCAAAAACACCCAAATTAATATCCCAAGAGAACCCTAAAACCCAAAACAAATCAAATTTGAAACCCTAAAATGATTGAAGAAAGAGGCTTACCATCCAACAGTAGTGAATCAATACTTCGGAATCGTTCGTGAAATTGAAGAACTCAACCAAAACCCAAGTTAGCTGGAGGAGAGGTTGAAGAAGAATCTTTTGTGTCCAAAACCTAGCTTGGGCGGTGCGTCTCTAGCTTCCGTCTCTTCTGGGGAAGAAGAACCTCTCATGGTTTTGAGATGAGAGGAATGAATCGATCTGATAGTGAGGTAAAAAAGAGATGTTTTGATTTTTTCACTGGGTACGGGAAAGCACGGGGTGAGAGGCTGCTTTGGTTGTTGGTTTGTACTTTGTAGACCGATACAAGAGAGCAGTGATGGAGGAAGAGCAGCGAAGAAGAGGAGCTGCTAGGTCGGGCGAGGGAAAACTAAGAATAAACGAAGACGGTGAGCTTTTTCATTTTTCCACCAAGTGGTGGAACGCGGAGTCTAGGTCAGAAGAAGAGGGACTTGTAGTTAGGCCAAAAAACTGTTTTTGTCCACACAAGGAGAAATAACTTTTCCATTTACTCAGACAACAGAATCTGTTGTCTGAATTTTCTAAATTATAACGAACTTGAAAAAGTTGAATTGGTGTTGATTTTGATACCATTTAGACGACATAAATAGTTAGCTCTGTTGTCTGAAGACGTTCAAAAAAATCAGACAACAGAAAAAACGTCTTCTGTCGTCTGAAGGGTATGGTATGAAGCATTTTTTGACATAGATCAGTTACCTAGTAAGACGTAGATTCTTTGCTTGTAATCCTCTATATAAAGAGGCCCCCTATTATCAATGAAAGTAAACCTCAATTCTCTCCCAATTTCAGTTTTCCTAAAACATGTTATCAGCACGAAACCCTAATCCTGAAACCCTAAAATGGTAACCTTCAAACCCTAGTTTCCACCGCCGCACACCTTGAAGCCCTCGATCCCAGGAGCCCAGAACCGGCGGCGGAACCACGAACCGGCCACCGAAAAAAATGAACCGGCCTGGTTAGCCTCGCCAGCGAGCCTCCCGTCGACACTAGCGCGCACCCTCGTGCCAGTTGTTAGCCTCGCCCACGCTTGCGTTAGCCTCGCTACCCCTGCTGTTAACCTTGCCCACACTTGCGATTAGCCTCGCTACCCCCTGCTGTTAGCCTCGCCTGCTTCTGCACGTTAGCCTCGCTGCCCTCCCACACCTGCGCGGCAGATTAGCCTCGCTCGCCTTCGGCTTGCATGCCCAGCAGCAGCCACACCCCCAGCGCCCCCGCGCACACCCTCGTCGTCCCTGCGCAGCAGCTCCTCTCAGCCTACCCTAGGCCTCGCGATACCTCACGCACGCTTGCGCGCAAGTGCACACACACCAGCGCCAGCAACACACTCAACGCACGCACATCCCCTGCACGTGGTTAGCCTCGCTACCAGCAAACTCTAGCCAGGTTCCAGCCAGTAACCAGCCACCGCCGGCCACCACCTCCGACCAATGACTTTTCCGACCATCTCCGACAGATTTTTCCTGCGACTTTTCCGGCGACCCTTTTTCGAGCTAAATTTTTATAAAAGTTGCTGTTTTCAAGTAATTTACTTTCTTTTCTTTTCTCGGAGACTTTCAACCTCGCTTCTTCTACCCCCATTTCTTCTTTCATGGGGAGACCGAAGCCGAACTGTGGGGGTTCGTGCTATCTCCAAGCTTGAAGCTTGTTTAGATCGAGAATATATGATCGACCACATACACATTATTGTTTCGATCTAACCCAATATCTATTGGAATCGAATTTCTTGGGAGCGATTACGTTCAGAAATTCTTATTGTTTTCGTGGTAGCCTTTTTGCTCGAAAAGTAACCCTTTTTCTTGTTCTCTTTCAGGATGAGTACCTGAACAAACTGGATTTTGCTTCATTGGGAACAATTGACTTTGCATATCACAAGTGGGTTCGTGATGTCCGCCAGCATCTCAAGGCCCAAGAAATCCTGGATACGATTCTTGAACCTAGCCATTACATGCTAACTATTGAGCAAGCTCAAGCTTTGGAAGCAAATAGAGCATCCTTAGAGGCAAATAAGGCGAAAACCATCATCTTAATGACTCGTCATATGGATGATTCGCTCCAATACGAGTATATGAATGAAGAATACCCCAGAAGGCTGTGGGTCTCACTTGAAGAAAGCTTTGGCACTGTCCCTGACTCCTTGTTTCCTGACTTAGAAGTGAGATGACATAATCTCCGCTTCTGTGATTTCAAGACAGTTCTTGACTACAATTCAGAAGCACTTCGCATTAAATCCTTGATGGAGAATATATCACAGATGCGATGTTGATTGAGAGGACTCTCTCTACCTTCCCCGTCTCTGCTTTGATGGTTGCTAAGAACTATCGAATCGATGTTACTACAGGACGGATCACAAGGTTTCATGAGCTCATTGAAGCCATGAATGTCGCTGAAAAGCATGACAACATCCTTGTGAAGAATTATAATTCGAGACCCATGGGAACAAAGTCTATTTCGGAGTCCAATTATAGTCGCGCTCCTAAGGGTGGGCGCCAAGAGCGAAACCCAAAATCTAGGAAAAATTCTGGACAGTTTGGTCCATATTCTTGCTCCAATGAGGAAGGTAACCGCCACAATAGGCGGACACGGAACCAACGTGGAAAGAGAGAGGGAGGCAACACCTCTGGCCATGTTGGAGTCGCCACTAGACCTGTAAATGGACCGGATTTGGATCGGATCGACCTAAATCCAAATCCGTTTACTTAAAAAAAAAATCGATCCAAACCCGCTCCGTTAACCCGGCGGATCGTTGATAGCTCGATCCAAATCCGTATCCGCCGGGTTAACGGATACCCGATCCGCTAATCCGACCCGTTATAATTTCAAATATTTTTAAAATTTTAAATAGTAATATTAAATTTATATCATGATACCTCATAAGATATTAATAAAATATTAAAACAACATGAAAAGTATCACCAAAAGTAGAATTATATCTTCAAAATTCTTAATGCTTCTTGGAATCTTGGGTGATAGACTGTCCCTTAGATTTCTGCAAAAAATTTGTATTAGAAATTCTTCATATTTTATATTTTTAAAAAATAATAATATATTAATAAAAAATAATATTTTATTATTACAAAAACGGGCCGGATCATTAACGGATCGGATCGACCTAGATCCGTATTTGATCCGTTAAATAAACGGGTTAACGGATTCGGATCATTAACGGATCAACGGATCAAAACTTTCGATCCAAACCCATCCAATAGTCACGGATTTGGAGCGGGTCCAGATCAAAATCCGGTCCATTTAGAGGTCTAGTCGCCACCAACACTAAGAGCCATCCTAATGATGTTTTCAAAGCGCCTCAATCATGAGAGTTTGAGCACAGAGATGTATATTCTCAATGTAGAGTATCCGGTCAGCTCGTGAGAGTATTGTCACCGCCAACAAAGCATATTGTGAAGCAAGAGAAGCTCACTATGTGGAACAAGAAGATCAAGAAGGTGATCTGGTGTTAAGGTTTGAAGACTTCAAATCTGGCTGGGATCAATAGCTCGCCGATTTTGTTTAAGTCTTTATTTTTTCAAGAGATGTAATATGGCAATTGCCATATATTTTTTACTAAATGTCATTGGTTTAGTTGCTCTTCAAGTGGGCTCATTCAAAGTGAGTATGATGTCTAGGAAGGTTTTGAGATAAGTGGTACTTAAGCGAGCTTTGCTCCACCAACATCTCTCTACTCACGTAGTCATATTTATTTTGGAGTTACCGAAAGAAGTTAAACGACTACCTTTGTTTTGCATTAACTAATTTCAGATTAGATTTTCTTTTGTTCAAAGAAACAATGATGTACATCGTTGGCTTATGAATAAAATTTCGAGTTTTTTTCATTATGACTCTATTTGCAATTCTGAGCATATTACTTTGTGACTACGATGGCTGGGCCATCAGGATTAGTTCAAGAATATGGAATAGCCCAAATTCCTTTTGCCAAATGGCACTTTGATTACTGCCACAGAAACTCTCTATGCTCCTAGGGAAAATCAAACCCTATTGAGATATTAGAGCCAATAGATTCCATGCGGAAACGCATATAGAGAACGGAAAGAGTTCATTTGCATTTTCTCTGATGATTGCAAATAAAGGCTCATCTTAGAGAAACTTATGTGTCTCTCTAGTGGACTCTATGTCACCACTATTCGAGCTATTAAATCCAATAAAGTCATGAGAGAAGATCTCTTAGATTTAGACATATATTGGCTTTGTCACGATAGGATAGGTCATCCTAGTCATGATATGATGATCTGTCTACTAAAGACTTAACAGGGATATCCATTCTTTCTAGCGAAACGAAGGTTGATTACTGGACTGAGTGTGACCACTGCCGCTGCCTTTGGCGCCCTCCGCCGTCAACCACCGTCCTAGGGCTAGTAACGTCCCTATCCATGATGCCATGTATAGCGTCCATCATGGTGACGAAGCCATTGGTGATGTTGTAGCCACAAACTTTGCTTTCAATAGCATTTCAGACGCACAGGCTCAACCAAAATCCTAATTAATTTGCTTCTAAGGCCCCTCGCTTATTCTACAAAGCCTGTTCCTTATGGTAATTATGATCGAAACTGTCCTATGCAAAGGATACGAAAATACTCATTTTGTTCTTACATAGAATCCGAGGGGATTCTGTGAACCGATTCAACCAACTTGCGAATGTTTATATATTTCATGATGTTGGTTGACAAGCAAACACGCTGGTCACTTGTTATGCCATTGTCCACTTGTCATGCTGCTTATACTACACTCCTAGCACAGGTCATATGACCATGGGCTCATTCCCAGGTCATCCTATTAAGTCAATTGGACTTGACAATGTTAGAGAGTTTACATCGAAGACTTTTCGATGATTATTGCATATTACTGGGACTGATGTTGGACATCATATTCCCATGTACACACCCAAATGGTCTCGCAGAAACGACTACGATGGTTGGCCAAACATTGGTAATGCACACCAATCTCTCTATATCTGCTTGGGGTGATGCAATATCGCATGCAGCTATGCTAATTCGTCTACGACCCACCGCCACTCAATCTATCTCTGCGTTACAGCTAGTGACTGGGTACCAGTATCTCGTACTTATGCATATTTGAGTGTGCCATTTATGTGCCTATTACGCCACCACATCGCACTAAGATGGGTCTTCACAGACGAATGAGCAAATACGTTGGATATGAGACTCCAACAACCGTCCGTCATTTAATACCCTTGCTAGGTGATCTCTTTACCGCTAGCTTTGAATATTGTCACTTTGATGAGACAGTCTTCCAGTCATTAGAGGGAGATAATAATACGAATGTTTAGCAGGAACGACAGGAATTGTCATGTCCCCACTATGTCTCATCTCGATCCCCTCTAAAATGATGAGATCACACATATCTGCTGCAAATATGCTTGCAAGGATGGATGTCCCTACAAGAGGACGTAACGCCACCCTACACGGAGGTAGGCATGCATGACACCAACGCCATAGAGAGTGGCACTCTGGCATCACAGGCCATGGCCCTAGCTAGGATGCGTGGGAGGCCCATGGGTTTGAAGGATCCTTTGGCACAACTCGATCCTTTGATCATCGACACTCAAAATCCATCTCATGAGAATGTTCTGGATTAAGATTATCGTTGGGGGGACGCTTCAACGTCAGAATCTACTCTTGAGAATATAGAGCTCTCTGAAAATTACACTAGTGTACATGAGACGTGGGATAAAAACTTCATCATGATTGATGATGTATTTGCGCATTTCATTGCTCATGAGTTCGTTGAGTCCGTTGATATCGAACCATGCTACATTGATGAATGAATGTTAACGTAGAGAAATTTAGCCTAAATGGAACTATACGATCTAGGTTAAGTTGGATTCTCTAACAAAGAGGAAGGTTTTTCGAGCCAGTGATGCTGACACCTCCTAACATAAAACCTGTTGTCTAATAGGTCTTCGTTAGAAAGCGTGATGAGAAAAAGAGATGGTAATCTCGCCTTATGACACAAGGCTTCTCACAAACGCCCTGGAATTGATTACGAGGAGACATATTCCCTCGTAATGGATGTCATTGCACTCCACTCCCCTGTCAGTTTGGTAGTTTCCGAATAACTGAACATGCAGGTTACAAATGTGGTCACTATGTATCTTTATGGGGATCTAGATACGGAATATACATGAAGGTTCCTGGTGGACTTCATTCACTCAAGTCAAGTGGCTCTAGACCACAGAGAGCGTTCACAAAGAAGTTGAAACTCTCACTAAATTGACTACTTGATTGGAAAGGGATATGTCTGTGCGTTTTCATAACAAGTTCCGGATTTTATCGCGGTTTATGTTGATGACATGATCTTCTTTGGAAGCCCTTAAAAAGTTAAGGGAAACCGCTGAAACACTTGAAATCCGAGTTTGGGATGAAGGATCTTGGGAGAACAAGGTATTGTCTCGGTTTGAACTTGGGCACCGTGTTGATGGATGCTTAGTTATTTTGACAAGGTCAAGCCTTCAAGCACACCCATGATCGTCCGTAGTCTTGATCCTAAAAAGGATCTTTTTCGTCCGAAGGATGATGACGAAGATGTGCGAGAGGCGAAGGTACCCTACTTGAGTAGAATAGGCGCATTATTGTACTTAGCTCAATGCACAAGACCGGACATCTCATTTGCAATGAACTTGTTAGCTAGGAATAGCTCCGGGCCAACTCGACGCCATTAGACTGGTGTAAAAGATATCTTTCGATACTTGAGATGTACGATTGATATGAGCTTGTTCTAGCCCTACAGAGAGACGATGAATTCGGACCCATCACACACTAGGAACGCCGCTAACACTGGCCTGCATCCTCTATCCCCATCCCAAAACGACATTAGTATTTTGGAAGGTTTTGCTGATACTGGGTACCTCTCTGACCCACACAAAGGTCATTCCCAAATTGGTTAAATGGTCACCATGGGTAAGACTGTGATATCTTGGAAGTCTACATAATAGATCCTAGTCGCTATACTTTTGAACCATGCATAGATTATTGCTCTTCAAGAAGTAGGTTGTGAATGTATATGGATTGGATCCATAATTACGCATGTTCAAAGCAATTGTGGTTAAAAGTCTACCATAGATGAGCCTACAAGTATTTATGAGGATAATACTGCTTGCTTTGAACAAATGAAGCAAGGCTACATCAAAGGCGACAACACCAAGCATCATCAGCAACAACAGACTCTCTTCAAGATCAAAGTGAACTAGGTTCCATTTGAAGACGATTTGGCAGACTTGTCCACTAAGTCATTGCCCAAATCCACTTTCAAGAAACATGTTGGTAGCATCGTTTGCGAAAATTATCCGAGCTCCCATGACCATAGTCATCAGGGAGAGATGCAAACATCAGGGGGAGATATCTACATGTATAGTCTCGAAACGTGAAGGGTGTGTTGTACTCTTTTTCTCATTCGGACGAGATTATTTTTGTCCCACTGAGTTTTTGTTACTCGGCAAGGTTTTTAACGAGGCAACGAGAAGAGCACCACGTTGGGCAACACAAGGGGGAGTATTTAAGGACACCTAGTTTGTGTGTCTGACCCAAAACTCTGATTACTTATCTGAGTTGTAATAGGGTTAGTCTTACCGATATCTACGGAGATATTTCAATCATTGTATGATTCAGTTACCTTGTAAGATGCAGATTTTTTGCTTGTAATCCTCTATATAAAGAGAACCCTATTATCAATGAAAGTACAATTCAATTCTCTCCTAATTTCGTGGGGTCTTGAGGCTTCAGGATTTGCTTTTTCTTCGTTGGTCTTGGCTCTGTAAGATGCTTCTCTCCTCTCAGGCAGCAGCACAAGCGTGGATGATGGGCGATTGGCGATCGGTGGCGGCGCAAACATGGAGTAGGTGGCTAGAAACCAGATCATGGCGGTGGCATGCCATTGATGGTGCTGGTTACTGATCTACGTTGCGTCGATAGTCAGAGCCTTTGATGGTGGAGCTTTCAATGGTGGTTTCAGGCTCTCAAGCCGGTGGAAGCAAACGAGCGACAGGGTACAGTAAATTCCTTACTGGTTTTTTATTTGGGTCTGTGGTTTTGGCCTGGATCTCACCGAAAACAGGCAGGGGGTTTGGTGTGGATTATTGCGTGGGTTGCAGTTCTTTCGGCGAGGCGAGCTCGAAGGGATTGATTTATGGTGGTCGTTTGCCGGCGAAGAGCCTGGAGAAAGAGAAGAGGATTGCAGCAGATGGTTTGTGTTTTTGTTTAAGGTAGTTTTTTTGGTTAGGCTTTTCTGGTCTTTAGCATGTCCCTACTCATTTGAGCTAAGGTTGGGTCAAATTGAGGTGCCATGGATGTGGTGTCTTTCCTGGGGACGAATTGGTTTATTGTTGGTTTTATCTTATGGTCAATGTGCTAACAAGCGATCATTGCACATGGTCTGGTACCTTTGGGACACGGTGTGGAAGAGGGCGTTGGTTTTTCTGGCGGTTGTCTATGAGGTAGTATCGATATTCTTGGGATTCTATGTAGCCCGAGAGGTTGGGCGATATAGGTGGTTAGGGGTTGGGCCCTTTCGGCTCATGGAGGTCATTCATGACGAACCCGTAACTGGTTTAGGTTTCAGGGAGGAGAATGGGGAATTCTTGTTCACCACCGGTTTTCCCCGTTTTATGTAATCTGATTTATTTTAATAAAAGTTTCTTTTTCTCAAAAAAAAAAAAAAATTTCTCTCCCAATTTCAATTTTCCTAAAACACATATGATTTATTGATAATAAATAATTTTCATATTTTTATTCAACAATCTCTCTATAGGTATCACAATTCAAATTACACTGTAGACAATGAAATCAATCTTAATTAATGACACTGTATAGATCTAGCATTACTCTTACAAATATGCCATCTCATCAGTTTGAAATTAGATATCTTTCGAGGGCCGTTTTACCAACAACCCTTTTTTGAACCAAAAGTTGCTTCTTGAAGTCTCCCCAAGTGAATGACTCATACTTTCTAGGGTTGATTATTGGGTCCATGAGCTCGGGAGGGCACTCAATTGTGGCACAATCAGAGGGGCTCATGAAATAAGCTGCCGATAGCCTGTTCTTCTCCTTGTTGACAACTGCTCTATGCACAACACTCTTCAGCCTCCCATTAGTCCAAGCCTGCAAGCATATTGGGGAAATAGCAACTTTAATAAGCACCGTAAAGATATTCTGTAGTTGTTAAATTAATCGTCTTGCTATATTATGAGACTGTCAATCTAATTAAATCTTTGGTTTGACAACATTTTTTAGATATATGCATAATGAATTCTAACATGTCAAATTTTATCAAGATAACATATAATTAAAATCTTAAGTGTGAGCTCGTATATATGAAAGAGAGATCATTTCAAGGTATAAATCATCTTCACATAGAAAAAAAAAAGGTATAAATCATCTTGCCAGACAATTAAGCAAGTTATATTTAGTTTAGATTTTTTTTATGTGATACTAAATGGATAGTCTCATAACATAATATGTCGAATAAATGTTTATTTATGCGAGGCAAACATTTGATTTCTAATAAAACAATGCTATCCATCATTTATATCAATTTTTTTTTTCCTTTTTGGTCAATTATATATGAAAACAAACATTTAGAATCTAAAGTGCACACTTGTGTATGATTAAGAAATTACCTCAAGGGTGTCACCAATGTTGATAATGAAAGAATTCTGAACAGGACGGATGCCAATCCATTTGTTGTCATTCATAAGAACTTGAAGCCCACCAACATCATCTTGTAACAATATGGTTAAGGTATGAGGGTCTGAATGGCTTCCCAGCCCAAGACATTTTTCTGGAAGAGGACAAGGAGGATATCTGTTGACTCTGATCATTGTAGCCTCTTTTGCTTCAAAGTTCTTTGTGAAGAAGTTGTCTGGAAGACCCAATCCATGAGCTAGCATCTCCAAAATAGTCATTCCCAGATTATCCAATGCATTCAAGTAACCAATCATTGCATCACTGATACAATATAAAGATTAAATTTTGCTTAGAGAACTGTAATCAGTTACCTAATTAAGTTACACCTACAAAATATTGGGACAATTATATACACTTCCGATTCAATTACAGATCAAGCTTCTTTCTAATTTTGTCCTTGTAGTTTCAAATTTGGGAAGCATGCATATGTTATATATGCACTTTATTAGTGGTTTCAAATTCAGTTAAGGTCAAATCAAGGTTTTTCTTAACTGGATATCAGTGAAAACAATCACTCTTATTTTTATTTCTGTTCACTTATTAACTATTTGAGAGACCCGTATATTTTTTTAATTTTCTTGGAACATGAGGGTGTAGTGTTTAATAATTGTATGAACAAAGCTAAGACAAAAGCAATTGGACCAAAAGAACACGTTACTATGTGGATTTTTACGTACGTCTCATGTACTTCTATGGTGGGCGGCCGGGCTGGTTTGATCCTGCACATACATACATACATATGCAAGCCCCATCTGGGTTCTTCATCAACTAATTTAACTGGAATTTTGATTTGTTTAATTTGCAAGTAGCAAACTGTTGATAATTACGTAACTAACATACACGGTGGAAATACAAGGATTATAAAGAAAATTACCAAATGTTGCCCTAAACATGTTATAAGTTGCTAGGAATTCTCTACCATGATCGATGGATGAAAATGTTACCTAAATGGCTGATGTTGATCACCAAAAACCTTTGTTGCAAATCCAACCACCATTTGTGGTGACTGGAGCAACTGTAAGATCTCTGCCCAAGGCAAATTCTTCCCATAATCAGGATTTGTTGCACAGTAACCTAATGGTAAACTAGCTGATCTAACACCCTTCAGCTTCTGCTCCATTGGAAGATCAAAAAGGGCATTCATACTCCCTTTGAAATTCTCTATGATCTCCAAAGCAACCCCATGATCCACTAACTTGAAGAACCCCCATTTCTCACAAGCATTCACCATGACCTTGCAGACCTTCTCATAATTAGGGTTTCTTCTCCCATCTGAAATCTCTCGGAGACTTATTGCAGGAATGTCATGTGAAACAGTAAACTCATCATGATTTATTGCTGGCCATTCTTCCTTGGACCAAATGAAGTTCTTGACACTTAGTTTGTGTCCCATGGAGGAGAGTGACTCAACGTATTGTTCTTCGATTTGCAAAGCCATGACAGCAAAGTCTCAGAAAATTAGGAGTACTTGGAATCCAACAGATTAATTCCAGGTTTTTCTTGCTCAATATAAGTGGTTTGTATGTGTTTTTGTCTGTGATGACACTTCGTATTGTAGTCAGATAGTAAGCTTTGTTAAGAGTGATGAATTGTGATTGGATGAAAATTTCGAAGAGATTCAAGGGGTCAAACAAAAGATTACTTGGATTCTAGTATCATTGTTGCCTTCAATATTTGACAATGTGGGCCGTCTTTTACTGGAAAGAAATAGAGATTCTTAGGATGTTGTTGGAGATAACTAGGATTCCACCTAGACGAACTTGAAGAACATTGGATTCTGTTTGCCGCCCAAATTTTAAATTGTTAGCAAATGTTTAACAATAATCATATTCGGCACCCTCCGATCCATTTGTAATGGGAAATTAAGTCAGACACAGGTCTCGTAATGTACCACTTGACACCAGAAACAAGATGCTTAAAGAACTCACACGTATTTGCAGCCAAAGCCACGTTTTCTTATATCATATAACTCAATAATCCAAAGTCTTACAAGCAGCAACATAAATAGCGATGAAAACCTAGCCTAATCTGGAAAGTAATAATAAAGGATATGGGACTTAAATGTTTGATACAGAACGTCTTTAAAGAAAAGAATCATAATGAAACTAGGATGATTATTTCCTAATGTAATCATGCAAATAAGCAGGAGGTTGTCCTTGAGTTGTCCTCTTGGGCCTTCCTTCCTCTAAGTTGGAGGATACACCCATAACAATTTGGTAAAAACCTGATAGACCAAATGACTAGAGAGGTGATGCGATTGTGACTCGATCAGCTCGAGCTACATTTTTTATTTTTTATGTTTGTCCTAGCAAAAATAATTCATTGAACAATGTAGATCTGCCTTTTTTTCTAAATCTCTCTTATGGATGCAAATATGTGGCTTAATCATAACTTTGAGTTGGAATTCACTATTCCTATCAATTGCTTTAGTGTTCACAGCGCCAAAATCCTACTATATATGGTTTTATGATGATCTATATATGAGTTTTTTATTTTTTTTTGTTTTTTTTTAAGGGTTTTTATGGTGGATTTTCGATCATCAGCAACATCTTATTCCTCAAAAGTGATGACTTTTGTGCAACGTCGAAAGGGTCATCATGTAGTGGGAGAGTTCGGATCGTTACAACCTATAGCAGATGGTTTGCAATTGATTTTAAAATGAGACCTAGAAGTAGCTAGAGATAGGGGAAAAAGGATTCATAAATTTTCCTCGGATAACATACTACTTTGTCAATTTTTTTTTTTGGGCGTGAATATTTATATATTCGCACGACTGTATTGGGTCACTACCATGAAATGCATGAGTAACAAACTGGCATGCTTTTTCAGCCTAACGAGTAGAAAATTACTAGCAAGTAAAGTACAATATTAAAGAACTGCCTTGCATATTATCCAAAAGAACAAGAAAACCCGGAAAACATGAAAAATTCTTATCAATACAATATCTCACACCATATACAACGTCAAGGCACATATTATAGTATGAGAAGTTTTGTAATCGCCGAAATAGTTTACCAAAGAGGTTGATGAAAGAAAGGCCGCTAAGAGGATCTTTAGCAATGCTAGCCATTTTTTAGTCAAATTTTAGCCAAAATAATTAAAAAATTATTTTAGCCAAATAGGGCTAAATACTATTTAGTACCCTGTGGTTTTGGTCGAACATCAATTCAGTCTCTCGACTTTCAATTTCATCAAAAACACCCCCGCACTATCATCTTCTCGTCCAATAGGACCCTCCGACTCAAATTGACTGAATTTCAGACGTTAAGTGCTGACATGACATTTCCAACTCATCAAAAGTGGGGCCCACATGGAAGTGAAGTTCCCAAACTAACCCTGGCCAACCAAATATGAAAAAATCCAAAATAAATTTCAGATTTTGAGGTTGGGGAGAATCGAACCCCTCCCAACACACATGCAAATGACAACCCCAACCACCGGACCACTTGCATGGTATTGGTATATTGCAAACAAAAATAATATATATAGCTGTATAATTATTTTAAAAACACTTTGTCATCGTCAAGCCTATGTCAAAAGAGGAGACCATGTGGGAAACCCAGGAAGCCATCTTCTAAATTAAGCACCTATTCTAGTACTCCAGAATAAATGAAAATATGAAGCCACCTAGCCAATCAAACTAGTTAATGCCTAAGAACTAGATTTCAATCCAAGAATTCATGAAGAACTAGTTAATGCCAGCTCTTCCTCCTTGCTGCTGTTGCTGTTCCTCTGCTTCTCCGACCTCCTTCGCTTCGCCGCCAACCGCCGCAGCGTCTGCAACTCCTTCCTCTTCCAACGAAGACTCCTCTTCCTCCACTCCTCCTCCATCTTCGTCGGAAGAGACGACGCCCTCATCAGCCACGAGTACAACGGCGCCTTCGCCGCCACCGGAGCCGCCGAGTCGTCGTTCTCTTCCCTACAAAATGGCATAGTCAACGAAATCGAGGAAGATCGGATTAGCCCGCTTTTCTCGCTCTTGTCCACTCCGAATCTTCCTCCCAAAGATAGCCCCATATTCAGCTCCAACTCCTCCTCCTCAATGAACAAACAACAACGCATGCTAGTCGATTCCGAGTAAAGCGAAATGATTTGAATAACAACTCAGTAAACAAACTCAAATGCAATCATAGTAGCTCAAAATTTTTGGCTGAATCGAATCAATTTGCAAGTGAAGACCTGAGGGGGCAATCACAGAGCCTCGGACTTGGGGAAGCACATGTCGGCCAGGGACTCGCTGCGGCACCACCGGCACTTGGGGTTCTTGGAGCATTGTGCTTCCGACGACATGTCGCAGCAGCTGGGGATCTGATTCTTAACCAACCGGATCCGATTCGCAGATCCGTCGGAGATGGTTGATAAGACGAGGATGAGAAGGAGCAGGAGGACTGGGGCGAAGCTCTTGAGTTTGGGAGTTGAAGCCGAAGTTTTGGCGGTGGTGGTTGCCGCCATTAGAGGCTGTGTTTAAGTTCGTCCCCTCCTCAAAAATAATATATATAGCTGTATAATTGTTTTTAAAATAATTATACAGCTATATATATTATTTTTGTTTGCAATATACCAATACCATGCAAGTGGTCCGATGGTTGGGGCTTTCATTTGTATTTGTGTTGGGAGGGGTTCGAGTCTCCCCAACCTCAAAATCTGAAATTTATTTTGGATTTTTCCATATTTGGTTGGCCAGGGTCAGTTTGGGAATTTCACTTCCATGTGGGCCCCACTTTTGATGAGTTGGAAATGTCATGTCAGCACTTAACGTCTGAAATTGACGGAATTGAGTCGGAGGGACCTATTGGACGAGAAGATGATAGTGCGGGGGTGTTTTTGATGAAATTGAAAGTCGAGGGACTGAATTGATGTTCGACCAAAACCACAAAGTACTAAACAGTATTTAGCCCTTAGAAATATGTCTGCATCAATGCTCTCTATTTTAGCTAGTTTTGAATTTATATTATTTTTTAAATAAAGATTAAATAGTTTAAATGTATTTATAAATTATATAAAATAACTTAAAAGGAATGTTTTAAATTATACTCATCTCGCTCTTTATATTTAGGAGCGAGATAGCTAAAAGTTATAATAGAGAGTCACTTAATTAGGAGTTTGGTGCAGCTACTAAAATAGATAAAAAGCTAAACATGCTCTGCAAAATAGTTAACAGTCAAAATAGAGAGTCTACTAAAAATGCTCTAAGGGTTTTCATATTATCATGTCCTTCCTAGCTCAAATAAAAAATAATAAAATTAGAGGACTTGACTTTAAGGCCTGACTATCAACTCCTTTTGCCCTGCCTTTTGGTATTTCGACTACTAGCTTTTGAGTAAGTAAGCTAGCCACTGAAATCACATCTTTCACTCTTGTCAAATTGAGTATTTAGGTTAGGTTTTGTTGTTTATTATTGTATTTAGGATTCTATTTTTGGGCGGGACTTTAAAAAGGACCATTAAAATGAGGACTTTTTAATCAACGGTTGTGAGACCCACTTTTCAATCATATTTTGGTAAATCAACCGTTAGATGTTTAGATATAAATGAGTAGTGAGTAGCTCATTTCCGCACATGAAAAGTATTAATAATCGTAATTTATCATTTTGGAACATGAAAAGTTCAAGTTTGACAGATTGGGTTCATGCATTGATGTGATCTAGTTCGGTACCTTAACAATTATGAATTTGGAAGAAAATTATCAGAAGTGATAAACTCATGCATATTTGAACATCTAATTGTTGATTAATTTGCCAAAATGTAATCGAAAAGTGGGTCTTATAACCACTGATTAAAAAGTCCTCATGTAGTTATTGATAGTGTGTATGCATTATGTTGTACTGTGTATGCATAATGTAGTTATTGATGGGGGTATGCAATTTCATACAATTCCTCGAAGATTTTGTTTTTTATTCATTTCAGGTAAGTAAACACATGGATTATCGAGAAAAAAAATTTCATCCAAGGGATACTATTCTATTAGGGTTGTCAATTCTGACACGACCCAATAATACGACTTGAAACTCACACGAAATAAAATGGGTTGAACCTGCACTATAAAAAAGCGGGTCATTTTCATGTCAACCTGCCAAGACCCATTTCATAAACGGTCAGTTGCATGTCAAAATCTACTAGTGTAACCCGCTAACACGAAATCTACTAGTGTAACCCATTTATTAAAATGATCGAGTTTGGTTTTATGAAATTCATTTATAAGATCCATTAAAAGTAAGTATTATTTTAAATATTTAGGGGTTTAACATCTTGAATGGGTTAAGTGGTGAACTAATGTACTATTATTTCAAAATTTCATGCATTTTCTCAATTAAATGTTTTAAATGGCTTAAGTGCAGGGGAGGACCCGTCATTCGATCTGACCCCCCCCCCCCCCCCCCCAAATTCAATTGTACATAAATATATAATATACTAATCCTCCCACTCTCTAAACCCACCACGTGATTATCAGGTTTATATTTAAAAAAATAAAAACAATAATATTCAGTTTATAAAGAACCAATAAAATAAGAGAACAAAGTCAAAATGGTAATAAATTAGTATTCCTATATGATTAGGATTTGACAGCTATCTCTATAAGTTGGGGTTTGCAATCCCTCTTTCTACTCCGTAACCTTTTTTTTTTTTTTTTCCTCTCTCTAATTTGCAGCAACCGAATTGTGAAAGGTAGTCATTGAAAAAAAAAAAAAACCGAATTGTGAAAGGTGCGGTACCCGTTTTTTTTTTTTTGCTGTATTATACTTTTTCCATTTTTTATGCTTTTGTTCGATTGATTTTGTTTGAATACTCATTGTTTATATGCAATTTTTTTTTTTTTTTGATTTGTAGATGAAAAAGTCATCCACACAGAAGACACTTGATAAGTGGTTTACTAAAAGAAAAACGCCCGAAAACTCTGAATCTAGTGCTATCTTGCCACAATCTGATGTTGAGACTCAAGAGGCTGAAAATTGTGCTAAATTTCCAAGAACCGAAATCAATGAAATTCAGATTGATTCACTAGAACGTGATCCGGGAAAACGTCCGCAAATTTGGGAATATCATCCTAATCTGCAAGTTGAAGTTCGACGTGCTTATATTAAACTTGGTCCATACTAGCCTATACTTTCATCATATCCACCAAAAAGAAAGCGCAACCGTAGCTTTCGATCTTCGTGGTTGGCACTATTTTCTTCATGGTTAGAATATTCTCCGACTGAAGATAAAGCTTTTTGTCTACCTTGTTTTCTTTTTAATAAGCCCACCGGCCATTCTGGCCACAAAGCTTTTGTTAGCCAAATAGCTACCCTCAAATATAAGGGGTACAAGTAATAGTATAGAGATTTAAGAAAGGTTGTCGAACCCACAAAGATTGGATTCTTTTCACTAGCTAGGGTGTTAACCTAAGGAGAGCTAGAATATGCAAATGTACAATTACAAACCTAAATTCACAAGGAAATCTAGGCTCATGGTGAGTATGTGCATTGTGGTGGTAGTGAAATTGTTTGTTGGATAGAGTGATGAACCAAATTAAAATAAATGCTCAAATGTAAACTAAACTACTAAACTAAACTAGTAATATAATGGATGAAGTTAGGGGTTGGATTGTCTACCACTAACCTCCCTTGTAAGTATTGAAGTTCAAATACAAGTGATGCTATTCTAATTTCCCAATTACCCTCTTTGCATCCGGATAAGACTACAAAGGCTTAAACTCCTTTAATGGTATCAATTCCAACCGGATAAGGCTAGAAGTAACTACCTAAGAACAAATCCTATTACCGGTTAAGTCTCAATTCATTGTTCCTAGATGCATAAAGCTTTGAGTTTAGATAATCATGCAAGCAAACCAATCCTAGATCTAGGCGATTTTAACTCACAACCTTCATATGCACATAGAGGATGCTATCATGCTATTAATGCTCAATGTTAACTATTCCCTAAACATTTTTTCATGTGATGACAAACACAACACATTCAAAGTAGTTAAGTATGAATGAATGCATTCACTTCTTGAATTAGCATATGAATATGAAAATCACAAATAACATCAAATGTCAATTAAAACATCAATTCATACAAGTTTGGCTAGGGCTTTCAACCCTAGCCCCAACAAAGTACTACTCACTCATAATTACATATACTAACTTCATAATCAAATTAAACACCAAAATATAATCTAGAGTCCAACAAAGTACTACTCACTCATAATTACATATACTAACTTCATAATCAAATTAAACACCAAAATATAATCTAGAGTAAAAGGGATAGAGTTGGCTTAGTGGTGTGTCGGATAGTCCCCAAGTTCGCGTCTTGGTGGTGATGGTGATGGTGATGGTAATGGTGGTGGTGATTCCCTCTCCGGCCTTCTTGCTCTTGAAGATTTGATGATAAAAGATAGTGAAGCTTGTATTATGTATTATGTGAATAGGTGGAGTAGATGGAGAAAATGATAATAGAAAAGAGAGTGGAGAAATGATGTAGTAGTGGTGGTGTTAATGGAGGTAGAGGATAAGAAATGGTGGTGGTGATAAGGGAGATAGAGTAGTATGGATAATATGAGTTTGGATTTTGGGAGGTGGATATGGAGATTTTATGAAGGAGATGAAGAGAGAAAGAAAATATAATGGGGTGGAATGGGTGATGCCTTAAGAGTGTGATGAAAGGATGCTTAGATAGAAAAGAGAGAGAGAAGTAATATGATGAATGGAAACAAAAAGGAGCAGCTCAAGCATTATAAGAAGCATGAAGGTGGAGTATGAGAGTGGTAATAGATCCTAAAAATAAGGGAAAAGAGTATGGAAGAGATGGAGTAAAAACAGGGAAGTAATGATGAGCTATTAGAGTGTAGAGTAGAAAAATATGGCTAAAGGAGAAGAGAGGAGCAGCTAGCTCTTTATTATGCAAGGGAAGCATTAAAATGAAGAGTGTTCGAGTGGGTTTAGGTAATATGGAGAGAACATGATGATTACACCCTAAAACATGGAAGGTTTTTGGGTGATGATGGTGGACTTTCTTCTCATTTCTTCCTTCACTTTAATCTCCCCTGAGACTTCAGAATTAGCCTTTGACTTCTTCATACCAAATGTTCCTTGATAAGTTTATATCATCCTGGTAAAATTTCAGAGCTTAGTTCACCGTGGTTTGGCCGGAAATGCTGCCGAAATCCATACAGGTCAGGTTTTGCCGTTTTCATTTTTTAGTCAGAAACTTGGACCAATGTTTTGAAGACTTTCCACTCAGAAATAGCTCTTTCACTCTTCATAAGAAATGATACTTAGGATGTCTAGAATTTATTTGAAAAGTTTCAACTCATTTTGAGTTCGTTTGGTCAGTCTGCCGCCCCTCCTTCCTTGTCTAGCTTGCTTTCTTCTAGCCGGAATAGGAAAATGTGCTAAGGTTGACTTTTTAGTGCATTTCCATGCTTCTCCATCATTTCCTAGCATGATAAGGACCACATAATAAATATATATAAATAAACACAATGGTTAAGCAAAAGTGCAAGATTAGGGGAATAATGGAATTTGATTAGTCAACATTAAATTGGACAGAACAAGTAATTTCCATGTTTTAGGGCACAAATATGTATATGAATTATGATCCAATAGCTTTCACTATTGAGGGATTTCAAAGTTGGAAGAAAGTAAGAGATGGAAAGGGTTGTGCTTTTTTGAGTCATATGGGTAAAGATTCTGACTCTTTTCATAAGAATGCTGTAAGAGTCTGTGACGACTTGATGAAGCAACCCCAGCATATACAAAATGTTGTTGAAAATTATACTTCAAAACAAATTGCAGACAATCGTCTACGAGTCAAAACTTCAATTGAAGCAGTTCGATGGCTTGCATTTCAAGGTTGTGCTTTTAGAGGTCATGATGAAAGCGTTGATTCAATCAATCCTGGTAATTTCGTGAAACTCTTAGAACTGTTGGCTTCATATAATGAAAAAGTTGCTGAAGTTATATTACAGAATGCTCCAAGAAATGCTTCTTACACATCGCCAAAGATTCAAAAATAAATGTTACAGGCATTTTTAGTAAGAGTAAAGAAGGCCATTCGGGAAGAAATTAATGATTCAAAATTTTGCATAATTGTTGATGAAGCTCGTGATGAGTCAAAGAAAGAGCAAATGGCTATAGTATTGAGATTTGTTGACAAAGATGGTTTTATTCGGGAGCGTTTTTTTGGACTTGTTCATGTGTCAGACACCAAGGCATCGACATTGCAAAAGGGAATATATTCAGTGTTATCAAATCACAATTTAGATATCCAAAATATTCGAGGCCAAGGATACGTGGTGCAAGTAATATGCGAGGTAAGTGGAATGAGCTACAAGCTTTGATTTTGAAGGATTGTCTGTATGCTTACTTTGTTCATTGTTTAGCACATAGATTGTAATTGGCTTTAGTAGCAGCATCGAGAGAAGTTATTCATATTCAAAAGTTTTTTACTAAATTGACTTTTATTGTCAATATTCTTGGTGCTTCATGCAAGCGTAATGATGAATTTCAAAATGCTCAAGCAGAAGTGATTGCATATTTGACTTCAATTGATGAACTCGAGACCGGAAGATGACTTAACCAAATTGGGACCTTGCAGCGTGCTGGAGATACTCGTTGGAGTTCACACTTCAGATCTATTTCTAGTTTGAGACAAAGATTTTGCCAAACTTGTCAGGTTCTTATGAACATAATTGATGAAGGGAAGAGTCTTCAAGCAGGAGATGCAGATTCAGCTTATGAGTCAATGACATCCTATCAATTTGTCTTCATCTTACATCTCATGGAAGAACTTATGGAGAATACTAATGAACTTTGTCTAGCTCTGCAAAGTCAATCTCAAGACATTTTGAATTCCATGAGTCTTTCCTCTACTAAAGCATTCATTCAAAAGTTGAGAGATGATGGATGTGATACTTTATTTGCCAAGGTAAATTCTTTTTGTGAGGCATGTAACATAGATATCCCAGATATGAATGCTCGTTATGTTGGAAGAGGAGGTCGAGCTCGTCACCAACAAGATGACTGGGCGGTTCAACATTATTACCAGGTAGATATATTTTATGCTGCCATAGATTCTCAATTGCAAGAATTAAATAACCGGTTTAATGAGCATGCTGTAGAGCTACTTATTCTTAGTTCAGCTTTGGATCCTAGTGAAATAAGCAAGTGTTTCAAGATTGATGCCATATGTCAGTTGGTAGAAAAATTCTATCCACATGACTTTGCAGATCATGAGAAGCTGCAACTCAAGAAACAACTTGAATTTTTTGAGTATGATGTGGTTAAAGATCAAGAGTTCAAAAGTATTTCAACTATTTCTGATTTATCTCAGTGGTTAGTAAGAACTAAAAGATCAACAAGGTATCCACTTGTTTATAGAGTGATTGTGCTTGTGCTTACTCTTCCAGTGTCTACAACAACTACAGAGCGATCATTTTATGCTATGCGTATAGTCAAAACAAGGCTTTGTAACTGAATGGAGAATGACTTTCTTACAGACTCGTTACTGATGTACATTGAGAAAGAAATTGCAGAAAAATTTACCATTGACTCAATAATAGAGGACTTTCGAGACATGCAAGAACGTCGAGTTATGTTTTGATATATGGTTAATTTGAAACTGTATTCTATTCATCCTTTGAGTTGGATTTTTTTTGTAGGAATATTTATTGGTTTATTTTTTCTTGATTGTTGGCTTACCACTTACGAATTCTATTGAATAACATTTTTAGATTATTGTTATACTATTTTTTTTTTTACTTCCAACTTACATTATAGTAATTCAGTTATATGATCGACACTTTATGTCTGGACCCCCCCAAGATCAAATCCTGGTTCAGCCACTGCTTAAGTGGTGACCCATTTATATGGTTTAAATGGGTCATCGACTTTAACCCAACACGACCTGATTATTAAATGGGTTAGGCGGGTCACCCCTTTAATAAATAGGGTTGAGGTTTGAGTTTGCATTTTTGATACGATTATTGAATGAGTTGAGTTTGAGTTTGTCAATTGTGACACATTTAATACATTAACACGACACGACCCAACCCATTAACAGCCTTAATCCTTGAGCACCCATTTTTGTTACTATTGACTGTTTTTTCACTGTAGTCAATTTCATAACTATTAATTAACTGTAGTCAATTTCATAACTATTAATTTGATAAATCTTATTTAAAAGAAAAAAAATGAATAAAACTATATCCAATCAATATCATACGCAGTATTTTTTTAGCCAAATAAGAGTTTCATAAAAGCCCAAAAAAGGAATAACGAAAGCGACAAAAGTAAAAGCCCAACCCAAATGGCATTAATTACAAGGAAAAGAACAAGATATATAGCTAGATATAGACAAGAATCTAGAAAGTAATAAATCTAGACTTCGATAGGAGTGAAGGTCAAGGCAATTCGACTTGAAAAGAACAATATCAAGAAATATGTGGCATGTTGGTCCATCCTCATAGTTTCATCGACAGATTGTGAATAGCATGCAACAACTTTATGTGCCTCCTAGTTTGCTTCTCGAGCCACCCGATTCCATCAAATTCAAGAAATCTCAGTAAGTTGACGGCTAAATTAAAATAGTTAGATGTTTAGATATTTATAAGTAGATCAATTATGTAAATTTTTAACTAAACTGAAAATTGTTAAGGTATTGATAATTGTGATTTATCATTTATGAACATGATAGGTTCAAGTCTGACAGATGGAGTTCATCCATTGATGTGATCTAATTCGGTACTTTAACGATTAGTAATTTGGAAGAAAATTTTCAAAAATGATCTATTCATGCATACCTAAACATCTAACGGTTGATTTGCCAAAATGTAATAAAAAAAATAGGTCTCACAACTGTTGATTAGAAGGTCCTCATTTTAAAGATCCTCATAGAGCCTCTCCCTTCTATTTTTATTGTTGACTATAGTGTGTATGCATTATGTAGTTACTAATAGTGGCCTTAAGGTTATGTCTTAGGCTTGGACTGTTGTTTTCTTCTTCTTTCCATATACGAATTATGTAGTTATTGATAGTGTGTGTACATTATGTAGTTACCGATAGTGTGTATACATAATTGGTAGGAGTATGCAATTTCATACAATTCCTCTGAGATTTTGTTTTTTATTCATTTCAGGTAAGTAAACACATGGATTATCGAGAAAAATAATTTCATCCAAGGGTTACTATCCTAGCTAGGGTTGTCAATTATACGTATAAATGGGTTGAACACGCATGATTAAAAAGCTAGTTATTTGCATGTCAACCCATTACCATTTAATAAACGGGTCATTTGCATGTCAATCCGCTAACACGAAATCCACCTGTGTAACCCATTTATTAAAAAGATCGAGCGGTTGTATGAAATTCATATACAAGATCCATTAAAAGTAAGTATTATTTTAATTATTTAGGGGTTTAACTTCTTGAATGGATTAAGTGATGAACTTAGTGTGTTTCTATTGGAACCTCCAAATTTGCTTATCCGACCTCGTATCTTTTTGAATTATTAAATGTCGTATACAACCTCACATGAAATGACTATTAGGAACATTAGATTATAAAGAAAAAAATATAGTAATAAATCTTATTTTTTAGAGAACTTTCTAATCAATTTAGATATGTTTCCCAATAAGAACATTATTTATTTATTTTTAAATTTCCTAGCAAGGAAAATTACTCCAATAAAATTTTCCTTCTTCCAAAGTCAGGTCTATATTCCATTAACTGCTTAATAACCCTTTAAAACAAGTTCATGGGTATGTGTAAAAAGTTTGATATTTTTTTTTTTTGAAATAGAAATTGATTTCATTAGATCAACAACCAATAGGCTAGAGTCTACCATAACTTACATAAACAAAACTCGGCAAGAAAATCCGAACTAAACTATCTAAGCTAGAGCTGATCATTAAAATCTCTGGGACGCTCACATTTAAGCGAGCCTATACAAGAATGAAAAAACCTTGCCTCCTACGGAAAAGAAATCATTCAACTAGTCCCTACTTGCCAATCACGCAATTGTGGTACAAGCAAAATACTAGAAACGTCATAGAAGACTCATAGAAGTTAACCCAACCTCACACAGGCTTAATACCCTAATAAATTAGGGCCCAGACTGCCTTGATTTGAGCCCAAGCCCAAATCAGATCTTGCCCCTGCCTCATCAGCCCACGAGTGAGCCCAGGCCCAAACCCAAGCCAACAAAGAAGGAGCCGTCGTGCTCTTCTGCACCTTTGCCTCTGCAGTCGTCATGTTCTCCGGCGGCAGACCTTTCCACATCAACCGGTCGAGCAGCAACCTAGCCTGCTGCAGCAATCCTCGACCACGCCTCGCCGGAGCACTAACGAAGCCCACAGACGTCAAAACCAGTTCAGCCTCCGAACTCCAACCCACCATACCGCCGACCGCCGCAACGACCCGCACTCTGCCCAACCGACCGGAACCAAGGAGATCAAAGATCCTCCCGACCCTACCGCCAACATCCCCTGGAAAACAACCCCGAGATCCAAACCAAGATTCTCGCAACCATTGGCCACGAACGCACCAGAGGCCAGATTGGCCTACTCTACCCGAGGCGAGAGGAGGCTGCCGCCATCGCTTTCTCGAGCGCTAGGGTTCGCTCGCTTTCTTCCGCGCATCGCGGAGCTCTAGAACTCAACGTGTGGTTGTGTAAAAGGTTTGATATTCTTTTCAATGCAAAAGGAAATATATGGTTGAAATTTTTAATAGTCAAATAGGCTGGCAATGTCGACCAAAGCAAAATTAGGCTGCAAATCAAATAATTCTTAGATTCTCAAATAACATTAGCTAAGAGATCCATGTTTTACTTAATTAATGTACAGTAATCAAGTGTCTTTAAAGTGAATTACAGGAGTAAGGTTATATTAGGAACTCAGTAGAGGATCAATGAGCATATCTCATAATCAAAAAGTATATGAGAGGTATAAATAGCATAAAAGGTCATCTGAGCCAAATAAAAAAACTCATGAACTTATGTCCTATTATTTCAAAACTTCATGCCTTTTGTTTTTTCAATTATATGTTTTAAATGGCTTAAGTGGTGACCGATTATATGGTTTAAATGGGTCATCGAATTCAACCAGACACGACCTGATTATTAAATGGGATAGGCGGGTCGCCCGTTTAATTAATATGTTAGGTTTGGGTTTGCATTTTTCACACGATTATTAAATGACTTGGGTTTAAGTTTGTCCGATCCACTGTGACACATCTATTACATTGACACGATACGAAGTCGATACGACCCAACCCATTAACAGCTCTATGTTGTTACTATTTATTGTTTTTCAATTGTAGTCAATATCATAACTATTAATTAGATCAATCTTGTTTAAAAGAAAAAAAAATAAAAATAAAGGGGGGTGTATTGTATTTGGATTTGTGCAGACTTTTTTTAATTGACAGACTTTTTGAAAAGTCCACAGACTCTTTAAAAAGTTGATAGACTGCTATTGATTTCTTAAAACCATTAATTTTAGCAACAGACTTTTTATTGATTCTTGAAAATATATATATACTTTATTATGAATGACTTCTATATATTTCCTAGTAAATAAAAATAAAAAACAAAGAACACAACCAATGCAATCCAAATGCAAAGCAAGATAATAACTCGTTGTCTCTTCAATATTGGTCAACTATCTTCTAGTAGTACTTGACTCAAATGAATGATTATTACTCTGTCTAGCTAGTTTGTTCTCATTTCTAATCTCCCAATCAACTTAAAGATACAATATAGATCACTTGATGCTTATGGTTAATTATTCACATCAATTTTGTTTTCACCTATTAACATATATCATAAAAATATTGATCAATGTCTTGATCTATAATCAATCAATCGAAATTCAATTGTTCAAGCTTTCCTTGAACCATGATATAAATTCAAATCGATGAGAATAATTAATTAATAAGACAAAACCTAGTATTTCATAGCAACACTATTCAAGGTTTTAGGGGTAGACCACAATATTTGGGTCTTAGGGTTTCATAAATCATTTTTTATTGCTATTAGGGTTCCAAGTATCACAATTGAACAAAAAAAAAATCACATTCAACAACTACAATGAACATGTTGGGTATCAAAAAATATTGATATCATGAAAGATTAGAGAAAAGATAAGAAGAAACAAGAAAGAGAGATGATAGATAACCAACCTCTTTGCGCGCAGAGAGAAAATTTTGATAGATTTTAAAAAAAAAAATCTTTGATAGACTTTTTCAAATCTTTGTTCTGGTGGCTAGAAAATTATTGGAATTTGGTATGTATAGTCAACACTACAAAGTCCATGATTATCCTTGATTTTCTAATTCCATAAGTATGAATGAAATTTTGAATACCTCTGAACTTTTATTCATTTTTAAAAATCCTAATTGAATACCCCTAGATTTTGGTGGAATTCATAAAGTCTTTAAAATCCTAATCGAATACCCTAAGACTTTCATACATAGACTTTTAAATTCCATAGATTTCTTAAAAAGATTCACTAATTCCATATACAATACACCCCCCAAAACCTATAGTCAATATATCATACACAGTAACATTGATCTCCAAACTTGTGGTTAGGCTTAGCACTGGCATGATGATGTGGTGATGTGCTCATATTTTCCTATTTTGTTATGCCTCTTAATCTTGATATTTATGTTTAGTTCTCCTTGTTTATGGTTCATTTACTTAGTTTAGTGTGTTTATAGGTATGAAGAGCAAGGATGAGAAAAAGAAGGAAAAAGAGAGGAAAAGGATTGAAGGTGCTTTGCAATCCTAAAAACTGAAGCAGCTTCTGCAGAATGGCTAACTTTGAGGATTAAACTGTACTGATCCAGAGATAACCAGAAGACGATCCTTATATGCACGGAAAGCCCTGAATGTCTAGTTTCTGGAGAATTTTACGGTTCGTGATTTCGATATCCCTAGAGGGAGATATGGCAGTTTAAGTACAGGCAGTTCAGTCGGTACGAGGATTTGTGATGTGTTTCCAAAGGCTCGAGTTTTCAAGGCCTGAATGACTTAGCAAAATTATGGGAAGATTGATCTAGCATTATGGACCGTCTGAGAGCCCAACATATGTTTCCTTGGAATTTTAGGGTGCCACATCACCTTTCTTTTGTGCTAAGTTATTAAGGAGTTCCAGAGGCCTAAAGCAAGAAGGAAAAGTTGCACCTTATAAAAGGAGAATGTGTCAAGATAGAGGATACACCATTCAATATCAGATTTTCATCAAAGAAAGCTGCTGCCATCACGTGTTCACCTTCCATCTCCATTCAACAAGTTCTTTTATGTCTTTAAGATTTTCTATTATGTTTTCTTTGAACATGAGTAGCTAAACCTCTTTTCTAGGGCTAGGATGAGGCCCTAGCATGATTGTTTACATGTTTTGATATTCAATTGATGGATTAATAGTTTCTTTTTGATAAATTCTTAATCTCTGCTTGAATTGTTGCTTATGTTAAAGTTCTATTGATTCGCGACCTTTAGGGCTTTGCATCTAGTTATTAAAAGATGAATTTAAGGCGTACCTGCAATATAATTCAAATTAGCTTCATGAGATAAAGAATTGTGAATTACATTATTGTCGTACCTGAAGTAATGGTTTGCATGATTCCCTCGTTTTCTAGAACGTAATGAGTCCTATATGTTAAATTTATGCCGTACCTGGATAGACTGCATGCTAGGACATACGACCTCTGCCATACCTGGAGAGAATCATACACTTAAGGAAAACTATGGTCTAAGTGTCGTACCTGAACTTAGATACGGGAATTGTTATCTAAAAGAAACGAAAGAATTCATTGGTTGGTTCAAAACGTAGATAAGATTGCTTGTGGTTGATTCCGACACCCTAGGCTCATCATCATCATATTTTTACTTTCAATCATTATACACTCTTTTTAATTTCAGTTTATTTAGATTCACTTTTTAAGTTTTTGTTTTCAAGTTATTTTCCCATTATCAACAACTCTTTTCAAAACCGTGAAAATCATAGTCTTAGTTTGAGTCATTGTGTGTGTCTTAATCGATTTGTGTTTCTTGTTTTGTGTGTTTTTGGTTTTAATTAATTTAGGTTTTCATATTGTGAAGTGAACTAATATCCTCGTGGGAACGACAACCTCTTTTCTTCCATTACTATACTACATCCACCCTGTATACTTGCAGGAATTCCATCATGTGGTGCTGCTTCTGATGGGTGCAGAGATGGCTGCCTGGGTTGGACGTCCCCCGGACTGGGCGGCGGAGGCGGCTGAAGGCTGGCAGCGGAGTGGTGCTCTGGCCAGCGTTTTTGTTTGGATTTGGGCCTCTGGGCCTGGGCCTGGACCATGTGGGCTTAATCTCTTCTGGGCCCATTTGAGTAGGTCTGATTCTTTGCAAAATTAGACCAGGTTGGAGGGTGCTTGACACCCTCATTTATTACTTAGTGCTTTGGGTTGGCCTGGCCTAAGAGTCTGACCTCCTTGGGCGATGTTGGGCCTTTATGGTCTATCAAGTGCCAGTCGTAATTCGGATCATAGTTCTACGGAATTGATAATTATCTCGAGTTGGACTGGAGAAAGGGGGCTTATGGATGAGGAATTGACTCTTATTTGTTTGCTGGGAAGTAGCTTTTTGTTCATACAACAATTGCGTGCATGGCGGATGGAGGGCTACAAGATGATTTTTCCTCAGAAGACACGGAATTGGTCTTTGTCTATGGGTTCGCTTTACAAAGCGGACTCAAATTGACTTGTAATGAGTTTACATTGCTTAGATAGGAGCTTGGTCGTTACCTCGCCATTTTTCTGTCTTTAAGTATATGTTAGACTCTGATTTTTTGGCTGGTCATCTAATGCAATGAACCTTTTATTTCAAAAAAAATATATATATCATGCACAGTATTTTTTTCCAGCCAAATAAGAGTTCAATAAAAGCCCAAAAAAGGAATAACAAAAGCGACAAGTAAAAGCCCAACCCAAATGACGTTGATTACAAGGAAAAGAACAAGATATAGCTAGATATAGACAAGAATCTAGAAAATAACTCTAGACCTCAATAGGAGTGAAGGTCAAGGCAATTCAACATGAAAGGAACAATATCAAGAAATATGTGGTCTGTTGGTCCATCTTCGCAATTTCATCGACCGATTGTCAATCGCATGCAACAACGTTGTGAGCCTCCTAGTTTGCTTCTTGAGCCACCCGATTCCATCAAACTCAAGAAATCTCAGCAAGTCGATGACTCATTTAGGTAAGAATCAAGTAATAATCTAAAATGTCATTTTTAATTTTTTCTTTTTACATTGATAATTGGATCGTGCGAGCCCTTCTAGATTATACTGCCATTACAGTCTTGAAAACAAAATGATTGAAATAATCAGAACAACCTATTTTAAAACCTAGATTTCTAGCTTGTGAGTAGTCCATATGTTGATTATTTGGAATAATCAACATTGTGGAGGTCACAAGGTCAATTCAATCGAACATGATGAGATGGGTACGTGGAATGGATAAGAGTGGAGATATAAAAAAAAAAAAAAAAAAAACCTAGATTTCTAGAACCCACACAAACATTCACAAAACTAATTCCAAATCATACTATGACCTGTTTGAGATTGATTCTAGGATAGCAAAAGGTGCTTTTAAATTAATAAAGAAAATAAGATATAAATAAAAAGTTACGAGAAAAATTCTATATTTGGTCGTTTTAGAAGCACTTATCAAGTACTTCCTCGTTTAAAAGCATTTTTGTTAAATTTGGCAGTCTCAAATAGGCCCTGCATATCAATTGAAAGTTTCCAATACAAATAGAGAAAAGAAAAGCTTATCAATTACTTACATCTAAAGAAATCTAAAGAAAAAAAAAAATTCTTTTCTCTTGCCTAGTTTTGGTTGGTCTATTAACATAAATATTAAGATTGTTCAAGCATGTTTGCAGGCTGTTATTGGGCAAGACTGCCCTCCAAATCTCGTTACTGAACTGAACAAAAATTGAGTCATCTTAAATCAATTATGATTCAAAATTTCTCTTCACAATTCAATAAAGTAGGCTACTCTTAATACTCATCGATCTCTATAAAGTTATAAAACCTGATTTATTGGCTACGATTGTTTCTAATGTGTTTTATTCACGAGTATTTTCATTATCTTCAATGAGCTAGCTGAAATATCTCGAGGGATTTTCTTAATTGAGTACATCTAGTAGGGCCGTGATAGGCTTCTTCTTCTCGATTCATTTGATGATCCTACAATTTTAATTTTAATTTTAATTTTATTTGTTCTCAAATTAAAATTTTAGAGCAAAATAAAAAAAATAAAAAATCTCCATTTATCGTGGAACTCATAAAAACCAAATAGTGTACGTACCATCTTCGTCTTGTCAGTAAGTAATTGTTGTCTCTTCTTGGACTATAAAATCCACCAAAATCCAAAAAAAGTCCAATCTTTCAGCAATTTCCGGCTACCTTCCACCTAACAATAACAACCCCCCACTTTTCCGCTTCGCCTCGCCTCTCCTCGCCTGAGCTCGCCTAGCCAACCTCTTTCTCTCCTCCGGCGGACTTTCCGACCCGGCCAGGTTTTCGTTTCTCATTGAAACGCACCAATTTTTTGCACCTTCTTATTTTCCCTTCCCTATAATTTTGCAGGAGCTCGAATTACAAAGTGTGTTTTGAGATCTCTGTAAAAGCCTGGAATTCTGATCGGCGTTGTTTGGTTGCAGAAGGGAGAAGATGTGCCGTCATGATTTGTCAGCAGGCGAGGCGGTTTCAATCGAAGAGAATCTCTTGATATATTGCAAGCCGGTTGAGCTCTACAATATTCTTCGCCCTCGTGCTTTGCATAATGTTAGTGTTTCTCTCTCACATTCTCTTCCAGCTCGAATTATTAACCTCATGTATCAGATTGACAATGCTTTGATTTGGAGAGCGATTGCATGCTTAATCACAATTGCACATTCAGCCATGGTTCCGATTCGATAAAAATCTTGACAATTTCGTTGGATTTTAAGGTGTATAACACACAGCCTTTGCTCTCGTACATTGAAGACATTGTTAATCTGGTGTGCTAATTGGTTTTATAGTGATTTTTTGTTTGCATTCGGTGTAATTGTGTAATGCTAGTTAATTCGGATGCTAAATGTGTAGGGTGCTTAATAGTTCTTGGTGTAGTCTATCTGAAAAATTATGATCTGTGTTTCTGTATTCTGATAAACACTTTCTATGTTGTAGCCTTTATTTCTCCGTAGATGTTTGCGATACAAAATCCAAGCAAAGCATAAACGGAGGTACTAGTTCTGTCTTTAAACACTCATACGTATCTAACATTCTAATTTAGTCTTTATGTATGAGATTTATGTTTAGTACTTCTGTTCATTGCATTCCTTTTATCTCAAAAGTGGAACTGGTAGTAGTTTTCTGAGGATGGGTGGAGTAGAGTTTTAGACCATTTGGAAGTCCAACTGAAATCATTCTTTCGATGCGTAGTCTCATTTTGTCATACACAAAGACACTATATTATTGTTCCTTTTCTTCTGCAAGGGATATTGGGGAATTGATGTATTTCGCTGTATGTTCTGGTCTAGGTTCAATGCTGGGACTGTAATATTCAACTATAAGGACTACTGCAACACTTTACAAAAAACTGAAGGTATCATGTCTCTCGTTGTCTGAGCAAGTCTTGACTTTATGTGAATTTAAACAAAACTCGTACATATTTCGCTCATCAAATTTTTTTTTTTTTTTGTTCCTTCATAATTTCCCTTTCCATCATTTTCTTGCTTCTTTTGATGTCTCTAGGCTTATTATGTCTATTTTCCTGTTAATTTATATATTCTACTGTCAAAATTACATGTCATTCAATGTTCATCACATTACAAGATTTTGTTGTCAGGTGAGGGGCTTGGAGGTTTCAGTTGTTCATAGGGGTGGTAAAGATAGATTCTAATACCTCTTTCTTAAAGGAAAAAAATAAAGAAAACGGAAAATAAAGGAGTTAAAGGATAAATAATGTTGATAAATTATATTATATATGATTTTGTTGTTTGTTCTTTCCCTCCCCAATCTGAAGTCCTTCCCTAGTTGGCATGATGATGAATAATAAGAAACTCAAGTTGAAAAAAATAGCCAAAAGCAGTATACTGGGAAACTGATTTCAACATTTGAGGCACAATAGAGAGTGAATTTCTTCTTGTGTGATTAATTTGCTTTTTGAATACCCATAAAATGTATTGTTTAGTTTCTTGAAATGGTTGCTGGTTGGATACTCCTAAGAAATATATATATATATATATGTAAAATTTGGTTTTCCCACATCATAAAGTAGATCCTTTCTTACAAATTGGCAGTAAATGATTTTATGCTGCTGGTAAATCTTTAAACTCTTGTTTGTATAAACTTTGTTTTAGTCAGTCTTGGATTGAACTTGGTTGGCAACATGATTGAAGGACTAAACTTTATGTGTAATTTTCTTCTTAAACATACAGTCACCGAAGACTTCTCATGTCCCTTTTGCTTGATGCAATGTGCAAGCTTTAAGGTAGGTACTTATCTAGATGCGTCTCCTTTTTTATTATTTTCTTTTTTCTTGGTGACTACTTCCATGATTTCTTTTAACAGATCATATGGTTCGTTTAGTAATACATAGTTACTATGAGGCTGAAGAAAAACTTAATTTTCCCTTGTAGGGTCTGCGGTATCACTTGTGCTCGTCGCATGACTTATTCAACTTTGAGTTTTGGGTTGGTATTTTAGCATAT
Organism: Rosa rugosa; assembly: GCF_958449725.1. NCBI lineage: Eukaryota > Viridiplantae > Streptophyta > Magnoliopsida > Rosales > Rosaceae > Rosa > Rosa rugosa. The sequence continues at coordinate 39,591,436 of NC_084823.1, forward strand.
GTAGTCTCTTTGTGCTTATTCAGAAGTGGAAGTTCAAGAAACATTTTTTTTGTAGGTAACTGGAGAGTATCGGGCAGTGAATGTTTCTGTTAAAACTGATACATTGAGATCTGAGGTAAGAACTTTGTTTGCATCCTGAAGTAGTATCAATTTGTGTATTTCTTTATGTAGCATCAATAGGGATGATGCCTCTATTCTGCACCATTTATTTTCCTTCAATTCAATACGGTTGTGTTGAACAAAAGCAACTCATCAGAAACTAGGCAGCCAGTGAACCAACTTTCTGTTATCATCTACCTACAAATTATTTTGTTTCCCTTCTTGAGTTACTCATGTAATTCTCCAATCTCTCATGGTTAGATAGCCAAGGAGCATGAGTATTACCTTTGATGTTTCTGTGCAAAATGTTCTGTTAATCTATTGTTGATGCAACAAAATCTGCAGTTTTTCTGCACTGGTACTGGCTAAAGTATTTCCATTTTCTAAATTGGAAATGCAAATCATCATTTTGATTTTACAATCAAGGGCCATGTGGTCTTGGGTTCAAACGCTCTCAGGGTACCTACCTTGCTATTTGCCAGAGTTTCTTGTCTCCTAAAGATTGTAGGGTTTGGCAGGAGGCCCAGTTACCGAGCCTGGTTCACATAGTAGGTTTTAAGGACTGAAACTGAGCATGAGATTTGCATATAATTTACAGGTGTACCTTTTTTGTGTGTTGTGTGTGCATTTTTCTTTTCCTCAAAGAAATGCAGGAAAAATTATTTACAGAAAATATTCCCGTTAAATGTTTTGTATACAGACTGTAGCAGAAGGAGCAGGCCCACAACTTCAAACATTCTTCTTCTGGTCGGTTAAATCTCTTGGTACAACTTAAAGCTACTGATTAATATCCTATTTTTCTTTTTGTAATAATCCTGAGGTTTAAATAGGTCAAACGACTTTTTTGTGCAGTTCAAGGCCAAGAAAACGCAGGTCGCTGGACTGTGGTCAAAATATAAAGCATGTTAATGTCCAATTCTTGGAGTTGGACTCAAGTATACTAACGAGCGAAGGTGCACAGAAAGGACTTTTGGTGAATGGTAATGGTAAGTTTCTTCTTTCTTGTAATCCATTGCGTTGGTCATTTTCAGTTGCTGAAGAAGGAAAAGCAAATTAAGTCGCAAGACAATACCGTATAGTCTTATAATGAAGCATGTATAACCCTTGGCCCAGTCAGAGTACCTGTTATCTGCCAAGAATGTATTACAAAAATTTTAGATTTTCCAGTTATCCACCATAGGGGAATGTATCTTGCGCATTTAGATCTGGGGTTCCTTATGCTTTTATGCATAATTGACCTCCTTACCCAACAAGGAAACTTGAAGAGGTTTTCCTGCCCTTCTCTGGCTGACAGAGCTAACTGCTAGAAAAGGTGTTGATCAGGCTCATGAAACATGTATACTGTAAAATCTGTAGTCCAGATTGCCTTAGGTCATTAGTTTCCTTATTTTTTGTTTGTTTATTTTGCAAACCTAGAAAATAGCTGGTCAAGCTGGTATGCATTACTAAATCTCTGCAATATTGTAAATACACTGGATATTCTTGCTGGTATGTCAGTCAATTTCTGAGATAGGAAATAAAGTCTTATTGTGGTCAGGAAATATTGGATTAAAAATTTTATGATCTCCCATCAAATATGTGGTATCTGCCTTAATTTTGTATGTAAACCCCAATTAGAAAACCAGCTTGATTAAATCAATTATATTTGAATTGCATCCTTTAATTGTTCACTGTCCCCAATAGCATCATTTTGAGTTAGGGTAGTGATGAAACGGCAAATGCACCTTAAACTGTTGTGAAGAGACTGATATTAGGATTGAACTTGAAGGGTGTAGTATGTGTTTCCTTTTCCAAGCCATTGAGTTTACAAATAGCTTTCACTCAGGCTGAAAGGGTGATTAATTAGTCTTTATTTTTGAGAAACAAGTTCTAATAATGCATCAGCCACAACTTGGTTAGAAAAGAAATACCCTCTTTGGAAGCCTAAGACTAAGCCCAGCCTTTTTTGGTCCAAAGTAAAGTCTCCATGGTAGTTTAAGGGTCTTGCAAGAGTTACTTTCCAGTTTTTTAAAATCTTAGGGTGAGTACAATGTCTTTAAGTATTCAAGGGTCTTGTTATTAGTAAGTCTTTAATTGAGTCCTCCGGTATTCTAAGAGTCTAAGGGTTATGTATTTTAAGCCTATAAATATGGCTACCTATAGTAAATCCCAAATCAGAATGGAATGAAATAAACTCAAGTTTTATTGAAGGGCTTGGTGCCTGAGTCTCTCCCCTAACCTTCCTCGTTCTATTTTTACCCTTTTAAAAATCCAAAATTAGCTAAAAATCTTCTATTTCTTCTAAAACCTTTCTGCATCTTAATCTCTCAACATTCCCCAACCCACCATAATCATATTCTCACCGACTGTTGCTCTGCCCTGCATTATCTAAGGTGTAGCACAGTTTAGATATCTACAGGTGCAACATTGTTCACTGTCTCCAACAGCATCATTTTGAGTTAAGGTAGTGATTGAAACGGCAAATGCACTTTAGTTCTGATGTGAAGAGGCTGATGTTAGGATTGAACTTGAAGTGGGTAGTCTGTGTCTATTTTTATATCCAAGCCATGTTGAGTTTACAAAAAGCTCTTTGCCAAAAAAAGAAAAAAAAAGAGTTTACAAATAGCTTTTGCTTGGGCAGAAAGGGTGACTAACTAGTCTTTCTTTTTGAGAAACAAGTTCTAAGGTGTAGCACAGTATCTACAGTAGCAACCCTTATATAAAGATTTACTCTAGTATTTCTATCCTCATATGCCTTTGTTTGGAAGACTGACACTATCTTCATTTTATGGATGTTCTTTCCTGTAAAGGTGAGAAGGCTCCCGATCTGCTTCCTAGTGGGGTAGATATCCAGAATGGAAGGCAAGGACAAGAAAACAATGGTCCTCATAATCCTAGACCGATGGAATCTATAAAATGTGTTACATCAAGTTCCAGTGCTCCTGGTATTACAATTGCTGTTGCTCAACCTTCTCTGGACCCTAATTGTGTTAAATTGCAATCTGGAAGTGATTGTGCACCCCCTGCTAAAATGAGGAAGTTAAATGGAGAGCGATCAGACCCTAAAAAGTATGCCAGAGGCTATTTTTGCTAGTTTATATCTATATTTTCCAGCAGCCCCTGTTAATTTTATTAGTCATTACTTGACTAGTGTTTTTCCAACTGGTCATTGTCATTGCTATACTTAACTTTGGATGTGGTTTTACAGTATGAAAAGTAGAGAATTATGTTCCACCTTTCTGAGCATTTATCCTTATTTAAAGTGGCCATTTTTGGGCTGTCGATTCATTTTGACAGTTCTTATTTTCTGTTTGTCCAGCAGCCGTATGCTCCTGCAGAAACGACAGTTCTATCATTCTCACAGAGTCCAGGTAGTTATTGATGTTTAGATGTGTTTAGCTGTTTCAATACTTTGTTGTTTTGTTTTTCTTTTATTAAATTTGCTTCTTTCTGTGTTTTAAGTTTGCTTATCGTTTCACACTTATCCATGTTGTGAACTTAAATATTTTATTTTGCAAAGGTTCAACACCAAACTGTAGCTTTATTTATTAAAAATATAAATTTTGATATCAGTCCAATCGATCTTTTTAACTAAGAAGGATAGCTTTTAACAATGTGGAAATCAATTTATTGCTCATTGGTTTTCATTTTTTTTTAAATTATTTATTTTGTGAGCCAATACTTTCCTTTATTTATAAATTCAGTTCTAGTCACTACTAGAAAATTATGCTGTGCTTTGGTTTATATTGCACTTATTTTTGTTACCAAGAAATTCTGAGAAAACATGCATGACTTGTTTTTGTATGAAGCCCATGGAGTTGGAGCAAGTATTATCAGATCTGGATAGCGAAGATGAAGCTGATGATGACGTTGCAGATCTTGAAGATCGGAGGGTAAGTTTGATGATTCTTCTAGTTAACTTTTGCCTATGTTACCTTTGATTCTTGTTACACTGAAGTAACAGGTTTTTTTGGACTCTTCTTCTTGCCCCTGACAGAAGCCTCCTTCCTCTCCCACCCACCCAAAGAAAATAATAATAAAAAGTTATAATTTTTTAAAAGAGAAAGAAAGAAGAAAAATTAAAAAAATTCTGGTTCATTTTGATAATTGATTCAATTCTTTCTTATGACTCTTATATACTACAACTTGGCGATGAGGGACTTGTGTTCCTTGCTGTAACTGAAATTATTTCTCCTAAAGGTAACTGACCTGTACTTTAGTTTTAGCTGAAAGATCTAGTTTATTGTTTGGTCTCCCCCAGTTGCATTTCCAAATGTGATGTTTTACTTATACTATTTCTTTTTTAACATAGATCCAACACAGAAAATTGTATGCTTGAGATCATAATAGACAATATCATTGGTTTTTCCACTCATAACTAATTGGTTTTGGGTTGGATCCTCCACTTTAATGGCATCATATTGGACATTTCATCAAATGTACTGTCCATTTGGCCATACATGCTCGATGCCATGTATAACGATCAGGCTATTGGATCTGTTTGACCACACTTGAGAGGCCATGATCACAATATATGAAATTCTGGACCTTTCTACCTGTATCCAATTGGTTTGGGTTGGACACTCCTACTTGCTCCAACTTTTACACTACCACTTTCAGGAACTCAAAACCTAATATTAAACTGGACATTATGTTGCAGATGCTTGATGATTTTGTAGATGTTACCAAAGATGAAAAGCAGCTGATGCACCTTTGGAACTCGTTTGTGCGGAGGCAAAGGTACTCTTGCTTCCTTAGGCTTTCTCATGTTTTTCCCACTTAATAGTTCTTTCTTGATTTTTTTTGTTTTCTCCTTTTAACTTTTCTCCTTTTTCTTCTGGTGTCAATTGTAAAGTTGATAAAAATGGCGGTATATTTGGCATTTACACTGGTCAGTTTATTGGGATTTGCTTTCATGTTAGAAGTGATATTTCATTTGTGCAGTGTGCTGGCAGATGCTCATGTTCCCTGGGCATGTGAGGCATTTTCAAGACTTCATGGACAGGAGCTAGTCTCCTCTCCAGCTCTTTTCTGGTACTGCACATTAATTTCTCTACTTCCATAATCACTTTACATCTATAAAAACCAACAAACTTTCTTGTTATTTATGTATAAACCACAATTTATGTCATAGAGCATGTCAGGCCAACACTAGGTAGCATGAATCATGCTATTTGTGAATTTAAGTTATTGGATATTCGTGTTTGAAATATCATCAAATGCTTATCAACTCAGGTGTTGGAGATTATTCATGGTCAAACTTTGGAATCACGGTCTTCTTGATGCCTGCACAATCAATAGTTGCAATGTCATTCTCAATGGATACAAGAACTAGGGGATCAGATGCTATTAGAAGTTATAGGAGATGATTTAGTTCTTCGGCTTCAAAGACTAGGTACTAGGTCGTGAGATGGGGAATTCTAGATTGTTTTCCTCATGTTGTATTCTTTCCTTTTTATAATTTCTTCAATTAATTATTGGACCAGAGTAAGTTGCTTCCATTTCCATACAGGAGATTGGGGTGTTGCAGTCTCAGTGTTGTAATTTAAATTGGATGCGCCTCCCATTCTTCTTTATTGAGATATATTAGAGAATCGACGTAGTGATTGATGCTAATTTATCGTAAAAGGATTGTGTCTCCCTTACATCTCTACCATGCATCTTTTTCAGTCACTTGGTTCATTGTATGTTTGTTCCATTTTAAAGTAAACATACAATATTTACGAACACAAAGCAGTAAAATTAGTCTTGCTTAACTAGGGCTTTGGGAGTTTAAAATTGCATATATAAAAGGGATTTTGTCTTCTAGGGATTTTTTTTCCCATTTACCCCATTAAGTTTTTCTAATTTCCCCATATCCATGAAGACTCTAATAAGGTTTTCCCTAATACGGTAATACCCCATTATGTTTTCTTTTTTTGTTTATTTTTGAGATTATTTTACCCTCACCCCTTGTTACATAGAGAGAGAAGCCATAGGAGACTTCGCTGGAGTCCCGTCACTGGTTGCTGGAATCCGGTCAATGATCGCCGGAATCCGGTCACCGGCTGCCACCTACCGGACTTCTCTGAAAATCTCGCTGGAGGTTCCCAAAGAGGTCGTCGGAGATCTCATAGGTCGTCGGAAAGGTTTATTGCCCCTAAATAGACAACTATTGTCCCCCAATAGAGCTGTATTGCCCCCCAACTTTTCTGTATCCCAACTTTTCGAGGGTTGAGTAGTTTTTTAATTTTAAGGCTGTTTGATAGAGAACATTTGAGTATGTATTTTCAGTATTGATAGTTTTGCAGAACTTTTTTAAAATGCCATTTCAATTCTATCCATCAGTGTCTGTGAGTGATTACTTTCTTCCGCTTCTTTTTCTTTTCTCTTTTTTCAATTTTTAGTTGTTCTTTTATATTCCTCCCAGTCCTCGTCCATGTTGGCCATGCAATCTCCAGAAGCTATCTCTACTGTTAGTTTGCCAACAACGGTAATGTCAGCTGTTAATTCAGGTTGCAGAAGTTACATAATCGCCATCTCTAATCCCGTACGAGAAATGATGCATCTTAAATAGTTAAGAGAATCACATTATGCAGAAAATAAATGACAACAACAAATTAGTATTACAACTTCCTGCCAATCCGCAACTCGAGATGAAACAGATTATTCTTTTGTTAAGAGTTCTTAGTTCTTACATTGAAGTTTCTCTGTGAGTCATATTTTGTCAGTTGCAGATGAACCGCTCCTTATGAACAATGTAAGAACTAAGAACCATCTTTTCTATTTATTATGGGATCATTAGTATTCATGATGATGTCTAATTAACGCCACACCATCAAGAGATATTTCACGTAAATATATACATATGTAGTCATCCACTCAGGAATGCCACTAATACCAACTATAGTCTACAATCACAAAACTCGAGAAAATCATTTATATAATTAAATCTCATTTTAACTTACCTATGAACCGTAGCCAATCAAGTTCATATAATTTAAAACAAATATTTATTTCCGAAAATGATTTCACAATTAACAAATAAATCTGAACGATAAAGTAACTCCGTTCATAAATGAACCTCGTGAGATTTACTCACCTCTAAATCCAGCTGCGTCTTCTCTTACAGTCGAGATAAAGTATAGAATACATTCCGTCAATCACCTAAGTAAAATAAGGTCTCAACTTAGCAGACGATTTAAAAAGAAAGCGGTTACGGTTCGAATCGAACATTTGAACCAAAAATCGAAGATTTAGTCAATCGAGACAAAATTTCCTCCAAGACCTCCCAAGGTTTCCGGTACACTTCTAGGATCAATTTATCAAAATTATAAGACGATCCAACGGTCAGATCCATATGGATCGCAAACCGAGAAAATCGAAACTACATAAACCTATTATGCTTCAAATGATCACAACATGACCCCATAATATATCAACATGCTCGTATCGACGAGTAGGTGACAACTATAAAAATAGAACCCTAAAAACTGGCCAGATGCTCCACTAGGCTCCGCCGGCAGTGGCTGAGCGTGAGCTCCACGCGCCGCCGGCAACCCCCAAATTGGGTCATGAAACCTATGTCAAAATGTTCATCTTAACATGTACAACAACTTTCACAACTAGCACAAAGTCAGAATCTAAGCCATTTGGCTGGAATTTACCTTGAAAAGTCAAGAACGCAGTGAAAGCTTAGAATTTCAATCCGATCGATTCTCCTTCCTCGCTGCAAATTGGTTCATGATGCTTGGGGAGAAATGATCAGCATCTCATGGGCTTGAAAACCCCTCAAGAAATGGCGCCGGAGGTGGTCGGAAAAGGAAGAAATCGAGAAGCTCTGAAATCGCGCTGCCACCACTGTTTCTGCCTTGTTACGTCGTCCCGGCGGCGAATCGCTGTGTATCACCACCACAAAATGAAGGAAAAGGAAGAGGCGACTCGATTGGGACCAGTGACGAGGCCAAAGGTGGTAGGACGGCTGAGATATGGCCGGAAAACTGAAAATGGCGATTTCCAACACTGGGAGAGAGAGAGAGAACTCGGGTTTTCTTTTTCGGAAACTAGGGTTTTTTTTTCTCAAAAATTCTGAAATTTTTCTATTTATCCAAAAATGGAAACTTTTTCCGTTGGCCACAACTTCTTCATACGAACTCCAATTTTCGCGTTCCGCATGTCCACGAACTCGTATCGACGCGCTCTACGATTTCAGTGAAGGAAGTTTTCAAAAAATCGTAACGTATAGAAAGCCAACCCTTGAATTGAAGCGTTCCGAGCGAATAATTGTCCGAAATAACTTCTCTTTCTCGATTAACATAAGAACAAGACACCAAAATGATAATTTGTACCAATTTGGACTTTTATTAATTTCACCAAAAATACAAGAAATTAATACGAAAATCCAAGTCATTACACGGACCCTTAAATTATTTTTCCTATTTTCTTCCACTCATACCTCTATTAAATACGTTTAATTTTTTTTTTTCAAAAGTATTATTTCTCCCAATATGTTCTTCTCACAAGTTTATTTTTAGAGAAATTTTAAATACACACCCCTAATCACTTAATACACATCCCTATTATTTTATATTTCAAATTAGATTTTCTAGGTAGGTTAAATGACCAAAATAGACATCTATGCATTAGAAGAAGAAACTATTCTTATATTATTCTATTTATGTATAAATAGTTAGATAAACACAACAAATTTCTATACATGGCCAGACCTCTCAATTTAATACAAGAATAAAGTTAAAAACTATCTAATTGTTGTAGAGAAACTGAAATTGAGAGGAATTTGCTGTGTATTCTCATTGATAATAGGGGCCTCTTTATATAGAGGATTACAATGCATAGAATCTCAATCGTACAAGGAAAGTAATCGTACATTGAATAGGAATCTAGATCCTTCTAATTTAACCCTATTACCACTAGGTCAAGTAACCTAGAGTTTGGGCCAAACACAAATAGAGATATCCTTAAACACTCCCCCTTGTGTTGTCCAAACGCGGTGCTTCTCTCGTTGCCTCGTTAAAAACCTTGCCGAGTAACAAAAACCCAGTGGGACAAAAATAACCTCGGTCGAATGGGAAAAAGAGCACAACACACCCTTCACGTTTCGAGACCATACATGTAAACATCTCCCCCTGATGACTACGGTCATGGGAGTTCGGATAACTTCCGTAAACGATGCTACCAACATGTTTCTCGAAAGTGGAATTTAGGCAATGACTTAGTGAGCAAGTCTGCCACACTGTCCTCAGATCGAACCTAGTTCATTTTGATCTTGAGGAGAGTTTGTTGTTGCTGATTATCCTTGGTGTTGTCGCTTTTGATGTAGCCTTGCTTCATTTGTTCAAAACAAGCAGCATTATCCTAAATGCTCGTAGGCTCATCTATGGTAGACTTCAAACCACAATTGTTCACATGAGTAATTATGGATCCAATCCATATACATTCACGAATCTCTTCGTGAAGAGCAATAGTCTCTGCATTGTTCGAAGATATAGCGACTAGGGTCTATTTCTGTAGACCTCCAAGTTATCACGGTCTTTACCCATGGTGAACACTTAACCATTTTGGGAATGACCTTTGTGTGGGTCAGAGAGATACCCAACATCAGCTAAACCTTCCAAAACACATGTCGTTTTGGGATGGGGATAGTGGACGCAGGCCAGTGTTGGCGGCGTTCCTGGTGTGTGATGGGTCCGAATCCATCATCTCTCTGTAGGGATAGAACAAGCCCATATCAATCGTACATCTCAAGTACTGAAAGATATCTTTTACACCAATCTAATGGCGTCGCGTTGGCGCAGAGCTATATCTTAGCTAACAAGTTTATGGTAAATGAGATGTCCGGTCTTGTGCATTGAGCTATGTACAATAATGCGCCTATTGTACTTAACTAGGGCATTTCTGCCCCTAGCGCATCTTCGTCATCATCCTTCGAACGAAGAGGATCCTTTTCAGGATCAAGACTACGGACGATCATGGGGGTGCTTGAAGGTTTGATCTTGTCAAAATGCCTAAGCATCTATCAACACGATGCTCAAGTTCCAAACCGAGACATAATCGTGTTCTCCCATAATCCTTCATCTCAAAATCGGATTTCAAGTGTTCAGCGGTTTCCCTTAACTCTTTAAGGGCTTCTAATGAAGATCATGTCCAACATGAACCGCGATAGAATCCGAAACTTGTTATAGAAACGTGTGGGCATATCCCTTCCCAATCAAGTAGTCACTTTAGTGAGCGTTTCAACATCTTTGTAAACGCGCTCCGTGGTCTAGAGCCACTTGACTTGGGTAAATGAAGTTCACCATGAACCTTCATGTATATTTCGTATCTAGATCCCCATAGAGATACGTAGTGACCACATTTGTAAGCTGCATGATCAGTTATTTGGAAACTACCAAACTGACAAGGTAGTGGAGTGCAATGACATCCATTACGAGAGAATATGTCTCATCGTAGTCGATTCCAGGGCGTTTTCTAAGAAGCCTTGCGCCATAAGGCGAGATTGCCATCTCTTTTTCTCAGCACGCTTTCTAACGAAGACCCAGTAGTCAATAGGTTTTATGTTAGGAGGTGTTGGCATCACTAGCTCAAAAACCTTCCTCTTCGTTAGAGAATCCATCTTAACCTGGATCGCATCTTTTCCATTTAGGCCAAATCTCTCTACGTTGGCATTCATTCATCAACGGAGCGTGGTTCGATATCATCAGACTCAACAAACTCATGCGCGACTACATCATCAATTATGATGGAGTTTCTATCCCACATCTCATGTACACTAGTGTAAGTTTCATAGAGCTCTATATTCTCAGGAATAGGGTTCTAACGTTGAGGCGTCCCCCAACGATAACCATAACCCGGAAGATTCTCATGAGACGGATTTTGAGTGTCGATGATCAAAGGATTGGAATGTGCCAAAGTATCATTCGAACCCACGGGCCTCCCATGCATCCTAGCTGGGGCCATGGCCTGTAACGCTAGAGTGCCACTCTCTATGGCATTGGCGCCATGCCTACCTCTGTGTAGGGTGGCGCTACGTCCTCTCGTAGGGACGTCCATCCTTGCAGGCATGTTTGCAGCATATTTGTGTGATCTCGTCACTTTAACAGGGATCGAGATGAGACATAGTGGGGACAGACTACGACAATTCCTATCGTTCCTGTTGAACATTCGTGTTCGTATCTCCCCCTAACGACGGGAAGACTGTCTCATCAAAGTGACATCCGCAAATCTAGCGGTAAGGAGATCGCCTAGCAAGGGCATTAAGTGGTGGACAATTGTTGGAGTCTCAAATCCAACTGAGTTGCTCATTCGTCTGTAAGGACCCATTATAGAGCGCTGTGGCGGCGCAATTGGCACATAAATGGCTCACTCAAATGTGCGTAAGTACAAAATACTTGTACCCAGTAACTAGCTGTAACGCAGAGAGACATTGAGTGGCGGTAGGTCGTAGACGAATTAGCATAGCTGCATGCGATATTGCATCACCCCAGGCGGCTATTGGTGCGCATTACCAATGTCCGGACTACCATCGTAGTCGTTTCCGCGAGACTATTTGGGTGTGCTCATAGGAATATGATGTCCAACATCAGTCCCAAATGCAATAACTATTGAAAGTCTTCGATGTAAACTCACTAGCATAGTCAAATCCAATTGACTGAATAGGATGATTCGGGGAGTGAGCCCGTTGTAATATGATGTGTGCTAGGAGTGTTTCATAAGCAGCATTACAAGTGGACAATGGCACAACACGTGACCAGCGTGTTTACATATCAACAAACATCATGAGATATTTAAACGTCCGCAAGTTGGTGGAATCAGTCCACAGAATCCCTACGGATTCTATGTAAGAACATAATGAGTATTTTCATATCATTTGCATAGGACGGTCTCAATCCTAATTTTTCTAAGGAAGTGGTTTTGTAAAATGAGCGAGAGGCCTTAGAAGCAACCAAGGAGAGTTTTGGTTGGGCCTGAGCGTTTGAAACGCATATTGAAGTAAAGTTTGTGACTACATCACCCATCATGGTGTCATGACCATGGGAAGTGGCATCCATGGCGTTATAACCATGGGGATTGACATCCATGGCGTCATGTCCATGGGTAGCGCCATATATGGCGTTGTCACAAGGGACTTGGGCGGCCATATGGCGCTCCAAGACAGCTGCAGCGCCAGATGCTGCAATTGTTGCGGTCTTGCTAAGTCCAGGAACCAATTTTTGATTCTTGCTTCATTTCGCTCGAGGGTGTCCATGTGAAGTCTTTAGTAGACGGATCACCATATCATGACCAGGGTGACTTATCTTGTCGAGACAAAGCCAATATGTGTCTAAATCCAAGAGATATTCTCTCATAACTTTATTGGATTTAATAGCTCGAATAGTGACATAGAGTCCACTAGAGAGACACATAAACTTCTCTAAGATGCGCCTTCGTTCGCAATCATTAGAGGCATTGCAAAGGAACTCATTTCTGTTCTCTACATGCGTTTTCGCATGGAATCCGTTGGCTATCCATAGGTGCGAGTTGCCCTAGGAGCGTAGAGAGTTTCTGTGACATTAATCAAGGTGCCATTTGGCAAAGAGAACTTGGGCTATTCCATGTCCTTGAATTAATACTGATGGCCCAGCCATCGTAGTCACAAAGTAACATGCTCATGAATCAAAATGGAGTCATAATGAAAAGAACTCAAAATTTTATTCATAAGCCAACGGAGTACATCATTGTCTCTTAACCATTAGGAGAATCTAATCCAAATGCTTAGCTAATGCAAAACAATGGTAGTCGTCTAACTTCTTTCGGTAATTCCAACGCAAATGTGATCAGGTGAGTAGGGAGATGTCGGTGGAGCAAAGCTCGCTTAATTACCACTTATCTCAAAACCTTCCTAGACATCACATTTACATTGAGTACGCCTACTTTGAAGAAAGACTAAACCATAGGCATCTACTACAAAAATAATATGGAAATTGCCTACATCTCTTGGAAAATAAAGACTTAAACAGAATTGGCGATCTATTGATCCCAGCCAGATTCGTAGTCTTCAACCCTTCACTCTAGATCATCTTCTTGATCTTCTTGTTCTACATAGTGAGCTTCTCTTGCTTCACAATATGTTTTGTAGGCGGTGACAATTTCTTCACGAGCTCTACAAATGTGTGCCCAATGATCAGACACTCCACATTGAGAACATACATCTCTTTGCTCAAACTCCATTGATTGAGGAGCTTTGAAAGCGTCATTAGGATGGCTCTTAGTGTTGGTGGAGCCACCAACATGGCCAGAGGCGTTGCCTCCCTCTCTCTTTCCACGTTGACCTCTTCGGTTCCGTGTTCGCCTATTTTGGCGATTACCTTCCCAAGTAGAGCGATTATATGGACCAGAAAGTCCAGAAGTATCCCTAATGTTAGGGTTTTGCTCTTGGCGCCTTCTCTTAGGGGCACGACTATAATTGGATTCCGGAATATGCTCTATTTTCACTAATCTCGAATTATAGTTCTTCACAAGGATGTTGTCATACTTTTCAGTGATATTCATAGCTCCAATGAGCTCATGAAACCTTGTGATCCGTCCTGCAGTAACATCAATTCGATAGTTCTTAGCAACCATCAATGCAGAAACGAGGAAGGTAGAGAGAGTCTTCTCAATCAACATCGCATTTGTGATCTCTTTACCACAGAATTCCATTAAGGATTTAATGCGAAGTGCTTCCGAGTTGTAGTCAAGAACTGACTTGAAATCATAGGAGCGGAGGCTATGCCATCTCACTTCTAGGTCAGGAAGCAAGGAAGGAGTCACGGACGTTGCCAAATCTTTCTTCGAGTGAGGCCCACAGCCTTCTGGGGTCTTCTTCATTCATACACTCGTACTGGAGCAAATCATCCATATGACGAGTCATTAGGCTGATGGCTTTCACCTTATTTGCCTCTAAGACTGCTCTATTTGCTTCCAAAGCTTGAGCTTGCTCAACAGTTAGCACGTCCTGGCTAGGCTCGAGAATCGTATCCAGGATTCCATCGGCCTTGAGATGCTGGCGGACATCACGAACCCACCTGTGATATTCAGAGCCAGTTGTTCCCAATGGAGCAAAGTCCAATTTGTTCAGGTTACTCATCCTGAAAGAGAACAAGAAATTAGGGTTAGTTTAGGAGCGTGTAAGGCTACCACGAAAACATATAAAATTTCTGAGCGGAGTCGCTTCCAAGAAATTAGGGATTTTCTGAGCGTAGCGCTTCCAAGAAAATCCGATTCCAAGAGGGGTTTTTGGATTAGATCGAAACGACGATGTATGTGGTCAATCGTTTTCTTCTCAACAAACTCTAAGTTTGGAGGACTCTACAAGCTCCAAGCTTGGAGTGAGCACGAACCCCCACAGTTCGGCTATTGGTCTCCCCTATGAAGAAGAAAGGGGGGTAGAAGAAGGGATGTTGCAAGTCCCCGAGAAAAGAAGAGAAAAAGGAGAAAAACTCAAAAACGGGAACTTTAATCTCAAAGACTTACTTGTTGACTCAGGGCTTGAGAACACGTGCATGTTGGAAAACAGGCTGCGGGGATAGGCTGCTGGTGCTGCAGGGCCGCGAGGGCAGCAGATACAATGCGCGCAGGAGGGAGCAGCAAAAGCAGGGGCTTGTAGAAGCTGCTGGGGCAGCGGGTGAGCGTAGGGCTGCGGGGGCAGCAAGCGAGCTTAGGGTTGCTGTGGTCGCGCGGTCGCGGGCGAGTCACGGGAATGCGGAGTCGCGGGGGTCGTTGCAGATATGCTGCGGGGATGCCGCGAGGCCATTGTGGAGATGTCGCGGGGCAGCGAGGATGCTGCGGGGCTGTCGCGGGGCCGCGAGGAAACTACAGAGATGTAACGGGGCTGCGAGGACGCTGCGGAGATGCCGCGGGGTCGCTGGTGAGTCGCGGTCGCAAGGGCAGGCGAGTGCGCGCGAAGGTGGAAGGCAAGCAGGGCTTGCGGGTGCTACAGGGGCAGCGAGGCTAACCTGGTAGGGTTAGCGTTGAGTTACGACACGGGGGCTGCGGGGGCAGTAGTAGCGCAGGCAAGGCTAATCCGGTGGAGCTTGATCAATTTCTGGGGTTTTGGTTTCTAAAGCTAGGGTTAGGGCTCGTGCTGATAACGTGTTGTAGAGAAACTGAAATTGAGAGGAATTTGCTGTGTATTCTCATTGATAATAGGGGCCTCTTTATATAGAGGATTACAATGCATAGAATCTCAATCGTACAAGGAAAGTAATCGTACATTGAATAGGAATCTAGATCCTTCTAATTTAACCCTATTACCACTAGGTCAAGTAACCTAGAGTTTGGGCCAAACACAAATAGAGATATCCTTAAACACTAATTTAATTTTTCCTTAAATAAATTGTAATTAGATGAGGTTAGAGACCATAATATTTAGAATTTCAAAATCAATGGCATTAAATATTTTTTAAACATATCGCTTTACTCCCATTTTTTAGTTAATTTCCTTTTTTGTTCTAAGAGTTATGATTAATCAATTTATTTTATAATATAAAACATCACAGGTGAAAAAACTTTGTAATTGTTAATTTGTTTGGCCCCTCTAATGACAACTATTTAGTTCCGCCACTATGGAGAAACTACTGGTATAGTTTTGGTTGAATGGTCAACTCATAATTTTATACTTAATTAACATGGTGTTTGGTGGATGAGAGCTCAAATAACACAAAGCCTATTTATATGCATCTATTTAAAGAGAACAATAATAAATCTTTATGGATTTCTCAATAACTAACACAAGTAATCAATATGGTCATTTACAAAATGTCAATATACTAGACCATATACTAATCATATTAAATAGTAACCTTAATATAGTCAAAAAGTAGGATATTTCATGATTTTTGAGATTAAGGGTATTTTAGGTACTTTGGGTTGTGTATTTAGTAAATTATTAGAATGAGAAATTAAATGGGTGGTGTATTAAGTATGGAGTGTGTATTAAGTAATTAGGGGTGTGTATTTAAAACTTCTCTTATTTTTATTCAATGAAAAATGTTCCCAATTTTTTTTTGTTTTGTGGTAGTCTACTTAATATTGATTTCAGTTACATTTCTATTTTTGACATCTCAATAAAATAGGTCAAATATACTTTAGTTAAATATTAGCGTTGCGATAAATTTCCAACCCACCTCGATTTTGAATCCTGAATCTACCACTGCTCACTTCTTCATGAAATCATTTCCATAATTATGAAGCAACAAAGTGAAGAACCCTTTTACGTGCTCGATCTGTGTGTTGTCGTCAACCTCATGCATAAATGGAAACACAATCTTCCACTGGTCCAACCTTTCTACGCCGTCAAGTGCAACCCTAACCGCGCTTTCCTCACCGCATTGGCTACTCTGGGTTCACACTTCGACTGCGCAAGTCAGTTTGAGACCAAATTTGGACTGACTTGCGCAGTCGAAGTTTCGAAGTGGCAGAATTGAAGGTTCAATGTCAAAATTTTGAAAGTGATCGATGTCTAAATACCAAATTTGAAGGTCTGAATAGAACCACACTGACAAATTTAATAAAATAATTTTTCTATCCATTTTATTTGGTGGTCTACTTATAACGATTTCTTCCGTTTATAGTTCGTGTTTATGTTAATTTACAAAACAAACTGCTCAAAAGTTCAACACAATTTCTCTCATGTGAAATTTCTTTCTCGATTAACATAAGAACAAGAAAAAAATTTCTCTCATAGCTTCTAAATCTTTAGTTAACAATTTCTCTCATGTGAAATCTTTTTCTTGTTTATTATTTTCTTTTCCCCAAACTTTCTGAATGTTTGGCTACTGATAAAAATGCATATTATCAATGGAGTCTTTCAATCGTATATACATTCTTTCCATCCATGTTATATGATGGTTGAGGATCACAATTTGAAACATGTAGTACGTGGTATACATACAAAAAATATATATACACAAATTTTCCCTGGATGTGCTCAAAATATAACCAAGTTATCTGTTTATAACTTGAGGTACCATGACCAACATGTTGTGTACATTTCACTGTACGTATCCATGTCTTCTCCTTTGTCATTGTCTTCGGATTACAGTTCCCATCAGATCGTCTGCTTGTCTGATTTGTAATCAACGACAACGATCGCAGCAAATGGAAACTGAGGTCCTAGCTAGCTAGCCTTCCTCCAAATTCAAAGGAGTAACGCCCCTTAACTGTTACTCTTGAGGTACATGCTAGGATATACATCGACCCTAGCAGCTGGAGGAAGCTGGAAGCGGCAGCTATCATTTATGATAAAGCTGTCATCAAGCTTCAAATCGATGCGCACTCTCTGGTAAATCGTTGATTCGATAACAACTCGATCGATCTTCACTCTTAAATAAAAAGTTTCTGTTTGAGCGCTTTCCAAAGTCAGTGCTCAATTGAGGAAGTTCCGATTATGTTGCAGGTTATAACGTACTCAATCATGCTTCAGAATTTTATTCTGAATTATTCATCTTGCATTGGATTTCATGCAGAAACCTTCATGAAGGAACAAGGGATTTCATATAACTTTCTCTTTAAGAAGGAACTGAGTCATATGGATGTCACTCATGTGCTTCCTGGTTCAAGGGGATAATGCATCACTAGATACATTCCCCCCACACAAGTTCCTTTCTCTTCTCCTTTGTCATTGTCTTCGGATTGCATTTTCCCATGAGATCCTCTACTTTTCAAAGTCAATTCAGGTGACTTCTGTGTCAGATCTGTAATCAATGACATCGAGCAGCAACTGGAAACTGGCAGCTGGAGGAAGCGGCAGCTATCGTTTGTGATAAAGCTGTCATCAAGCTTCAAATTGATGTGCACTCTCTGGTAAATCGTTGATTCGATAACAACTCGATCGATCTTCACTCTTAAATAAAAAGTTTCTGTTTAGGCTAGTATATGGTATACCTAGCCTGCTGATAGGTATATAAAGATTGATAGTCATGAAAGGAGGGCTTGAGATTTGAGTGGCTAACACACTAGAAAAGTCTACTTATATAGGGCTTGCGGGATTGAAAATGGAAAGAAAAAACATATGGACATAATCCACCCAAATAAGCAAAGATCATAAGTTAGATTTCACTGGCTATTTCACGACTCAAGTGCATATACCGCTTTTATTTTGTTTCTTAAGGAGACGTTACCATACATTTTTTCTTCCACAATAAAAAGTTACCAATGGTGCCGATCAAGATGCATAGTTTTTACATGGCGCGATATTTTTCTTTTGGTAAATTATTGATTCGATAATATATCAATTAAGATAGATTCTTGAATCAAAATAATTGATAATGAATTTTCTTCCATTCATGTAAACTAGTATCTATTGATTGTGTCCTTTCAAAGCCTTGCACCAAAAATTCGTAAGGATTTTCTTCCATTCATGTAGTATCTATTGATTGTGTCCTTTAGATTCTGCTCCGACAAAGTGTGAAACCCTCTTTTCAAACGAATTGATCTCCAACTTGTTATGAGATTATAAACAAGATTTAATTTCATAATGAAGTTTGACGAATCAAAAAGAACAAAAAAAAGAAGAAGAAAGAGATATATGATAGAATTCTTCATGGTTCTTGTCAAGTTTGTATCTAAAACAAAAAATTGGGGAAAAAATCAAGAAAATATTGTCAATCACCGGTAATTAAAATACACAATGAGATCTATTGAAAACGATGTAATCTTCAAATCCAAAGATATGAATTGCAACTATGATAGTTGAGCAAACAATTCAGTTTTGAATTAAGTAGCGAAATCAATAGAAATGGTACCTGATTAGAGTAGGGTTGAAATGGCCAAAAAACTAGAAATCAGACTTTCACGTACTCTTTTGCACCAATGGTCGAGACTACAGTATTTACAGAAAAACTATATCAATCGGAATGACCTGTAATATAACTATTAATATGAACAATTGAAAATATGAATGGAGTCGTATTCCATATTCTTGGTAAATAGGTTTTAAATAAAAGATGGTACAGTTGCTCTCAAATATATTTTAATGAAATTGCTGAATACAAAGGAGTGATGAAAGTACTCCGTGAGACCCGGGATGAAATTTATCCATCGCATCACTAATGGAAAGACCCACAACAATTAAAGCCCAAACACATGGACTGCCAAAGGTTATTAAGCCCAATGTAGTACCCAGCAAAGTTAACAGATGGCGGGAGAATCAAATGAAATTGAAATACCCACAAATTTTGGCGCGCCATCTCTTATAGGTAGAATCAAAGCACTTTGCTGTTGTGGCTGGGGGTGGAATCCGATGGAGCATTCGAAGCAGAAACTCCAAACCTCTGATTCCCAAGTAAAATGGTCCCACTTGATTTCCACAGTGCATTAGAATTTCAAAAACTTTGATTGCTGATATGTCCTTTGTTTCTGAGTTTGCAGATTCCGGGTTCTTCCTGCTCTCTCTCCATCCCTTCCGGTTTGTACCTCTTTTCCCAGTCTCTGAAATATTTTGTTTTGTCTTGTTAGTTTGGTTTCATTTATTTTAGTATTTGTCATGTTAGAACCTCCTGATCTAGGCAATTGGTTCTCAAGCTACCGCTATGAATCACCTGCAATGAATTCCAATTCTTTTTGCAATGAATTTGATACCGGCGAGATCAAAAGAGAAAAAGATGGAGGAGATTCATGTGGGTTTATGGAAAATGGAAATAAAGTTGGAGTCTTTGTTCATAAGAAGCAGAACTCAAATGGGGTTGTCAAATGTGGCAGCTCTTCACAAAACCAATGCTTAAGAAAGGTAGTCTTGCTTCTTGTCCCCTTTTGATTTATGGGTTCTGTCTCTTGTGGAATAGAATGAGATTACTTTTATAATTGGTGGTTCTGATTTGGATTCAACATTGTACTGAAAAGTAGTTATGAAATTTGAGATTATTTCTCATCTGTGACAAAATTTAAGTATTTGGTTTCGCTGCTCGTTTGGTTGATAAAAAAGAAACGCAGAGGGTAAAATAATATATCTCTGTTATCATGTAATTGAAGTTCTAGTTGATAGAAGAGAATAGTTGGATTCAATTATGTATGTTTTCATTCTTTAGCGGCGACCAAATAGACTGTATTTCTTACTTTTTGTTCGAATTATCCGTTGGATTATTAGTATGTAGGAGAATGTTGAGTTCAATGATGATAAAGTTAGAAATATGATTTTGGTGTGTGTTTTTGTGTTCTTCAGCTATTCAAGTTAGGCCCTGTGCAGTCCGTTTGCATATCTGAAGGTTCTGATACCGGCAAAGAGGTAACAATAATACTTTACCATTGTGGAATAGAATGAGATTCTTTTCATAATTTGTGGTTCTGAATTGGATTTCAACGTTTTATTGAAAAGTAGTAATGAACAATTTCTCACATTTGGCAAAATTTACTTCTTCAGATTTCAGGTTCTTTTGAGTCACCTTCGTCCCTTTCAGGTCCGTATTACTTATTCCTGAAGTTATTGTCTTTCCCCTAGTTTACGGAAATGCTTGTCTACTGAGAAAAATGTAAATAAGCAATGTAGTCTTTGTATGATATTCTCTGATTTGGTAAATATTAAGCATTAAAGTTACAAAGCAACTGACCTGTATGTGGTTTTCAATCTGTTAGAGCCTACGCACATCAAAAACTGGTTCTCAAGCTATGTGTATGAGTCTCCTTCATTGGATACAACTGCTGGTTTTGGCGATTCTCTTTGTAAAGAAAGTAAATTTGAGAAGGATGGGTTTTTGGTTGAAAACAGCAACAGAGAAAATGAAGAGGATTTGAGGAATTTTAGTACAAACAGCAGTGTTAGTAAAGAGATTGTGGGTGAGAAGGAACAGTCAGGAGAGCTTGCAAATTGTGACAGCTCTTGGAGAGATACTAAGCAGGCAAGGCAGCCTGTAAGTGAGGTAATATTTGTGTATGTCTCTTTTTCCTTTTACGTAGCTAATTCCAATATCCTAAATCAGTGAATTCATATTTCCAAGATGCAATAGTCAGAAAGAACAATAGAGATCCATAATCAATAAAATTAAAACCAGGATATTGCAATAAACTAGTAGTGGATCCCAATATGGTCTATGCTCAAGAATTCTTAAGAGGATCTTTTCACAGGCCTTCAGGCTCAAAAAATCTAAGCCGCATTATCCAATCCACGATTACCCTTTGTTTCAATCGTCCAGCACCAAGTTCACCCTTTCTTTAACTTTTCAAAGAAACTTCTTCTCAAGAAATATTGTATTCACACTACATTTTACGACATAAAAGTATCTAATACAAACTTCTTGCAGACTCCAGGTCCTCTGGAATCACATTCGCTCCTTTCAGGTGTGTATCACTTGCTCCTCAAGTTATTTTTCCAGCTAATCTATTGAATGGTTCAGCTACTGAGAAAATGTATATTAGAAATTCATATTCTCTGCTTTCTTTGTTGTCTAGGAAATTAAACATAAGATGTAGCTTATTATATTAAGTAAAGAATGTAATTTGGTCTCTTTTTCTTATCCTGGTCTATCAGAACCTATTCACATCAGAAACTGGTTCTCAAGCTATGTGTATGAGTCTCCTTCCTTGGATACAACTGATAGTTTTGGAGATTCTGTTTGCAAAGAAAGTAAATGTGAGAAGGATGGATTTAGGGTTGAAAAGAGAGATAATGAAGAGGATTTGGGGGATTTTAGAAGAAACAGTCGTGTTGGTGAAGAGGTTGCGGGAGAGAAGAAACAGTCAGCAGGGCTTGCAACATGTGACAGCTCTTGGAGAGTTACCAAGCATGATAGGCAGCCTGTAAGTAAGGTACTACTTTGGTTCATCTCTTTTTACATATTCCTTGCTTTTAAAGAGAAACTTTTATTTATTCATCAAGATATCAACAAGCCAAGTCTCTGTTGGAGAGGGACCTTCTCTCCACGTAGGCACATATCATGAGCCCAAATGGGGTTCCTTGTATTGCCATCGAAATTACCAAGTGTCCAATGTGGGCCTTGGATTGTATTGACCAAGTCTCCGATATGAGACTTGTGTCCCAATTTCCAATGTGGAAATTGGATTAATTAATTTCACGTGCAGACCTAGAGTTAGGCTGCACGTGAGGGGGCATGTTGGAGAGGGAAGATCCCACATTGGAAAAGTGACAAATAAAATAGAACTTATAAGTGGGTGGATCTCACCCAATTGTACCGAGGCCTTTTGTGATTAAAACCCAACATCTATTGGTTGGTTAAGTTGGGACAATATCGATACAATGGTGGGTCACTGGCCACGCTTGTCGCTGTTTAACATGGTATGCACACGGGCTCCACGTCACCAAAGTTGTCCACGTGTATGGTATTACTTTATCAGTCTCTAAACCCTATACCAAGATCATTATATATATGTCAAACAGAACAATGCAATTTTCTTCATTGGTTGCATACTTGCACACAAGTTATTTCCTCATGGAAACCTCATACTTTACCAACCACCTCATGAAAGTATCCACCATTCCAATATGTTGACCACCAATTTTCCTCGAGGTCTTTGCAGAGAAGAGTCTACTTCCTCCCAATAATTTTTGTAGGAATAAAAATTTATACCTTCAGGAGTCTGACACAATTCTCTTCTTGTAGGTTCCGGGTCCTTTGGATTCCTCTTCACACTTGTCAGGTTTGTATCAGTTACTCCTGAAGGTTTTTCTTTCCCAAATTGTATGGCTGCCGAGAATACACACACACACTCACACATATCTGTAATCAATTTATTAAGATAAATTTGTATATTAGAAGTGGAGTCTTTGAATAATATCTTTGCATCCATTTTTTCGGCAATCAAAATATTCGGTAGATGTTTAAGAAAAAAAAATACATATAGCAAAGTCACTGATTTGTTATGCTTCCTGATCTTTCAGAGCCTACTGACATCAGAAACTGGTTCTCAAGCTATGTGTATGAGTCTCCTTTGGATACAGCTGATGGTGTTGGAGATTTTGGTTGTAGAGATAGAATAGATGAGAAGGATGAGGTTTTGGTTGAACCCAGTAACGGAGAAGAGGGAGAGGGTTTGGAGGGTTTTAGTAAAAAGGAAAGTGATAGTGAAGAGGTTGATGTTGAGAAGGTACAGTCAGAAGAGTTCGCAAAATATAACACCTCTTGCAGATGTGGTGTGGTAGTCTTACTTTTCCTTATAGCTCCTCTTTTTGTTCTTTTTTTTAATCTATCTTTCTTCTGTTTTGAATCTATTAGTCCCAATGGTCCTGTATTTTCAAATTACTGATATCATAATTGTCCATAACAGGTTGTTGACCCAACCACTGGAGATGATGAAAATCTATCTGGTCGGAATGATTTGTGTCTTGAATTTACACCTAAAACAGTGCAAAACCATGGTACCAGTCAAGCAAAACATGGTGATACATCAAGCTTCAACAAAGGAGATTCTCAATGCAAGCGAGATCAAGAGACTTTCCATGGAACCAGATTTAAGCCATCGAACAAACAGAGAAGTATGTGCAGTAATGATGGCAAATATCCACAAAACTTGATTCAGAGTAGCGGTTCCACTTTACAGGAGAGCTCAGAAGCAACGGTCCATGCAGAAGATTGTTTACAATTCAAAAGTGATTCAGAGTTAATTCCAGTTAAAGGAGCATCGGTAAGCAAATCAACTCATGGAAGCAAAGAAAGAAAGGATGAGGGAAAAGGAATATCAAAAGATGGTTTCATTACAACAAGGAAACGCAAATTTACAGCGAGAAATGATGAAAACTCTTCAAAAAGACCAGCAGAGAGTAGTAAGGGAACAGTTCCATTAGCAGGCAGAAAGGATGTTGCTATTAAAAGAAAGGCTTTAGCAGACACAACAAATTTTCATCATTCTCCGGCAACGATGATCACTGGGAAATGGAAGCGCCCTCAGCAACGTAAGCCAAATTTAAGACCTCCTTTGAAGCAGCTTGGACTTGAGCAATGGATTCAGAAGTTGTGAGAGACTGAAAGCCTAAGAAATGGAGATCTTGGATGTTGAAAGAGGCCGATAGAACCTAAAGACTCGAGCTTTGGAGTTTGAAGGATCTTTGATGTCAAAGAATAAAGGCCTAAAGCCCTAAACAACCTTATTTCCAATGCATGCCTGTTGCAATTGTAACTTGTTGGGTTTCCTCCCTTCGTTTATTAGTTTATTTAAATCCGAATTGTTTTAAAGAATTTATCACATTACACTCCGTCAAACTAAATCAAGCCTCACATTAGATCTTCTCTCAGAGATCTCCCACCCTTGGGCGAAGAAGAGAAAAAAACCCCGACGGTGTGTTTGTTCTCTCCGGGCCGAACGTTATCGGCGCTCCAGCCGCTGCGTTTTGGCCCGGGAGAGGATGTCGATTCTGAGTAGTGGAGGGGTTTCAGGGCAGCGGTATGGTCTAGGGAGGGAGGATGGGTCTTCGTTTCCGAGTTGGGTGGATTGATCTCAATCTGTTCCTCTTGGATCGGAGGCGATGGCAAAGGAGGAGCAACGACGGAACTCGGATTTTCGGAGGTGGAAACTGATGCCACCGATCCTGCGATTTGGGCTGTGGTTGATCAGATCGAATCGCGGCTATGGCGATCCCGGAAGGGATCTGTCTCAGCTTCGGTTTGGGATCTTTTTGGGGTCGTCAGCTTGGTGTAGGAGTTGTTTGCGGCGTGACAAGGCGGTGCAGCGGCGCGACGGCGTTTTGTTGCAGGGCGCGGTGTGGTGGCGAAGGGGCTCACTGGCGGCTGGAATGGTTGCCTGCTGCACTTGCTTTTTGCTGGGGGAGGTGGTGTTTGGGCCGAGCCTTTGTTCTTGGGTCTCTCTAGTGGTCTTTTGTTTCCGGTTGCTTAGTTTTTCTTTTGTTTTTAGTTGTTGTCTTGTTGAAAATAAGTCCCTCCTCTTGTGAGTGAGGGTTTGGGTGTTTCTGTGTAGTGTCGATACCATTGTTATGGTGTCATGGTCGTTTTGCTGTGTCATGGTCTGGTCTTTTGTCGGTGCTTTTTGGTTATCAACGTGATGGTGAATCACCCTTACACGTGGTCTGGCTGTTTTGGGACACAGTGTCCGAATGAGTGAAAACAGTTCATCTTAATGTTGGTGGCTGGGTTGTATCGTTACAAGTTTGGTTGTTACTCATTGTAGCTCGCGGGTATGGGCGTAAAATTTGGTTAGGGGTTGGGCTTTTTTGGCTCATGGAAGTTACTCATGTTGACGGTCCCGTCACTATAGTTCCAATGCTTTGTAATCTGTTTGGTTATTAATAGAATTTTCATCTTCTCAAAAAAAAAAAAAAAAAAAAAAAAAACTAAATCAAGCCTCAAATTGACAATACTAGTAGAGATTGAAATACCTGCTAAAATCAATTCCTAATCCTAGTGATGTCGAAGTATCTCGTTCCTATTCCTAGTATTTGAGGTAGTTGACAGAATTATCTATAATAGAGGGAGACGAGAAATTTCTTTACCAAGCAATAAAATGTTTCTTCCGGAAATTCTGCTCACTCCTTCTCAATTGGAAACGATGGAGAGAGATTGGAAAAATCTTCCAGAACACTTTTTAGACTCGGTTGTAGAGTGATTAGTGTTACTATCCTATTATTTAGGATTCAATGTTGTTTGTAAGTCGTGGTATGGGATAGCAAAGGATAATCAAGCTCAACTCTCTAACATGATCGTTCCAATGCTCTTCATTGGTGTTGACCAAGAAGACATATGGAATGTATAACCCGAGTTTGAAGCTTTTTATTTTTTATTTTCCTTTGGCTATCTCAGCTATATATACACATTTTCGTATTTTGCTCATTTGAAAGTAGTTGCATCTCGTCTCGTCTGTATCTCAACTGTTTCATAGAGATCATTTGAGACGTGCATAACTTGAGTTACCATGGGCAACATGTTGTGTACATTTCACTCTATCCATGTCTACTCCTTTGTCACTGTCTTCGCGTTGCAATCTCTCATGAGATCATCCACTTTTCAAAGTGGCTCAGCAACTGGAAACTGAGGTCCTTCCTCCAAATTCAAAGGAGTAACACATGGACCGCAGCGGGCGCTCGACAGTCGACACAGAGAGAAACAAAAAGAGAGAGGGAGAGAGCAAAGAGAACAAGAAGGTAGGCAACTTAGAAAGCTTTAGGTTTTGTTTTAACAAATGTAACATGATTGTTTTTGGATTGAATTGGCCCTGATATCTGACTTCAATTTGAACCTTTCTAGCTATGGCAGATCACGTACTGTATCTTCTGCAATGAGTCCAAATATACTATACAGAAGTAACAGAACTAATGTTATATGTTTTCATGCAATTTGGTAATAGTAATGTATTAAATGTGTGAGACATGGTACTCCTTTGCTTCAAATAAAGCTGATGAAACTGAAAATTAATACCAGTGCATGAAAATAACTATGAAGTTTTCGACTTGAGTCATACTCAGAAAAATTAGCTTTGTTGTGCATAATTTGCTTTCTATAGCTTTGGTTGTATTGTAGCTGAATTTGTCGTGTGCATCTCCAGTATAAGTAGCATTTTTAAATCATGACAGACCAAATTAAGAATAAGTCCGTCACATTTAAGACATTTAAAGACATTGACAGTTCATTAATTCATCATCACTAGGAAAAACACTTAACTTAGAGGGTCTTTTTGTATCTATATTTGAATCTTTACATAGGAGTTTGAGTTTATATATCTATCAGCTGTAATTATGTATGGGTAAATTCCTCCTATGGTACCTGAGGTATTGCTACTTGGACAGTTTGATACCTGATGTATTAAAGGGGGCAGTTTAGTACTTGAAGTTAGACTCCGTTTGATACTTTGGTACTTCTGTTAATTTGTTTGTTAAATGTAAGGATAAAATTGACATTTAGAATATATGTATAAAAACATAATAAAAAAACATGAGTTTGTGGGTTGATTTTCTTCATAATTTTATAGGTATGAAGACCTAAAATAATACCAAATAATATCATCGCATTGTGTTTATGAAGAGGAGGAAAAATCTAAGTTTTGGAGGAAAATCAGTGGATTCATAGAGAATAGTACAAAAAAAATATCTGATTATTATATTTTTTTAACATAAAATTCGAATATTTCACCTTCAACATAACTCATAAACATTAATTCATACCTATAAAATTATGAAGAACGGCAATCAACCCACAAACTCATGTTTTTTTATTATGTTTTTATACATATATTCTAAATGTCAATTTTATCCTTACATTTAACAGAAAAATTAACAGAAGTACCAGAGTGTCAAACAGAGTCTAACTTCAGGTACCGAACTCTCCCCTTTAATACATCGGGTATCAAACTGTCCAAGTAGCAATACCTCAGGTACCATAGGAGGAATTTACCCATTATGTATTGTGCCATTTGTAGGACTGGATTTGAAGGAAACAAGGATTTGCCTGTTGTGCTAAAGACCATGATTGCAGACAGACACTATATAGCTGAATATCTGGGTACGGCTGCATTCAATAAGATTGTATAGGCTCATGATCTTCACACAGGAGTGCATGTTGCCTAAAGATCATAAAAAATGACAAAGATTTTTCTGATCAGAGTTTTGATGAGATTAAATTTCTTAATTAAGTTTGTAAACAAGTATGACTCTGCAGATGAGTTGATCTCTTTTCTATATCAGAGTTATATTACATATCAGAGTCTCTTTTCTATATTATATTACACATCCAGCATGAAAGTAAGAGAACATTTTTTGAATTATAATTGTTATTTTATTATGTATAAAAGTTAGGAAGAAAAGAAACCCACACCATGGCTTTATGACTAGCCTGACCTATTCAGCTATTCTACTTTGGTCAAGTGTACCCACCACACTTTACACTGTGAAAGAAGAATGTTCACGTTGTCCATCAATCACTCAAGTTCACCCTATACGTAAGTTTTCACTAATGTGTTCTTTTGTTTCCAGAGAGAGGAGAATGTTCATTGAATCATTATGCACTCCTTTCGCCAATATTTTGGTGGTCAGTGGAGATTGCATACAAATACCAGATTTAACGCCTTCTCGAAACAGTTTTCAACTTCATTTGAATTCTGTACCCGTTTGTGTTTTTATCTTAATTCTGCTTGGCTCGATCTTTGCTAATTGGTGTTAAATTTGGTCCCACACCCATTTTAACCTGAAGTTCCTCAAGAGTTGCATAATAGAAAATTGTGACATGAAATTTCTCAAAGCTTAACGAGGGCCAGAAGTTCCTCAGAATTATACAATGATCAAAATCGCATGTTGCTTGATCCATGATCATATGGGGACCTGAAGTTCCTCTAGGGTCATGAAATGAAAATTGGAAAATTGTGACATGAAGCTCTTCAGAGTTTATACAATTACGAGGGCCAGAAGATCCTCAGAGCTATACAATCGAATATATAAACTCATCTTAATCCCCAATTATAAGAGGGCCTGAAGTTCCTCTAATTGTAGTTCGAGGATGGACACCAAGTCAATGCCAGAAGCCTCTTGACTATACATTTTTTTAAAGAGAATTTGTCTAGAAGACAATATTATGTTCTTGTGCAATTTGAAGAGAGATAGAAGATTATCATGAACCAGACCAGAAGTTCTGTGTATTCTATTCATTAATGGAACCAGAACTTTTCATTATTATTTTATTTATTTGCTCACATCCTATTAATTTCTTTTCTTTCATTAAAGTAATTTTCTTTCTTTTTTTTATACGGACCAGCAGTCTGATATCTCGAACCTCCAAATTTCGAGTGTACATTTTTTGAACCAGAAGTTCAAAGTACCATAGTAGAACCCGAAGTTCTAACAATAAAAACTCGAACCCGAAGCTTCGAGTACAAAATAAAAATTAGTTAAAAAGTGAAATCAAAACTTCACTTTAATTACCTCGAGCCTGAAGTTTCGAGCATCAAATTTATTTGAACTTGAAGTTGAGCATACGAAATCTTAGAACCTGCAGTTCGAATAAAAAAAAAAATTCGAACCAGAAGTTTCAAGTGAATTTTCGTATGTCAATTGTATACATTTTTTTATTATCTTATAAGTGTACAAGAAATTCACTCCACCTTAGAACTTGGAGTTCTAATTGTGCAGACTCGAGCCATAAGTCTCGAGTGAATATATAAACAATTTATCATAAAGTTTTAATCTGGGTCAACCTCAAACCTGAAGTTTTGAGGGGATTATTTTGACACCAATTTAAAAGTAAGCAGATATTTAACTGTTGGTTTATGACGAATGAGTATGAGTATACCCCAAATTTGTGATCGTGGATTTTGTAATTAAAAGAGATCAGAACCTGTAGTTTCTTGATCCTTAATTACAAGAGGACTTGAAGTTCCTCAATGATCAAACTAACTAGATGACCATCTAAAGTCCTTCACTCATAAGTTATGGTCATGAAGTTTAAACTCGACATTTTGAATATATCATTTTGGCCTAAAGTTCAAAATGCATTTGATGTTAATCTACATCAAACAACAATACAATAATTGAACGTCATGTTTTACCTGTATAACACGGACCAGAAGCTTCGTGTATATCCTATGAGATCCACCGTTCAATTCTTACAAATTTGATTTGTGTCATCTTCAAACTTATGTTTTGAGTGATTTTCAGGCAATGCGATTTTATCCATGGTGTCCAGAAAACATTATTAAGACTTATGCTTATGAGGCTAATATAACAACACCTCAGATCTTCCATATCTGATTGATGGCTCCAGAAGAGCATATATTATTGCCTCTTCGCATCCTGTGCCTCCAATATTATCAGAGATGTATAACCTCTCCCTCTCATTGATCTCATTGATAAGAAAGCCGATTGACATGGCTATACCATGAAATGCCACCAGAAGTGGATCATGGCAAGAGAGAAATCATGAGTCAATGTAAATATTGCCCTAACATCCACGCGTGTGAGGAAATTAAAAATTGGGCGTGTGTCGCCTATGGTACACTATTTGGTGGATGTTTATCAAGCCATTTTCAAAATGGCACTAGTCAAATTAAATTGCATTGACTAATAAGAACATTGAGATTATCACACATCCCTGATGTCTTTTGCTCACAACAAGCAAAGTGAAAGCACTATTGTGTTATTCCTCAGATTCATTGTAACCTCTTGAGTTCCCATTGAAACTAAATGCTTCTTAATCCGATTATCTAGGAACCTGATGTTCTTTAAGAGGTTGTTATAAAATGGAAAAATTGAAATCTCAAGTTTCTTGGATCTCCAATTATATGAGGGCATGAAGTCCCTCCTCTTTATGACTACACAAATACATACGTGCCAGTGAACTTGAGGTTCTCCACGTGATAAAGTTACTCTTTTATTATGGTTTGTAGTCTTCAACTCAAAATTTTGAGTATATCATTCTGGCCAGCAGTTCAAAATGAATATGGTCCATTCCAATTGTCAATATTTCATAATTGATGTTTACTAAAGCTATGGTAACACACATATCAAGAGTTGTAGATCTTGATTTATGGCTTCGAATGAGCTACTATCATGTTACCGAATTTGAAATATTGTTGCATTAATTGCCTCCTATATGGTTGGAGAAGACTTTACGCCATCGGATATATACTGTATTGAATTTTCTGCAGTAAATTAAGGCATATGATGTCATGAACCTGAAGTTCCTTGAACCAAATACACTATTTTGGCATGACCTGTTACGTCATCTTTGTCTACCATGTTGCATGGAATCACTTACAAGTTTTGATGACTACGTACTAACCTGACTCACAAGTAAATTGTTTATTTACCAAATATTTGCGAGTTGTCACTTTAATGAGACTATCCTCCTACCATGAGGAGGAGAAAGATTGTTCCTGAAGAACAACATGAATTGGTGTGAGATATTTATCCACCGTCTCATTTTGATTTTGGGAAATATCTAAGCTAGTGATTTGATTAAAGATAGTGACAAAATTATATGCTAAATGCAAATACCATCTGCTTGGGTTAAATTCCCTGAGACCAACCATATTAATACAAACAATGTAGACTCCATTTGATTTGTGGGATGCAAGTGTATCCAATTGACATAGTTCTCCTGAAGAGAATGTCATTAAACAATATCACAGCTCCTAATATGGCTACACATACAAATGGTGTAAGTACGCCATTAGGAAATGATGTCTTAGTGATGCAATCATAAACCAATATGGTTGATGCTAATGGACAAAATATTTTTGACATAAAACTTGGTTTGGCTTCGCCACCAACCAATGAAGATCTTCACTCCAAAGAAAGTGATAGATATTTGAACGCATCTTTTGTGCGTGGTCATAATAAGATAGTCTTCCCGCCGTTAGGGGGAGGAAAGACTACTGTCATTTGAATAACGGCGTGAATTTGTGTGGAATGTATCCACCAGGTCTAAAGTTTTAAGCCCCCAAAAAGGGAAGATTATACAAGCCCTATAATGCTCTACATGAGATTATAAGTAAAAAGATCCACATTCTATACGTGATTCATCTATGAGAGATGATTGTCCTAGAAGTGACAATATATACCCCAGAAGTGGCATGGGTACCCAATATCAATAAGCTTATTACAGCTAATGCATGTATATAAGAATGTGTGGGATCTATGATTAATGATCATCGATGATAATTTACATATGGTAGCTACCAAAATCATTAAGGGCTGTATTGATGCTATACCACGTTTCATTATGAATGTCGACAAAGTATATTATTGGCCAAATTGGAAAGAGGCAATTCCAATGAAATTGAATATTTGAAACGTGATGAAATACTTGGACCTTTAACCCTACATGGTACAAAAGGACATTTATCAAAAGTGAAGATAAATCACTATGACACAATGTCTATTTATCGAGACATGAGATTATGAATATCTTCCCTTATACGAATGACAATTTTCTATAAGTACAGTGTTACATATAGCTGTTATATTGACGAGAGATTTATGGCATGTTGTCATCGTATTCATCGTATATTATGAAGATCTTAAAGACACATTGCTAAAAGCAAAATCTCAAAAGTAAAGTGTCATTATAAGCGTATTGCTTATCAATCCTCAAGGGATTCAAATACATGAATGATTCAAATGCAAGTCCATGAAAGGTTGAAAGAGCCTAAAGCTCACTCATGGAATCAAAGAGTCTAAAGCTAGCTCATATGTACTCATTTCGTTCTAGTCAACGAGATCTAAATTGCCTTAATGAGTACTATGACGAGACTACTATCGAATTCGAATTATGATTATTGTGTTGCAACATATTTTAACTTTCACGAAGTTATGAATTACTTAGAGCTCTTGAAGAGCTTGTATGAGACATATCAATACACAAAGATATTGATGTGCGTATGGCTAGATATGCCATGATGATTTTTCAATGTTTTAAACTATACAAAGTTAAATGTGTCAATTTCTTTATATTGTTTAGCTATTACTTTGTGTATGAATTTGAGCATATGAGATTGTTTCTAACCTTATCATATGAGGCAAGGCTTATTGAAAATCGTCTAGCTTTGTTGGTATTGTTTAACCTTTGCAGGTATGAAAATTTGTGATGAGCCCCTATATGCAAAGCACACATGGTCTCACTTCAGTGATAGACACATCAAACCACTATACATGGTACATGTAGCTTATCGCATACATAATTAAGGCTTGCAACAATCAGGGGGAGATTCTCATCAGGGAGAGCATCCAGAAGCATGCTACCTAGGACATATGCGCGTTGTGCTCTTTTTGTCCTTCGACCAGGGTTATTTTTGTCCCACTGGGTTTTTGTTACCTGGCAAGGTTTTTAACGAGGCAACAATAAGCGAGTCCAATATCATCATTCATTGGTGGACATCCAAGGGGGAGTGTTGTAAATATTATTATCTATATGGCTGCCCACGTAAATACTCATTAGTTGTGTACTTTGATGTAAATTCTACTTCCTCCCAACTTTTCTCTCTCTATCTTCTCTCTACTTTATAACAGAAATAGATAAATTGCATATTATAGAAAAAAGAGAAACATAATTAAAAAATAGAAAAAATAGAAAATTATTAGGCTTATTCGGGCGGGCCTAAAGGGCCGAGCCAGGTTTCATTCTCATGGCCCATACCCTACCCTATTTTAAAAAGGGTCGGGCTTCAGCCCTACGGGCCGGGCGGGTTTAGGGCCAAATGATGACCCCTATAATCTGCTTTGAGCATTATATATATATATATATATATATATATATATATATATATATATATATATATATATATATATATATATTGTTACCGGAACCGTTCGTTTACATTGTTGTAATTTGCAGTTTTGGATGCCTTAATGATCACCAATTTGGCTGAAATTTTGCAGAGGTGATCTATACATTAGGACCTAAAAACTGAACGGTTAAGATGTGAAAATTTGATCGGAAAGTGGGTGAAAACCGGAAATTCGTACCTAAGAAAAACTAAGGACATCCTTAGTGTAGCCGGAGTGTATATATATATATCGACATGATATTTATTCAAAAGATATAATCGTTTTACTACCTAGATTTGTCAGGCTGGGCAATGAGAATAAGACGCGTACACTCGTTTTATATCCCTATTGCCCCTGAAATTGTCCTTAACTACCGATAATGGCCTCATATATGCCACGCGTCGTTTTTCTATTAGAAAGCCTGACCATTCCGAATTTCCGATGGTCATACCCATTCTGATATATATAGAGTCCAGTCAGTGTTGTGGAACAAAAATGATGGGTGCTTTCAGAGTTGTAAGCAAGTCCCTCAGACATTACACACCCAAAGCCTCTATATTTCCAGAGAACTCAATCACTCCCGCCGGACCCAACAAATGGCTTTGCCGGACTCTGATTCTGGAGTCAGCACCCTCTCAGTCCGTCAGCCTCCACAGGCTCTCCGACTCCGATTCCGGTAAGTTCAATTCCAAAGCTTATTTCTTTATCGTGCTTTATGTCTTTATAGCTTATAAACCATAAACCCATTTGGTTTTTTTGGGTGACAGGAATCGTTGAAGTTAGTTTGGAGAGACCACAAGTGAGAAATGCAATAGGGAAAGATATGCTGAAAGGTTTGCAGAACACGTTTGAAGCTATCAGTAAAGATTCATCTGCTAATGTTTTGTTGATCCGCAGTAAAGTTCCCAAGGCGTTCTGTGCAGGAGCAGATTTGAAGGTAAGCAATCCAATTATAACTTTCTTAGAATCAATGCATGTATATGTATATGTTTATGTATTTGGGTATTCAAATTGATGTTTTTTTGGTTATGTTTGTGACTCTCTTGATTTGCATTTACATGAAAATATTTGATACAACTGCGATTATGTAAAGGAGAAGTAATGGCTTTCTTGAATTGCTCACTAGTCAAATTGTTAATGGCTCTTAATTTGAGTGGCAGGAACGCAAGATGATGAGTGCAACTGAGGTTCAAGATTTCGTGAACAACCTGCGTGCCACATTCTCATTTCTAGAGGTCATTCTTCGTGTTTTACCTTTGTGGTTTTCTGTAATTGCTTGTTGTTAACTATGGCATTTAGAATGATAAGAATTGGAATATCTGTTTGGGACTTTGAGGTGAGCAGTTGGTTTGAGTGTTTTACATAGCTAATACCAGGTATGCTCACTCGTGTTGAAGGGTAAATCGTTTCCTTCGCCTGCGATTTTCAAGATTTCTTGTTGCTTTTTCATCTTGTCATATACAGTATTTTATTAAAATTGTCTAATAGTTGCAGTCATCTGTAGTTCAATTCAAGTTTAAATGTGCTCTGTGTTCTGAGGTCAAAATATGGTCATCCTTGTACCATAACTGTTTCAGATTCTTGACAATTGAAGAGAAAATAGGCTTTCTTTTCCTAAACCTAATTCCCAATACAGAATCTCGCTTGCTCCTAAAAGTCTCACAAAACTAACTCTAAAGTCCTCAAAAGAGTCCCTTTGAAGGTTCTGCCTAAATTGGTATAATGGAGGCTGAAAACTTTATGTTCTATATATAAGCACCCAAAGACCATAGTTTGTAATAAGAAATATGTCTTAGATGTCTTGGTGCAAACCTTTCTTTTCTTTTCTTTTTTCTCTAAATCTTTCTTGACACTATCTTATTAGGTACTTCCCATTCCTACCATCGCTGTCATTGAAGGGGCAGCATTGGGTGGTGGACTTGAAATGGCTTTATCATGCGATCTTCGGATATGTGGTACTTCCATTTTTAACAGCAAAACCAATTGTGCTTATAAAATAACAGGCTGCATCAATGTGTTATAATGACTAGACTCTGATTGCTTCCACCCTTATGGTTCAGGAGAAGATGCAGTATTGGGATTGCCAGAAACTGGACTTGCTATAATTCCCGGGTATGTGCTAAATTTTTGTTGACATGCTATAGCCCTTGCTGTTCTCCTCACAGATTGTCATTGCACCCTGCATCTTATTTGACGAGGCATTTCTCCTTCAACTATATATCAGAGATTTTCATCACTAGACCATTTCTTATAACATAAGAGTTTCAACTTCTTATCCCAGACACACTGATTGTTAAGTGGCATCATTGATATTATTACCTTCTTGAACAAAGTTCTTTCAACTGAATTGCTTCTTATTTTATTCATTTTCTTTCTTATACCTTTTTAAATTTTTTTAGTTTCCTTTTTCATAAATGATCCATGCAGTGACAGATCAACCTCTCTTGATTACATCCTTTAACAGGGCAGGTGGGACTCAACGACTTCCTAGAGTGGTTGGAAGATCAATAGCAAAGGAACTCATATTGACTGGGAGGAAGATTGGTGGCAGAGAAGCAATGTCAATGGGTATTCTTACTTGGTAGCTGCTTTGGTTTTATTCCTTTCCCCCATTGGCACTAAAATTGTACCTTAATACAGGTCTGGTAAATTACTGTGTCCATGCTGGTGAAGCTCATCTAAAGGCACTTGAAGTTGCTCGCAATATAAATGAGAAGGTATGAAATTACTTTACGATAGAGCTCCCCTTTTTTTTTCTTTTTGTCAAGTTACATAGAGATTGGTTGAGTATGCGCCTATAATTTAATATAGAAGGGCAATCAATTGTGAAATTTTGGCCTTTCAATGATAACTACAGTTCAAACAGTTCTATCATAGTGGATGTATATAATTGAAACTTCTTTACTTAGGTCAAGACTGAATACATACCTCCTCTTTTGGTGCATACTTTCAAACCCATGACCCCTACGTAACCCTAACCCTTTTCCTCATCCCTACCCTACAAATGCTTCTTTTAGTTTTCATGATCAAATGTATAACCCGTGCCCCACAACAGTAAGAAACAAGAAAAATCAACTCCAAAAACCAGAAAGAAAATATGACTCAACTAAGCATTACTGTAAGTCATCATATTAGTTACAGGATAGTGCAGTTTATAAATCACTTTGCAATCAAATTTATGTATCTAGTTTTAGCAGGGTCCAATAGCAATAAGGATGGCGAAAAGAGCTATTGACCAGGGACT